>NC_057725.1:55444260-55561051 GCF_004010195.1 Chiloscyllium plagiosum | reverse complement strand
CCAACTCCTGTACTCAATACTCTGACCAATAAAGGAAAGCATACCAAACGCCCTTCTTAAACAGTGGCACCACGTTTGCCAACCTCCAGTCTTCCGGCACCTCACCTGTGACTATCGATGATACAAATATCTCAGCAAGAGGCCCAGCAATCACTTCTCTAGCTTCCCACAGAGTTCTCGGGTAGACCTGATCAGGTCCTGGGGATTTATTCACCTTTAACCGTTTCAAGACATCCAGCACTTCCTCCTCTGTAATCTGGGCATTTTGCAAGATGTCACCAATTTCCCTACAGTCTATATGGCATTGATTGTTTGGATATCCTACATATAAACGGAATGAAGCATTCAAAGGAGTAAACCAAAGAGACAACGGGGCTAACTCCAAACTCCTACCACAATTTGAAGAAAATCGGTATGTGATGGAATACTGAGCCCAGGAAAGTTCAGCTTTGGTTCTTGCTTTGTGCTGTTTGTTAGGCTGAGCTGAAATTAGGGTGTTTTGTTTAACCTGAGCAAGGGCTGCCACTGCTGATTGCAAGCCAGTCATTCCTGAGGGCAGATAACTGGCTGACAGTGCCTAACGCAATGTAAAGTCAACTGGATACGATAACTGAAAGTTGTTGATTCCTGTGCATTGAAGTTGAGGGTCACTATTGGTCTTTGGGAGAGAAAGAGAAAAAGTAAATAAATTTGAAAAATAAAGGTAGAAAGAAAAAAGTGGACACTGACAAATAAAAAGTAGAAATGTATTTTATGAATAATAGAAAATATAGTGGGCATTATTGAAGGAAAATTACCAGAAGACTGTAAGGGAAGACTTGTACAAGTGACATATTCTGCACTGATTCATGTGCTGTGGAAAAAGAGATACATTGGGACTCTAACTTTGGAATTGAATTGCTCAGCTGTTAATAGTTATGATCCCATTATTTGTTGTTACCATAGCGGACTCTTGTGGTTCAGCGACAGTGTCTCCGTCTCTGAACCAGGAGAACTGGGGTTCAAGGCCCTCCGACTCCAGAGGTGCTGTCTGACGGCCTTTGGTGAATTTCTGCAGTGCATCTTGTAGATAGTGCACACACCTGCTACTGCATGTCGCTGGTGCTTGTGGATGTAGTGCCAATCAAGCAGGCTACTTTTGACCTGAATGGTGTCAAGCCTCTTGATTGTTGTTGGAGCTGCACTCATCCAGACAAGTGGGGAGTATTCCTTAACACTCCTGACTTGTGCCTTGTATATGGTGGACAGACTTGGAGGAGTCAGGCAGTAAGTTAATTGCCACAGTCTTCCTAGCTTCTGACCTGCTCTTCATAGCCATTTTGTTTGTATGGTGGAAGATGGGAATGTTGCTTGCAAATCCACCATCTATGAACAAAGAAGCATTTGCAATTGAATGATATCTGAGCGTTTATCCAAAATGTTTTACAGCCAATTAAATACATTTTATGGTCTTGTAATATCAGAAACATGGCAACCAATTGGTGCTTAGCAACATGTCACAAACAACTATGAGAATGATTAATCCATATACATTACTTTGAGAGTAAGTTAATTGAGGCATGAAGGAAATGAAGCATTACTTGCTTTGTATTATAAAATCATACATGTTATTCTTTTGTCCAGAAGTGTGGGCGATCCGTCAGCCAATTTCTACATCAGTAGTATTTTTAAAGATTTAAAGGGAAATATTACAAACCTAACAGAAGTGCTAGTGAGGTGGACTCTTAATGACAGTCTTATATCACCCATAGAATCTTATTAACTTGAACTGACATACTCTGTTAGCTTGTCATAGTAAGTGTCAGGCAGTATTCATGCTGCTGTTCAGTTTTGTCCATACTATGTATGTATGCAAACATATTTTCAAGACACTACCTATTTGTATGTCAACCAGTTGACTGACTCAACTGTCACTTCCTATGTTTTTAGACATTATGTATTACCTTGGGTCAGGTGGTCCCCCTGCTGTGCTCAAATCAGAAGTTTCCTCCTCTTATTGTTTGGTGATGTTAATCTGTGTTTTATGTTTTAGTAGTTACAGAAGCTTTCAGGCAACCATTTATGGAAATCTTAGCACTTTGTCCTGGGAACTATATTTTATTGCCCAACAAAGGTCCTAAATAAATTTTCAGTCAACTCATTGAGCAAAAAGCCCATATCAGTAAAGTCCTTACGTGAACACATTAGACTTGTCATACTGTTTTTAACTGATCCAATATGCAATCAGAATAATTACTAAAAAGCAATTTTGTTGTACACTTTCTTTTCCTAGTCTCCATTTTCCTTGACTACTTTTAAAATACTGTGTTGCTTACAAGTGTGAATGAGTGAGCATCTGTGCATAGATTTGATGTTCAAGTGCTTAACACTTAATCCCTTGTGAGCCCATTTCCTTTTCCTGTCTCAATCAGTAGGAATTAATAATGGGGCCTAAAGACAGGCTGCTAGACATCCACTAATAGATCTGTCTTTTGTTTCTCACAACAGTTATTTCCCTGCGTGAAAAGTGTTTTTCCTATTCTTTTTTAGTGTTGCATTTTGGCATTTGCATTGCTAGGTAAATTATAGCAAAAAGGAAGCTGCTTTGCCATATTTGTTTTTGATATAGGGTGACCGGATGCCATGATATTGCTGCGACTGTGCTGGTTTTTCATTAAGTTTAACTCTTTACAAAAATTAGTTCAAATGTTTTGGTTTTCTCCTTTATTTATTTCATCAAACATATAAACAGTGTCTTGGAGAAAATTTGAACTGAATGTCATTATTCTTTGCCTAAACACCTATCACATTGCATTTCATGCAATGGATCTTTAACCCTACATCATCACCCTGTCCCCTTGGTATCTCTGAGAAAGTTGTCATACCTTTTTTGCTGCTGATCATTTTATTTGCTGTTGATGCTTATTGAAGATATTTTCAAATAACCCTCTTCAGAAATGTATTTGCACAGCTCAGCAACTCAAGATCTCTAATGCTACCTTGTAAATGTTCAACAGAATAGGGTTGTGAGTTTGGTTGGACATCTTCTTGGAGCAGACTTCCCACTTTCAAGTACCCCTTCCTCCAAACACTGCCGTTGGTCAACTAACATGTTGATTACCATGAAGCTCTGCCTTCTCATAGCTTTTTAATGTGCTCTGCTTTTGACTTTGGAAAATCTGGTCATCTATTTTTATATCAGAGTAGTTTTTAATTTCTCACTGGGAGCTCCATTCTTCGAGTCAGTAATATTTGTTTCCTGCATTTTAAGCGGAAATTGCAATATTGTTAAATGATAATAAATACAATATCATGATTGACTTGAAAGAGAACATTATTCCTCACCAATCCACACTCTCTCTGCTACATTGTGCATAGTGAGTCTTTAGAAAAGGATAACAAGTTTATGACAGTAGTGCTTGATACATTGCAGTAAAGTTGATGTATTTGCATCTTGCTGCAATTACCATGATTATAATGTCATCTTGTTGTCACTTCAGTTTTGCATTCCTTTGTGCAATCATTTCTGGAGATGTGGAATTAGCCACTCCAGTGGCTTATGTAATTAATGGATTTCCAGAGAGTGATCAATTGATTTAGAATATTCAGAAGCCTTTGCTCTTGGGAAGGAAATATGTTATGAATTTGGCTTCATTGCAAATATTTTGCATTCCTGATAGTGAAGCAATTTTTGCCAGCAGAAGGAATTTCCTGTGGTCCGAATCCTGCACTGTGATATATTTACTGTGAGTAGGATAACATTTTCCAAACAAGAAAATAACTCACAGCCACTCTATCTTGGATATTTTCTCCAGTCCTAAAATCCTCTAAGATATCTTTCAATTCTGGCCTTTTGGAGAGGATATCCCTGGTTTTAAACTGAAGGTGTTTCACTCAGTTGCCAAGGCACTAAACTCTGAAATATCCTTCTTAAGTACAAGTATTTGGTCCTTTTGTTGTCCAGTGTCAAATATTACTTGATCAGGCTGCTATAAAAGAGCTTGGAGCATTTTACTTTGTTAAATGTGCAGTATTAATCTATGTTTGTCTATAAGGGCCAGAATATTCTGTGGTAATATCAATAATGTTCTGTGGCTTTTTCAAAACCAATTTATTACTGTACTATCAAATTGCTGGGACAGGTTACAACCAATGTTCTGACAAAAACAGTAGCCTCAGGCGACTGTATGGAGTTTGCACATTCTCCCCGTGTCTGGGTGGGTTTTCTCCGGTTTCCTCCCACACTCCAAAAATATGCAGGTTAGGCGAATTGGCCATGCTAAATTGCCCGTAGTGTTAGGTGCAGGGGTAAATGTAGGGGTATGGGTGGGTTGCGCTTCGGCGGGTCGGTGTGGACTTGTTGGGCCGAAGGGCCTGTTTCCACACTGTAATGTAATGTAATGTAGATAAACAATCTGAGTCAGTCAGAAAACAATACAAGAAATAAAACAACCACAATGGTATTGTATGAGTTAATATTCATTGTTTTAATATATTTCTTGCAGTTCAATAATTTGAAAGGCATATGTAAAACTGAGGGGAGAGTGATCATTTGTTGTGGCTTTTTAAAAATTAGCAACTTTTACTTTAAAGCTCTCAACTGTTTTTATTAGAATTTTATTTTCATAAATTGTGACAGCAGATACTTTTCTTAAATTGCTAAAATTATCTCCACTCTTGTCTATTCTGTGATAACTGGCAGGTTAATGCCGTAAGTTCATGTGTATATAAAATCATGACCTATTGTTTTTGAGTGTTTCATGTCTCCTCTTTGTCCCCATAGTCCTCTCAGTCCTGTGGTTACGTCGTGCCACCTGCCCAGACTGTATACTAACTGTACCAGGAGGATTACAGAATTGGCACTCTCTTGTTAATATCTACTGTTTTAATAGGTCATTACAGTCACAAAATAAATGCTGGTTATTGTAGAAAAGCTATGAAACAGAACCACTTATTTAGCATTGTTTTAAGCAGAATCTAACTCGAGTATGTCAGTTCAAAACTAAAAGAGGGAAAATGGCTTGTTCAAGGGGAATCAGAATTAAGGATTCATATCTCTTTCTCTTTCAGATGCAATTTGTGTACTACCAGTATTTTTGTTTTAGATTTTTACTTCTCCTTCATTGCTTGTGCCATGAAGACTTGTTCCATGCATTGAATAGTTCAAATTAATACCGTTTATCATCAGTGCTGAGCTCTGGATGGTGGCAGCTGGGCTACACTGTCTGCTTCGCCCATTGAACTGAGAGTCACTTTTTATTGAGAAAAGTTAAGTAGTGAAGAATTTAAAACAACAACCTGCAATTATACAGGGACATTAAAGGAGTTAAGTGTTCTAGTTGGTTTGCAAGAGTTAGCAATCTAAATTTAAATCTGAAAAATAGAAAGTGATGTTAGGACAGCTTCATTTTAAGAAGCATCTTTGAGGACAGTGTGTGGTGGGGAGGTTTAGGAACATGTCTTTAAGCAAAGGCCTGATTTAGGATGAATCGATTCAGAAGTTGCAAGCATGGTTTACAAATCGAATTTATTCCAAAGTGTAATGTCTTTGAAAAGGGATAATTGTGCGAGTATAATACTTTAACAATGGCCCAGCTTTTCCTGAACTTCTCGACAGCAGAGATATTATGGAATAGGAGGAGATGCTGGTTGATCTCTTGAACAAGAATCAAAGTGTTGTACTAAGGTGAATCTCCTTGTGAAGTGTAATCACTATGCCTACATAATGTCAGTGAATAAATTCAAAAGTTCTTTCAGTGGCTGTAAAGTATTGTGAGACATCCTTGTGCGTTTGAAAGATGGTGTATGAATGCAAATCTTTGTTTCTGGTCCCTAAGGAATTTCTAATCTTAGATGGCCTGTTTATTTAGGGAGGGCTATGTACAGTGGGGTAAATGTGCTGAGTCAAGCCAAGCTGCTCGCGACTAGTAAAAAGCAACTTGAATGGAGTCTACCTTGGGGATGCGCACATTTTTGAGCAGATGGTTACGCAGCAGAATTGGCAGAGACTTGGATGTGCGTCACTGAACTCTCACAGTGATCGTGTAATGCAAATGCTTAAAAATAGCTTTTTCACACAGTGTCCAGTGTAAGATGATCCTTTACTCTAAGCTGCGTTATGAGCCTATCATGTGCCCAATAAAGTGGGATTTGAGCAGTGAAATGCTGGAAATTACATCCTTATGTACGTTCGAAACTATGCGAATGCATTTGAAGAAACATCTTTAAGGATCTCACTCCAGTAACTAACCTCTTTTTATTATCTATTCTCTCCAGCAAGAATTGCATCTTCATCACTGGAAGGAAAACCAAGATTCCAGGAAAGAAGATTTCAGCCTGCTAGTTCCATTATTCTGTGTCATTGCCTCTGGGACATTCTCAGTAAAGCTTTATAAGGTGATCATTGATCAACTACAATAACTAAAACTTGAAACTGTACTGTCACATGCATTATCTTAGAGCTGCATTCAAACTGTAGGCATCGTTGTTATTTTTAGAAACTTAAAAAAAAATCCTGTTTCTAATTGATATAATTAACTAAATGCTCATAAATGCAGTTCACAGATTCAAGAGTGAATGATGTGTAATTTCAAGTTAACCTCTTTGGTTGTTTAATTTGTCTTGTGCAGCATGCTAGGTGAAGATGAATGAGTCACTGCTATTGCTGGATGTTGTAAATCTCAATCCAGCAAACTTTACTACCCTGGAATACTGTATAGTTTTATTCTCAGGCAATTCATTGATCAGGACTGAGTGTACTTGAGTCATGTGTGAGTATTCCAGCAAAGGTTTTGTATTTATGTATGTCAAGGAAATTACTTAGTCTGAGACTTGTCTCAAGTTGCTTTTTTTTTTGTGAATTCATGGAGATGCTGTTATAGTCATTCCTGTCTCACAGCACTCTCTCTCGAGATGAACAGTCAGCCTATATTTATACAATGAGACAAACAACTTTACAATAATTCAAGATAAAGATAAGCACAGTGCAGCTATCACATTTGTTCTTAGTTTCTCTGTCCTTGAGCAACAAACTAGCTCAAGATGCACTTCCACTAACGAGCTGAAGATACACTCCCTATATTTCATCAAACTATAATTACAGAACCTCCGTCTTTATCTCTAGCAGTATTTTTCCATTACAGATGCAAGCCTGAGAACCAAGATGCCTTTTACCTTGGTCAGGTATCACATCATGCAGCAGTATACCAAATTCTTACTATTTCCACAATGTAGGAATGTTTTTTCTGCTTAATATGCATAGAGTTGAATACATACACTGGTCTGAATCAAAATTCTTCCTAAAAACAAATTGTTGAGGATGAATTTGATGTGAAAGTTTAAACCTTTCTCATGCTAATTTGTTCATGTGTAACAGTATTGTCTTGTCAGTTACTGCTCACATCTCCCTCACATTTGTCATCGTCAACTCCTCCTTCTCAAGTTATGTCTTAACCTCTCCTTTCTTCCAATTTATTGTCTTGTGTCCAGCCTCCCCTTCCTTTTTAAGCCTTTTCAAGCTGTCACCCCATAAATCTGTTTTAATTGCTCCAAGTTAATAATCACACAACACCAGGTTATAGTCCAACAGGTTTAATTGGAAGCACACTAGCTTTCGGAGCATCGCTCCTTCATCAGGTGATAGTAGAAGCAGGCTAACTCCGAAAGCTAGTTTGCTTCCAATTAAACCTGTTGGACTATAACCTGGTGTTGTGAGTTTTAACTTTGTACACCCCAGTCCAACACCAGCATCTTCAAATCTTAATTGCTCCAGGTATCAAAACAGCTTGTCATAAAAAATAGCCTGTGTGCTAATGGTCAACCATCCCTATTCACCCTGTCTGTAGCCTTTGGCAAGATTGACCACACTGTCCATCTTCAATGCAACTCCACTTCACCCAGCTGGGTAGGGCTTTTCTCACTTCCTTCATGCTTATCTAAGCAGTCATAGCCAGTGATACCAACCACAGTGATGTCTTGTCTTATTCCTGCCTGGTTAGCTCTGGTGACCCAAAGAATCTTCCCTTGACCACCTCTTATTTCTCATCTGCAAGCTGTTATTTAGCGCCATCATCCATAAATATAGTACCAGTTTCCAAATCTACACTGTTGACACCCAGCTCCACCTAACCAATACATCTCTTGAACCCTCCACTGTCTTTAATTTATTGCACTGCTTTACTGACATCCACAACAGAATGAACAGAAATTTCATCCAACTAAATGTTGAGAAGACTAAATCCATCAAAGCTGTAATATTCAACTGTGCCATTGTTAGACATCATGATTTCAATACAAACCAAGTTTTACCTTTTCAGCGTTTTACCTTCTTTTACACAGAGATCTATGCCCATAGCATATCTTGCACCAAGACCTTTTCATCAGCATCCCAGTGCATGTTGGTTTCAGACAAGTATTACTTGATTTTTAAAAAAAAAATCATTATTGTTTTGAAATTCTATCCTGACTTCACCCCGTTTGTCTCTGTGATTTCTCCCTTTGTGCAACCCCTTGAGTTATCTGTAGTTGTTCAATGTTGGCGACTTGTGCATCCCTGACTTCACTTACTCCACCATTGTCAGCTGTGGCTTAAATCGTTTTGGTCTTAGGATGTGAATTCCCTTGCTATTCCTCTCTAATCTTCTCTCTTTACCATTCTTTACCTACCTGTTTGACAAAACATTCAGGCATCAATGCCAACATTTCATCCTATGATTTTTATCAAATTTTGTTTGAAAATGCTTCAAAGCAGCGCACTGGAATAAAGGTAAAGATGTATTTTTTCCCTCAGGCTCTTCCTAAACCTTAATCTTAACTATTAAGGTTGCTCAGCTGGAAGTATGATCTCAGCTGTACTCAGAGATATGATTGACTAATTTTGACAAGTTCGCAGAATAATAACTAACTGTTACTTTCAGTTTCTACATTCTACCTTCCACTCTCTCAACAAGGGCATTGAGACTGTTGTGTTACCCCTATCCTCACACGAGTCAACACTAACCAGATATCATCCCTGAACCCTTCCCAGACTGAAGTAAATTCACGTGGCATTGACGATAGTCTGTTTTTGGTATTTCAACCTTTTTAATTTCACAATATAGTTTATAGTTTATATTCATTCAGAGCATGTGGGAGGAAGTGAGGACTGCAAATGCTGGAGATTAGAGTCAAGAGTGCAATGCTGGAAAAGCACAGCAGGTCAGGCAGCATCCGAGGAGCAGGAGAATCGACGTTTTGGGCATAAGGCCTCATTTAGGCTAGGCTGGTACTCATGCCTATCCCGAGTTGTGAAAGTAGTGAGCTGCCTCCTTGAACTGCTGCAGTCTATTTGTTGTGGGTACAAACAAAATATGGTTGGATAGTGAATTACAAGGTTTTAATGCAATTCTGGATGTAAGTTTGCTTGCTGAGCTGGAAGGTTCATTTTCACTTAATGCTGTGACAGTGGAAGAACATCCAAGCCTGGAATGTGAATGGCTTGGTGGAGAACTTGCAGGTGGCAGTGTTTCCATATTTCTGCTGCCTTTGACCTTTTGTATATGGTAGTGGTTGTTGGTTTGGTAGGTACCAAGGTGATGTTTTGCAGTACATGTTGTAAATGGTACATACTGCTGCTACTGAGCATTGTGGTGGATGAAGTGAATGTTTGTGCATGGGTGCCAATCAAACAGACCGCTTTGTCCTGGATGCTGTCAAGTTTTAGAGTGTTGTAGCTGCACTGATCCAGGGAGGTGGGGAATATTCCATCGCACTCCTGAATTTCACCTTGTCGATGGTGAACAGGCTTTGGGGAGTTGGAAGGTGAGTACTCACTGCAGGATTAATTGGGAAGAACAAGGGCAGTGTTGAAATATTGATCTGGAATTTTAGTTTGGCAGTATCGAGTAGTTGTGTTGCAGAAGCACCTTATGGCAGAGCACTAGGTACGGTTCTGCAATCAGCTACAATTGCTTACCTAAATTACCAGAGAGAGAGAGAGAGAGAGAAGAAAAGCTTGCACCCGCCCTATGCCAAACCACTTTTCTGCTCTTACCAGAATCTGGAGAAACGCTGTGTTGACGTAAGAGGTTGTGTTCCCTGGAGGTCACATTGATGAACTGTTCCCACACTATTGGCAGTATCATCATCTTATACCTGACTCCAACAGTAAATGCATAGAAATGGTAGGAGTTAATTCTCCAACACCTTTTCATTTTGTTGTCTCTGTGTGAACATGATATTTTCTCAGACCACCTTTGCTACATATGTGCATCTGTTAAATCTATCCTGTCCTTTTATCTCTGATGAGTGGAAACGGCTTCTCATGATATCCTCTTTCCAATCCACTCATGACTTTGAAACATGTATCAAATCTCCTGTGCTTGTACCTAAAGTATATAATCTGTGGAGTATGAGCTTCTCTGAGAAGGCTAGCATTAATTTCCTCTCCTTGATGAAGCAGTAGAGGTGATCTCGAACCATGTTTGCGTGGAGCAATGAGGTAAAAACAATGACTGCAGATGCTGGAAACCAGATTCTGGATCAGTGGTGCTGGAAGAGCACAGCAATTCAGGCAGCATCCGAGTGTCCTCGGATGCTGCCTGAATTGCTGTGCTCTTCCAGCACCACTGATCCAGAAGTTGCGTGGAGCAATGTCAGCAGTAATGTTGTCACAGTTTTTAATACAATTGAATACCTTACGAAACACTTAAGAATCTGTCATGTATGTATGGTCCAGGCATCACAAATAGACCAAATTTGCTGCTGAGTTGCTGCTGCTGTGTATGTTCAGTCCTGCTCCTCTGTGCTCTGAGGTCAGTGGACCCCCCTATAAGAACCACTGCTTTTAAGGATATGCATGAGCTCATTTTTGAATGACAATCTGACAGCTTCATTGCCAACTTACTTGCAGATTTCTTATTTAGTTTAAGTTCTGTTTTCAAACAATGACTGCAGTGGGATTTGAACACTCATTCTTTGGAGTATTACTTCCAGATGGGTTAGCAGTGTATGATAACTTGCCAGATGGATGATTACTTTATCAGTTTAGATCCAAATAAATCTGTGGTGCTTTTTGTATAGGTGGCACCAGTGTATTTTAACGTAAATCACATGATTACAGTGCACTGAACGATATGAAATTTAATAACGTTGGGCGTGAACCAGGAGACCCTGTGGGTTCATGGTGACTGAATAAGGTCTTTTCCAATACTATTGCACTTGCCTTAGAGAACTGTATTGATGGTTTGAATTCTGTCCTCTTGTCAATGTTCTGTAAAACCTGTCAATCTATGCACTGTTTGCTCACATGCCCTGAGAGAATATTTTGTTTTTATCGTTGGCCCAGTCTTTTTTTGTTAAATGGCATACAAATGATTGAAAATTGAAAGCAGGTACTTGACATTTTAGCTAAACATGAAAGTAGATTGCCATTTACCAGAAATTGGATGTCTTTGAGGCTTTGGCAGCTGTGAAGGCATTAATAAAAGAATCTTAAATGCGATGGTAAAGTATGAAGCTTGACACAAATCCTTTTCTCCAATAGTTGGTTTATTTACAGAATGCAATATTAAAAATGTCTGCCTCCTACTTGCTAACCTAATATCTGAGCAGATTCTATTTGTATATTTTCTCATCAACCCTGTACAGAGATGTTATTTCACACCTCTGGAGCAGTTGAGACTTGATCCCAGGTATCCTAGCTCAGAGGTAGGACCATTACCACTATGCTACAAGAGCCGTACAAGGGGTGTCTCAAGTGATCTAAGCACTTCCCACTGCTGTCCTTCTCCTGTAATTTAACAGTATAGAAGGCATAGTCCTAGAGTTTGACAGAATTGAAATCACAATTCTGGGGTTCAGCAGAAATGTAGAGGAAGGAAGTGCTATGATTTAGCTGTACTGGAATGAGAACTCTAGTATTTGGTAGCATGTAACATAAATGTTTGCTTAATTTATATTTTGTGAAAAAAACTTACCTGTTTTTAAAATGGACACAACAAGTCTCAAAAAAATGGCCACAAAGCCAGAGATGTCGCTCATGGACTCAGCAAAAATCAGATTATCTATGTACTATGTCGAGAAGCAGTTACAAAAACTAATTAAATAACCTGAGGAGTAAAATGGTCCATTGAACTTTCCAAAGATATAAAAACTCCAAAGCTTCTGTTACTAAAATAAGTGATATCATGGACAAGATTATCGGAAATTGCAGCAGGAACTTGATCATATGGGAGGTGGCAAATGGAATTTGAGAGAGATAAGTGTGAAGTCTTGTATTTTGGAAAGTCAAATCAAGGTAGGTGTTTCATGGTGAATGGTAAGGCCTTAAGGAGATCAGTGGAACAAAGGGACTTCGGAGTTCAGGTGTCCGGTTCTTGGAAAGCGGAGTCACAGGTAGACAGTGCAGTGAAGACGGCTTTTGGCACACTGGCCTTCAGTCAGGGCACTGAGTATAGCAGTTGGGAAGTTATGTTGCAGGTGTACAGGATGTTGTTGAGGCTGCACTTGGAGTATTGTGTTCAGTTTTAGTCACCTTGCTATAGGAAGAATGTTATTAAACTGGAAAGACTGCAGAAGAAATTTACAAGGATGTTGCCAGGACTCAACAGTCTGAGTTATAGGGAAAGGTTGGACCAGCTAGGACTTTTTTCCATACAGCATAGAAGACTGAGGGTGGGAGGGGGGATCTTTATTGAAGTGTATAACTATCATGAGGGGCATGGAACAGTCTGAGTTATAGGGAAAGGTTGGACCAGCTAGGACTTTTTTTCCATACAGCATAGAAGACTGAGGGTGGGAGGGGGGATCTTTATTGATGTGTATAACTATCATGAGGGGCATGGATAGGGTGAACTCACTCAGTCATTTTGCTAGGGTTGAGGAATCTAGGGTTAGAGGGCATCAGTTTAAGGTTAGAGGGGAAAGAATAAAAGGGAACTTGGGCAACTTTTTTTTTACACAGGGTGGTACACGCATAGAATGAGCTACCTGCAGAAGTGGTTGAGGTGGGTACATTAACAACGTTTAAAAGACATTGGACAAATATGTTGATAGGAAAGTTATAGAAGGATATGGGCCAAGTGCAGGGAAATGGGGTTAGCGTGGGGGGACATTTTGGTCAGCATTGATCTGTTTGGGCCTGTCTTCGTGCTGTAGGACTTTCTATATTGAGCAGAAAACTGGAGGGATGTCACAAAGAGATCCAGCAAAATTGGCTTTGCTTTGTGGAGTAATGAATTTATCAAAATTTACGTTTGCAGCCATTTTGATTAGTTGCAATATTGCTAGTTCAACAAGGTCATGTTGAAGAGGATCACTTGAACAGAGTCATTGTGAAGCAACCATGACTTTTCAACTGGGAGACAGAAGAAGGTAGTGAGTGATGCTGCACTAAATCAGGTTACCACAACCTGCTGTACAGTAGAGGTGACATAGAAGACACTACACTCACTTCTATGACCTGTTTTGCTCTGTAAACTCCAAGTATTGGACTAGAGAAAGCATCACACCTCCCGAAATTGATTTTTGAGATTTCAACCTATTTGCTTTGGAAAGATGATCATGCAAACCAGGCACTGGTCGGAGAGAATGATCTCATATATTTTTTTCATACACATAGAGTCATAGAGATGTACAGCATGGAAACAGACCCTTCAGTCTAACCTGTTCCTGACAACCAGATATCTCAGCCTAATCTAGTCCATTTGCCAGTAGTTAGCCTATATCCCTTAAACCTTTCCTATTCAGATACCCATCCAGATGCCTTTCAAATGTTGTAATTGTACTAAAGTCCACCACTTCCTCTGGCAGCTCACTCCATACATACACCACTGTGTGAAAAAGTTCCACTTAGGTCCCTTTTAAATTGTTCCCCTCTCAATCGAAACCCTCTAATTCTGGAGTCTCCTATCCCAGGGAAAAGATTTTGTCTATTTACCCTATTCATGCTCCTCATGATTTTATAAACCCCTACAAAGCCTCCACATTCCAGGGAAAACATGGCATCCGCCTAGAATTTCCTGCTGAGTCCCATCTATTTGCTTTTCTGCCACATGTTGCTACTAGCCTTCTGTAAAATGTGATAAAAGAAACACTCAATCTGACTGAAACCATTTCATTTACAGGCTTCCCTGAACAGTGGACTGATTCATGGACTGATGGACAGTACTGATTATCGAATCAGAATTTCATTTATTCACTCTTTGGATACAGTAACTTAAAAATATTGCATGAAATGGCAAAATATTCCTTTCTTAGAAAATTAGAATACTACAGGTCATGTGTAGATTAGCTCAGCTTACTATATATAACATTACAGGATTGTATGAATGTGAAAAATGTAGATGAGAATACAGCCTGAGCACTGTATCTATTTAATGTTCAGAAAGCATTGAGGTTTCTTTCATTTTTAATGTTAAGTTTTCTGATTTGGTTTCATTCTCTTTACAGGTAACAGAGTTAAGAAAATAACCCAACTTCATTTGAGGATCTACTTTCTGGATTTGAAGAATCTTTTCTTCCCACAGAGGGCTTGTGGTTTGAATTAAATGGCTGATAAACAAATCAGGTATTTACCTTGATGTTATCTTCACCGTTGAAACATTTTTTTGACAATAATTTCAGCTCATGGTAATATTGGACAAGTCAGATCCGACAGTGAACTCTAGCATGACATGCCACAAGCTTTATTTTTTCCAATTTGTTTACTAGGATAATGATGAGTCACTGAACACATTCAGAAAAGGCTGCAATGTACTTTTTTCACAACAGAGCATCAAAGTTTATTGTAAACGACAAAAAAAGTACAAGAAATACTTGACACAGTCTTATTACAAAAATCTGAAATAAATATTCAATCCTCCTCTTCTAAACAACAACCTTGCAGATTTTCAAACTTCAGTGAATGATCGCCTTGCTTTCACTTTAAGTTCCTTGCTCAGTGGGTAGGGCTGTAATTGGTTTCTTTTCAGTAGATTTCTATCTTCACTTTTTTTGGTTTCTACCTCTTCTTGAGACCCTTAAAGTGCTAATGCAACTCACTTATCTATTTTTTTTTTAAACATGGGTTCCTTACACTACTCCTCCTAAGTTTTGACTCTCTCGATCTTGTCTCTTACTGTTAAAGCCACTTCTTCTTTTCTTTTACCCTGACTGTGTTTAAGAAACTGAAATTTTGTTGCTCCTGTTGCAGGCCATTTTCTCTGAATGATCTGCCTCTCTTTCGGGGTGATTCTGTCTTTGCAATTGGATACCTTATTGCTAGGCAGCAGCCCAATCTTGTTCTACCTTCAAATCTTGTTTCTAAAGCACAGATTCACCCATGACTCTCCATTTTAAAATGCATGTAAACAAATCTCCACATGAATTGTCGTTGTCATAACTCAAAAGTGAACTGACTATGTTTTCCCTTCTTAATGCATATACAGTATGAAAATGGAAATCACACTTGAGGGTATACATGGTTCTGTTCACTTTAGAATGCAGGTTTACAAATAATAACAATATATCCGGAACATTCTTTAAGATTAGAATGGAAATAAATTCCATCTAAAATCAATAATTAAGTAATTACGTTCTGAGTGGTAAAGGTTTAGATTCTGTCTGTGGATTTTTTTGTTTTAACTCTAGATAGAACTTCATCCTTTAGTCTTTCCACTTCTATCTCCTCCAAAGTGCTAGCACACATTGCTATGATACGTTCAGTGATATTGATTCATCCTGCCTATTCTTCACATGTAAACCTATCCAGTGACTGTTGATCATCTGTTCCACTGTGGAAGCCATCACTATCAAGTAGTAACCCCCCCCTCCCTCACCTGACCTGTAGCACCTTTGGTTTTAAACCAGTTTCAGTGCATCATGTGAAACTTCGCTTGTTCTCCTGCCATATCAACTTACTTAACTTCTGCTGAACCCAAGGGCAATAACTAACTGTAGATATTGTTTTAATCAACCTGCCTAGAATTGTTTTTACACACCTCTGGAGTAGGTGGGACTTGAAGCCAGGTCTCCTGGCTCAGATGCAGGAACACTAACTCTGCACCACTAACATCTTGGGTGTTATTGTCTACAGCTTGCTTCTATTAATTGAAGATCGCTTAATTTGAATTTCTGTTAATCTGTATTAAAATCATGTGCAGGAATCTAACCTGTCATCTTATCAGAATTGATTTATCACTGAATAATCTATTTTATCAATTAATTCATTTTCCCCTGAAGAGATAAAAAGATTTCAAATTAAACAAGAGTCTCTCATAATTTGACAACGAAATAGAGAGTAAATTTAAATTGCTCCTGACCAATATAACAACATATGGTAAGTTATCCTACTAAATAATTACAGGAGCAAACAATTGGGAAGACATTGTTTGGGTTATAACCATGTTAATAATTTTCTGATTTGTTCAGTTTTTGAATAGGCCCAGCACAGCATCACAAGGAAATAATTTATACATGATTTACTTGGTGTATTCCTCTTGGACTACCTGACTACCTTCTAGGGAGGATTTTGCCTAGCTTTTTATTTAATACATTAAATGTTGCTTGCACTGTGGTTAGCACAGCTGCCTCACAGCATTAGGGACCCGGGTCCAATTCCCACCTCGGGCAACTCTCTGTCGGTGTTCTCCCTGTGTCTGCATGGGTTTCCTCTAGTGCTCCGGTTTCTTCCCACAATCCAAAGAAGTGCAGGTCAGGTAAACGGGCCATGCTAAATTTCTGACAGTGTTAGGTGCATTAGTCAGGTAAATATAGGGTAAGGGAATGGGTCTAGGTGGGTTACTCTTTGGAGGATCGGTGTTGGGCCAAATGGCCTGCTTCCATATTGTAGGGAATCTAACCTGTGGAAAAGGTGCCTATAGTTTCTCTCAACTTCTTCTCTTGCAGTGAATTTTTGTAGTCAGCAAATTGTTGCTCAGAAATTGAATATTTCACCTGTTTTAGTTAATCTATGTCAGTAATGATGCCGGTGATGGTTAAATTCAGATGTGAGCTTCATCTGATCTCCTCTTCCCCCACTTCCCTTCCCGCAACCTTTAAAATGACGCCATTTATTGTGCAGTGTGATATTTTCTTTTGAATAAGTATGTGGTGAAAATGCAGATACGGCTCAAAAGAGAGCAGGACTGGATACTTGGTATTCGTGGATGCACAATGTTCAGAAAAGATGAGGAAGGAGGGAAAGGAGCAGTTGTAATTGTTCTGATTAAGGAGTATATTCCAGTTCTGGAGATAGAGAGGATGCCTTGGCTGGATCAAGGACAGAATCTACTTCATTAGAGTTAAGAAACGGTAGAGTGTCATTATACTCCTACATGTGTTCAATAGACCACAAAATAAAGGGACTTGGAGAGGTACGGAAACCCTGAGTTGTGATAATGGGGGTCTTTAATGATTCAATTTTTAATTGGAATAGCAATAGTTTAAAGGGAAGGTGGGGGACAAAGTGTTTTTCAAGAATATTAAAGAGAATTTTTTGATTATTATGCTTTTGTTCCAAAGTGACCTTTCTGAGTGTTGCTTTTGGGATATGAAGCAGGACAAGATAATCAAATATTAGAAGAGAAACATTGGCAAAGAGATACAGAAACATAGAGAATTGGAACAGAAGTGGGTCATTCAGTCCTATCAGCCTGCTACACCATTAAACGTGTTCGTGGCTGATCATGCAACTCAGTATCCTAAAGGATATGGATGACAAGGTTCGGAAACATTGGATGACAAAAAAAATTGCGAGCTTCATCAAAAAGAAAAAGGAAGCATATGTAAATGTTTAAGAAACTGAAGACAGGCAGTGCCCTTGAAGAATGCAAAGTTAGTTGGAAATAAGTCAAACAACGAATTAGGTGGGCTAAAAGCAGCCACGAAATATCTTTGGCTTCAGGATTAAGGAAAAATCCAATGGTGTTTTATACAGGCTGGTAGCTCGGGGAAGGATAGGTCTATTCAAGGACAAAGGAGAGATTTTATGCTTTGAGCCGGAGGAAGTGGTGGAGGTCCTTAAAGAATACTTTGCATTGGTATTCATAAACGTGAAGGACGTGGTGGATGATGAGTCTAGAGAGGGATCTGTTGAAATTCTAGGCATGTCAATTAAAAAAAAGGGAGGTGGTGTTAGGTGTTTTGAAAAGTATTAAGGTAGACAAGTCCCCAGGACCTGATGGGATCTATCCCAGAATGTTGAGGGAGGCAGGTGAGGAAATGTCTGGAGCCTTGTATCCTGTTTAGTCCCCGGGACCTCTCGTGTGATTAGAGAATAGCCAACATTGTTCATTTGTTTAAGAGGGAAATCATAGGTAATTTGGGCAATGACAGACTGGTGAGCCTTAGGACAGTGGGAGGGAAATTATTGGAGCAGATTCTTAAGTGATTGGATTTACTCGTTGGGGAAAAATATGACTTTGTGTGGTGAAGGATATGTCTCTCAAACTTGATTGAGTTTTTTTGAGAGTGTGCCAACATGATCAAGGGTAGGGTGGTAGATGTTGTTTATGTGGACTTTAGCAAAACCCTTGACAAAGACCCTCATAGCAGGCTGATCCAAAACATGAAGACACATAGAATTTGCTGTGAGCTGGTAAGATGGATACAGAATTGGCTTGGTCAAAGTAGACAGAGTGGCAGTGTAGGGGTGTTTTTCCAGATTACAGATCTGTCACCAGTGATGTTCCACAGGAATCCTGCTCAGACCCCTATTGTTTGTTATACGTAAATAAATGATTTAGACTAGAATGTAAGTGGTCTCATTAATAAATTAGAGGATGACAAAGATCAAAAATTTGGGAAACTGCAGATCATGAGGAGGATTGCCAGAGGATACAGGAGGATATAGATATGCTCGAGACTTGGGTGGGAAATGGCAGATGGAGTGTAATCTGGATAAATGAGAGGTGGTCCATTTTGGGAGATCTAATGCAGGAGAGACATATACAGTAAACGGCAGAACCTTTAGTAGCGCCAACATACAGAGGGATCTAGACGTACAGGTGCACATTTCCTTGAAGGTGGCTTAACAAATCAATAAGGGGTTGAATTGCATGCTTGCATTCATTGGTCGGGGCATGTACAATTTGATCCCTCTAGACCTATGAACTACATCTGTCTCCTCCTTGAAAACATCTTAATGTTTTGGCCTCAACACTTTGTGTGATAGGGAAGTTCACAGACTCACCACACTCTGGAAGAAATTTCCACTCACCCGAATCCGAAATGGCTTACTTTGTATCCTCAGACTGTGATCCCTTGTTCTGCACTCCCTGGTCGTTGGGAACAGCCTTCCTGCATCTACCCTAAGATCATGACTCATCTGTCCCAGGCCTCTACTCCAATTTTTGCCACCACTGCATAGCCCTCAGTGTCCTGATAGTTAAAAAAACAAGAATCTATTTACTACTACTTTGAATGTTTTGTGACCTAAGCTCCACAACTCTCTGGGGTAAACAATTCCAGGCAATCCCTCACCTCTAGGAAAAGAAAATCATTTCTCACTCTTAAATGAGTGTTCCCTTATTCTGTAACTCTCCCTAGTTCAACATTCTCCTATTAGTGGAAACATTTACACAACGTCTGCCCTATGAAGTCCCCTCAGAATTTTGCATTCAAGACGATCACCCCTTGTTCTTCTAAACACTAATGAATAAAGGCCAAACTAGTTTAGCCATCCTTGATAAGTAAACAATTTTCTTTCCAGGAATAAGGCGAATGAATCTCTTTTGAACTACATCAAATGCCGTTATATAAGTTTGAGATTTTGGAGAAGATTTGTAGCTCAGGTTGTGGATCAGTTTGTCGCTGAGCTGATGGGTTTAGTTTCAGACATTTCGTCACCTATGCTAGATAACATCATCAGTGAGCCTCTGGTGAAGCATTAGTGTTCTGCCCCGCTTGCTATTTATGTGCCTTGGTTTGTTGTGGAGTGTGATATTATGTCCGGTTCTGTTCTGAGAGGTTGGTAAATGGAGTCCAGATCTATGAGTTAATGGAGTTCTGGTTTGAATTCCCATGCGTGTCCTTGTTTGGCCTGGCCCAGGTTGGATGCATTGTCCCAATCGAACTGGCGTCTCTCTTCATCTGTGTGCATGATAATTGGTCATGTCTTTTAGTGTCTAGTTGGTGCTCATGTATCCTGGTGGCTAGTTTCCTGCCGGTTTATCCAATGTAATGTTTGTTGCAGTCCTTGCGGGATATATCTTTGTTCTGCTGGCTGTGGGTATGGGGTCCTTGAAATTCATCAGTAGTTGTATTAGTGTGGTAATAGGTTTATGGGCTGTCTTGATGCCTAGGGACCAGAGTAGAATCATAAAGGTATATACAGCAAGGAAACAGACTCATCGGTCCATCTCGTCCATGCTGACCAGATATCCTAACCTAATCTAGTCCCATTTCCCAGCAATTGGCCCATATCCCTCTAAACCCTTCCTATTCATATACTCACCAGATGTCTTTTAAATGGTGTAACTGAACCAGCCTCCTCCACTTTCTCTGGCAGCTCATTCCATACACATACCACCCTCTGCATGAAAGTGTTGCTGCTTAGGTCCCTTTTAAAATTTTTCCCTCTCTCACCCTAAACCTCTGCCCTTCTATTCTGACCTTGTTTATTTAACCTATCCATGCCCCTCATAATTTTATAAACCTCAATAAGGTCATCCCTCAACCTCCAAGGCTCCAGGGAAAACAACCCCAGTCTGTTCAGCCTCTCCCTATACTCAAACCCTCCAAACCTGGCAACATTCTTGTAGATTTTTTCTGAGTTTCACAACATCCTTCCTTTTGGATGGAGACCAGAATTGCATATAATGTTCTAAAAGTGGTCCAACAAATGTCCTGTACAGCTGCAACAAGACCTCCCAACTCCTATACTCAATGCTCTAACCAATAAAGAAAAGCATACCAAACACTCTCTTCACTATCCTGTCTACCGTGACTCTACTTTCAAGGAGCTATGAACCTGTACTCCAAGGACTCTTTGTTCAGCAACACTCCCCAAGACCTTACCATTAAGTGTATAAGTCTGAGCTAAGTTCCTTGGGCAACTAACGCAGTTTTTGAGCAAAGTCTGGAATATTGCGTGCAGTTTTGGTCTCCTTCCTACCGGAAGGATGTTGTAAAACTTGAAAGGGTTCAGAAAAGATTTATGAGGATGTTGCCAGGGTTGGAGGATTTGAGTTATAGGGAGAGGTTGAAGAGGCTGAGGCTGTTTTACCTGGAGCGACGGAAGCTGAGGGGGTGACCTTATAGAGGTTTACAAAATAATGAGGAACATGGATAGGATAAATAGACAAAGTCTTTTCCCTGGATGGGGAGTCTAGAACTAGAGGGTATAGATTTAGGGTGAGAGGGGAAAGATATAAAAGTGACCTGAGGGGCAACTTTTTCACGCAGAGGATGGTTTGTGTGTGGAATGGGCTGCCAGAGGAAGTGGTGGAGGTTGGTACAATTACAGCATTTAAAAGTCATCTGGATGGGTATATGAATAGGAAGGGTTTGGGGGGGATACGGGCCGGCAGGTGGGACTGGATTGGGTTGGGATATCTGGTTAGCATGGACGAGTTGGACCGAAGGGTCTGTTTCCGTGCTGTACATTGCTATGACTGTATTCCGTTGCTGAACTAAATTCTAATAGGTATTCTGTTTCAGTAACACAAATCCCACTTATATAAATCCAATTAATAAGAACAATAATTTATAAAATAGTCTCTGAAAGTTCACACAGAATGGATCCTCCAGAATGCCCCTTTTCCATTCCACTGAATCTGCTGTTCGGGATGTTGTCTCTGCAATTCTTCTATTCGGAACACCTCTCTCCATCAAATTCTTCAGTCTGAAATGCCTTCACAATCATTTTCTGGTGTCAAGAATATGCACTAAATGTGTCGTGTACTTTTATAGATGGTGCTTTTTAGAGAGTGTCGAGACTTCTTGTGAGAGCCCAGTATTTCTTTCTCAGATGGCTCTTTGTTTTCACCCCTTCAGATCAAGGTTGGCTCTCCACTCTCTGTCCAATTTCCTCTCTGTTGTATACCATACTTAGAGACACATCAAATTTTTATAATATGATTGGTTTCAGGTTGTCAAAACCATCTGATTTGAATTTAATTGGTCCTTAATCTCCAAGTGCCCTTTTAAATTAATTGGCTGAATTTGCACTGTTGTCTGCCTAAAAATGCTATTTGGGCCTGCCAACTGAAAGGCCCTTCGATACGCCTAGTTTCAATTTTGGGGCTGTCTGTACAATGCTTGCAAACTGTCACACACAGACAAAGCACAATCTCTTAAAGGGACCACATACTGCCTTTCAATTTGAGTATTCTACACAACTTTGTAACACCTCCCTCCTTCAGAAAATATTAACCATCGTGATGAAAAGATGGCTTCATTTTTTTCTCTTTTACATCGTAACACCATTGTTGTTAGTTCCATGGGTCATTGATCTCAAGTTATACCTTTGATACCAATTCTGCATACATATATAACATTGGACCATTACCAGTTCTATTTTATCTAAACATTTTCTTTTAAGCCTGCAGTAACACATGTGCAATAACATTTTTATGACCCACAACATCTACAGTTCTTAAATTAAAAGTCTGTAATGTAAGACTCCAATGAAATAGTCTCATATTTTTCTCTTTTAAACCTTTCCAAAAAGGTGAGTGATTTGTGATCTGTGTACACAGCCGTTTCCGAAACATTGTTCATAACATAAACATTAAAATGTTGTAAGGCCAGTAACAAACTTAATAACTCATTTTTGATGCTGGAGTATTTTTTCTGGTGGATATAGAGTTTCTTTGAAAAATAACCATTGGCATTTCAATTCCGTCTTCATCCTGCTGCACCAACACAGCTCCATCCCCTACATTGCTGGAGTTGATTGCAACTTAAAAGGGTTTCAAGAAATTTGATGTGGCGAAACACAGCTGTAACACAGCCCTGTCCAACCCATCACTATTCTTTTCAGTTAATTAATTTGGATGTTCAATATTTTAGAAGTAAATTCACCAAGCTGCAATAATGTCTCCTGATTTAAAGTACTTGACCAATCAACAGAGACACAGAAGAAATGTCCACCAGTGGCCTACATGTTTTCCTGTAATGTTGAATTTAGGCTCTGACAGGTCGACACAGGTTGGAAGAGCTCTCTGCTGCCAGGTCTTCTTCCCCACCAGCAGTGTCCACCTCATGCTGGTCAGCTCTGCTCCTATTGAAATTGCTGTCCCCATGCTCTCACTTTTTTGTCTTTCAAAAATACAGCTAATTTAGGAATAAAGTATAAGGAAATGCAACAGGAACATAACAGTTTAGCACAGACTGCAAAAGGTACAGTGGAAGTTTGATGTTCCTCATTGGAGCATCAATCCAGTTGCAACAAAAAAAACAAATTCCTAAACAAGGAAGTAAAATGTTTACAGTCCCAATAAATCTACGTGTACTTTCACTGTTTAAGAAGGGCAGCATCCTCCTCTGTTCTTGTACCTTTAAGTGCTAATAACTGCCTCCTTTTCCTATTTCTTTAAGATGCTGGTGGCTATTTTCAGATCCTCCTCACTTACAAAGCTCTGTGTTGTTTAGTTTCCACTGGGTAATTGTTGGCAGAAATATGCTTCTGATAAATTACTGTGACTGCATTTTTGACAATTCAGCATTAAATCCAGGCTGGTGCTGAATTTAGGCTACTAGCTTTGAAGCTGGGTGGGATCAACTTTGAGTCTTTAGTCAAAATGAGTGATTGCTGAAACCAAATAGGATTGTGAAACTGAGGGTTCTTCATAAATTCCACGTTAAAGGGGTGAACATCATGATATCTGCTTTTTGGTAGACTTTGACGTCAGCTAGAATGTACTTTTTTTTTGTTGCAAAACCCAGGTGAAAGGTCAAGGCCCGCAGTGCAGGACACTACAAGGGTTGATAAGTTAGATAGAAGATCTCAGTGAGCACGTGACCAATCTGTGGAGCAGACTCCCTGTGGAGACGATGGAAGCGGTTAGTACTAATTAATTCAAATGCAAACTAGATAGATTTCTGTCAGAACATAACATTTTGGGAGATAGTTCAATGAATGTTTTGAGACACGATGATTGGGATTAAGGTCGTATTCTGGAAGGAAAATGGTGACTTTGGACCTATATTTTCTGAATATCTCCTCACTGACATTTTCCTTCCTGTGTTCTGGGCTTATTGCAGATTAGCTGATCATTATTGATTGGAATGAGTCTCCAACTTCACTATCAGCATATGAATTCAAAGTATGTCAGTCACACTATTTGATGTTTATGCTCTGTGAGCTACCTCCTGCTCCTCTTTGTGTAACCCTATCGATGTAGCCTATTTTTTATTCTGTCTCGTAGTTACTGACTTCCCGTTCAATGCATCCATGCTGTTTATCTCAGCTGCTGCTTCTTGTAGCGTAGTACATTTCTATGATGTAAATCAAGCAATAATGAATGCAACTGAAAGAAAAACCCTGAAAAGAACAGAGGGGTATGGTTTTGAAGCCTGAGGAAGGAATGGGTTAATGTAGGGATATTAATTTGACTCTACAGTTTAAGGTAAAACCTCTATCATTTAGAGCACTTCAGTGGCAGCTTGAATAGCATTAAGGTGTGTTTGTTATCAGATATGATCAAATTAACACCTAGATTAACAGCTTGTATGTTTTCTTATCAACCTGTCACTCATAAAACTCATGAAGGCAATTTTTTTCCCCCCCCACACCCTCTATCTCATCTGATATGAACTGTTATTTATGCCAACTCTTTTCTTTGAGTTTCTGGTGTTTAGTGAATTTTGAACTCATTTGGCAACAGCACAATTTTCAGTCGTTTTTCTGTGTGGTCAGATCGTTGTTGAGAATAGTAATGAAAGGTAATTGAGGCGACTGGCTGCGTGACCAATTTCCACACTTTCTCATTAATCCTGTGCTGGTCAGATGACCCATTGCTGAGCAGTGGCTTTGCAGGTCTTCCTGCACTTTTTCTCTTCCAATGAGCACTTCACCTTGTTCCACCCTCTCACTTGTCATTTAAGAATCCTTGGTTTTCTACTGCTCACCCAAGTAGCGTAAATATAAGTTCTCCATGAGAGAGCTTCACTGCTTGCCTCTCAGATGCAGCACTTCGTGACTTCTCATTCTCGGTGATTTCAGCTTCCATCTCCATTTATCAAGTTTTTTTAAAAAGTGCAATTAGAAATTGTGCAATCTACAATTGTATTCCCTCCACTCTGGAAGGTTTGGAGGTGATCAGATTGAAGTTTATGGGGAACAGATTAGGGTAGATAAAGAAAAAAAATTTCTGCTGGTTGGGCAATCTGGCATAAAAGGGGGCATAGTTCTAAAATTGGAATCAGATCTTTCAGGAGTGAAATTATTTTTAAAAATTACCCCTTGTATGGGCGATGAGATATTTCAAGCAATCTTATGCCAATGACCATTGATCCATGATCAATGTCTAAACTTGAGACTGATGTTTTGTGAGCTCAAGGTATTTAGGGTAATGGGACAATGGTGGATTCTGGTCACTGATCAGTCACAATCTCATTGAATATGCAACAAACTAAAGAGGCTTACTCCTATACTTGTGTTTCATTTTGTTGGAATTTATTCACCTCTGATTCTCCCGCAATCTTTCTCCAAATAAACTCCTCTGTCCATTGTCATGGCTATGTTCGCACTGTGGGTCAGCTGTTGCTGCAATGTCCCTATCTTCTCATTATCTTAAGCACAGGTATGATTCATCGCTGGGAGGCACAAGCTTATTATTGGTTGTGGAAGTATAATCTGTTTTGACATTTCAGTATTTTCTGTGATGTGGTCCTCTGCTGAGCTCACCATGCTAATATGAAAAAAAAACACGAAAATCCACTTTGAGAAATTAATGGGAGGCAACTAATACTTTTGCTTGATAGAGAAATTTGAGCCTGAGCCAGTTACCTCAAGTCTGCTGTTTTCAAACAGAGTGAATTGATTTTTTTTCTCCCACTACTACTCTTCTGTAGCAAGTTTCAATTAATCTAGTGGTAGCTTGAGTGAATGTAACTAGATTGGAGAGACTTGGTTTGGACAACATCAAGATCATTTAGTGTACAGATTATTGCTAGGGAAGGTGGTGATGTAGTGGGCTTTTCACTGCACTCATAATCCAGAGATCCAGGTTATGTTCTAAGGGCTCTTATACTACAGTCGTAGTGTCCCAACATCTGAGCCAGGAGGCTGACTTGCTGAACGGGTATATCAAAACACATCATGCAACAAGTTGACTAAAAAATATCTCATCTGGATCCTTTGCTTTCACACTGCCCAGACATTGGTCTTCCTTTAGGTTCCACTTGGTATAGTGATACGCAACCTCTGGCTCATGGAGTACCCTTTACAGAGCTATAGGTCAGAATGGCTTGTGAGCTGGAGGGATTATCTGGCATCTTTTGTCTCAGTTGAGGAGGGTGTGACCCCTGAAAGAGACTAAGAACATACATAAGAGGCAATATATTTAACGCCACCTTGCCATTAATGGTTTCGACTTTCTGACTTGCTCTTCATGGCACATCTCTCCCTCTCAAACACCCCCCACCCAAAATAAAATCCCTGCTCCTGGAGTCAGAGTCTAATCTCAAAAGTTGCTGTCACTTGATTGGCCTGCTGAGATGTGCAGGAGTTGGTTGAATTATTAGTATTTGTCCTTGATGGATAGCATCACCAGGCCTGACTGATCCCATCCTGGTCCTCTCTCTTGCTCATTAAAACATCTATTCACTCCTTCACTCCATTGTGTATTTACTTTCTCCCACAGTGATTCATCGCTTACACGGTTACTTAAATGTTCTCTCTCTCAAACGTGATCTCATTGCTGCTGACTATTTCCCATTTGCAAGTAATCTCGCCACATGCAATTGCTTAGATTATTCAGCCCAATTCATCCATGCTGATGATTGTCCTCCAACCAAACCTTTTCCCACTCATTTAATAATGACAGGTAGTTCTGGGATTACGCACGTTTCGGCAATGTGATTTGGCTATAATGTCACTGAAGAATTAAGGGACGGTATTTTCGAGAACTCTTACTGCTGTTCGCAATCGCGCAACTCCAGCGGGGATTGGTTCATGTACTTAGTTCTACGCGTGTATAATGTCTCACCAGTCTTTGTGCCATTGTGTACATGCGCTAATGTCAGCTGCCAACAGAACCACAGACCTTTCCATGAGAGGAACTGTACAGAGAGCAGCTTTCTTACTTTTTAGAAAATGTACTTTTGTTTCATTAATAAATATGATTTATACTTTCATTCAGGCTTCACTATACTTTGCCTGAGACTTTTGGGTGATTTTTTTTTTGAGTGATGGTTTTTGCTGGTCTGCCGCTCACCCCACTTTCCCTATAGGCCCCATTATTATGTTAAGCAATTTTCTATTAAGTGAGGTTTTGCTGGAACACAACTATGGCGTTCTAGGAGAACTGCCAGTATGGTTATGATCTGCATTGCATTTTCTGAATGTTTGAGGGAAGGATTTGCAATTGTAATCCTGGAAAGAGAATTGGGTGAATACTTGAAGGCAAAAAAACCTACTAATGTTCTGGGAGCATGACTAATTGAATATCTCTAAGAAAGAGCCAGCAGAACACAATGGGTTGAATGACCACCTTCCATTGTGCCTCATTCTAATTTGGTGAGAGAGTGGATCGTTCCTTAGCATGTGCTGGGACTACAGGATTTTTAAAGCTTTTTGATGTGAAATGTTTTCAGATGCAGTAATATAACTTCTTTAAAGATATCTCATTAAGGGTTAAATAAGCTAAAATAACAGATACAAACCAAATGTTAATTTGTATTCATTTAGAGGCAATAAATTATTTTATGTCTAATCTCTTGGCTTTTAGGAGTTTGATCCTTTGATTTATGAGACAGTGGGGTTGGAATGCCTTTTATGGGCTCAAACTTCTTCTGTGTACATTGTGGTGCATATTTGTAACAGTCTTGTGTAGTTAGCTGCAGTGATCCAGCCTCTGCCACCTTTTTAGTTCATTGGTGTCAGGTTATGCACAACTGTGTCCACATGGCCTTAATGATCAGAATTACCATTATTTTTCAAAACAAGGTGTGACTTTTACTTTCCCTGCAGTGTTTAGAAAGTTGATCTTTCAGCTTTTGCACCAGGGTTTAACAAACTATCTGATTATAATAAATTTTTAAAAGTTTCTTCATGGGATAAGGACATGGCTGGTTTGGCCAGCATTTAGTACCACCTCTCCTTACCGAGAGAGCAGTGCAAAGTCAATTGTATTGCTATGGATCTAGAGTTGCAAGTGGACCGGTCTGGGTAAGGAGGGCAGATATCTTGCCCATGAGGACATTAGTGAACCGGATGTGTTTTTACAGCAATTGACTCTAACATTCTCTGGTTCACTGATTCTATGCTGTATCATCGCGTTCGATCGGTCTACAGCTTAATCTGCCATTGTTGTATATCTCAAATATTTTGGCTATCAAAAACATAGCAAAAATCTATTATTTGTAACAGACGACTAAATTAGACTCAATGGCCGCTTGTACTATTTTTGCCTAAAGAATTGTTTCCTAATTTCATTACTGAAAGTTCTTGCTCTAACTTTTATCTGTAATACTTAATAACTTGTTCCCCAATCCTCTTAACCTATCTCGCATCCTGAATCTTTTGAAACCTTTGATTAAATTATCGGTTAATATTCAAAATTCAGGTAAATTTTAGGTAAAGCAGAAAATACTGAAAGTATTCAGAAGGAGAGATTATGGTATTATTGCTAGACTATTAATCCAGAGACCCAGTTAATTCTCTGAGAAGCTAGGTTTGAAGCCTGTTGTTGTGAAATTTGGATTCAGTAGAAGTCTGGAATTCTGAATCAAATAATGACACAAAACCATTATCATTTGGCAAAAAACATTTGCTTCACTAACATCCTTTAGACTATTTATATTACAGCCCTGCCACCAATTTTTAGTGTGATGAGAAAATATTGTACATATTTAATGATTCCAAATTTCCCCAACATATGCCACATCTTGTACCTGGCATTAATTTTAGATTTGTTGTGTAAAGATTTTGAAGGAGAGTAACGAGGGTTGATATTCTTCAGGGAAGTAAACCGTGTTCCTTACCTGGTCTGGCTGATATGTGACTCCAGACTAATAGCAATATGGTTCATTTTTAACTCAACCCCCATCCCTAATGGCCCAGACTTAAATGCTAGCCCGGCTGCATCCTGTAAATACATTTTTAATAAAATGGTCTGGTGGGATACGTGAAGATGGAAATTTTTCGATGGATAGCACTTCTACTTCTTAATCGCAAGTTTATAGATTCATGTCCTGCTGCAGAGGATAACAAAATATGGGATGATTCATCAGTGGCAAACTGAGGAAGTACCAGCAAGTTTTAAGATTTGTAATTCAGAGCAAACATACATCCAGAATCTTAACCTAAGAGCTGGAAGGTTCATTTCCAGACGTTTCGTCACCTAGTAACATTTTCAGTGGGCCTCCGGGCAAAGCATTGCTGAAAATTCCTGCTTTCAATTTGTATGTTTGGGTTTCTTTGGGTTGGTGATGTCATTTCCTGTTTTTTTTTAAAGGGGGTGGTAGTTGGGGTCTAACTCGATGTGTTTGTTGATAGAGTTCCGCGCCATTCAGTGTGTGCTGCAGCACAGAGGAACTACGAAGAGCAGTGGAAAATCACCTAATCAGTGTATTCAAAAAGAATGGGTACCCAATGAACACAGTCCGCCGATTTCTCAACAACAAACCCAAACAAGCAAACAAAACACATTCAGAAACCCTCGCCACTCTCCTCTACATCAAAGACATCTTGGAAATGACTGCCAGACTCCTCAGACCCCTTGGCATCATGGTAGCCCACAAACCCACCTACACACTAAACTTGAAATACCCTACACAGAAAACAAGCAAAACTAATATCATTTACAAAGCACCGTGCAAGAACTGTAACAAACACTACATTGGACAAACAGGCAGAAAACTAGCCACCAGGATACATGAACATCAACTAGCCACAAAACAACATGACCCTCTCTCACTAGTATCCTTACATATGAATAAGGAAGGACACCACTTTGACTGGGACAACACATCAATCCTAGGACAAGCCAAACAGAGACATGCACGAGAATTCCTAGAAGCGTGGTATTCCAACCAGAACTCTATCAACAAACACATGGAGTTAGACCCCATTTACCACCCCAGTTTTTAAAAAAAAACAGGAAATGTCATAACCACAGGAAATGACATCTCCAACCCAAAGAAACCCAAACATATGAGACATGCACGAGAATTCCTAGAAGCGTGGTATTCCAACCAGAACTCTATCAACAAACACATAGAGTTAGACCCCATTTACCACCCCTGTTTTTAAAAAAAAAACAGGAAATGTCATAACCACAGGAAATGACATCTCCAACCCAAAGAAACCCAAACATATAAATAGATCCTGCTTTCTATCAGCAATGCTTCACCTGGAGTCCCACTGAAGATATTTCCTCTTAGGGTGACAAAACGCCTGGAAATGAACCTTCCAGCTTAGCGAGCAAACCTACATGAGGTAGCACCACACTGTTGGGGAGTGCAGTCTTTGGGATGAGATGTGAAAATGAGGCATCAACTTATATCTTGGGTAAATGTTCAGATGGAACTATTTCCGAAGTGAACGTGGAACTACTTCCAAGTGTCCTGGCAAATATTTATCCTTCAGAAAACCAAATTGTCTGGTTATTTCTCATTGCCCTTTGTGAGACTTTGCTCTGTGCATATCAGCAGCCGTATTTCCTCGAACTGTGACTCCATGCCAAAAGTACCTTAATGTTTGTAAAACCAGGTTGCAAAAGGCAATATATAAATTCAGGCTTATGATATCTCTGAACGTTGGCTCATCTTTGCTTTTTGGTGCTTCATGGCAGGGGGCACTAGAGCCAAAGTTAACATGCCTACAGCTATCTCAGTTGAGAACACTATGTACACATCAGGGATTAAATCTAGATACACTTGGTGTGAGTAGCTCATAATTGCTTTTTCTTGCTGATCAAATTTGTATGGACGACTGGTTTGAAAAAAAAGTACCCAAGTTGCTCTATTGAATTGAAGTTGGGGACTAGTGAGGTAGTTGTGTACATTCCAAAGGCGAAGACGAGGAGCATCACTTTGCATCACACCATGCCATACCTCAGTGCATGCCATGTTGCAAGATGAAATATTCCACCTCTTTTCCACAGCTTGCTGAGTGCTTCCAACACCTGAAGTCAAAAAAAAAAACCCAGCAAACAGAATTTACTCTTAATAGATTTTGAATTTCTGAATAATTGATGCTGCAACTCCTTGGATTCATTGTTACTCTCCTGTACTGTAGTATTTTTGTGCAAAATATTTATCTTCCTGTGTTAACAGTTTCCAAGAGAAGGAATTTAGTTATCGAAGTGTCATGAAAACACCCTACATGTATCCAAAATGTACTTTTACAGAAATAGCTCGACCGCAAAGTTTCTGAGGGAGACCAAGCAAACTTGTGTTGTTATTACACAAATGGCAACATATTCTCCCTTTCCTCAGGAGAATAATTAATAACTAAAATATTTGAGGGCCAGGAAGGGTGCTGAATGACTGACTGACTCAAAACAAAAAAATCACCAATTAATTTTTTAAAACTGATCTCTTAAGCTTTTCCACTGCTGTTAACTACAGTTAGTGATCTACGTTTATTAGTTATTTATGTTGGAAATGTTAAATTAAAAGTTTTCAGACACTGCTGTAGTCTGGCATGAAATTCTTGTTTTCTCTGGATGGGTTATTTACTGAAAGTGACTATCAGTTTTGTAGGGACCCTAAGTGGCCATACAATCCTTGTGTCTACTTTTCTATTTAGTGTGATCATAACTGATGTGAATCTTAATTCTATTTACTGATTGTGGCTGCCTACTTGCGGAGCGTTTCAGAGAACACTTGTGGGACACCCAGACCAACCAACCCAACCACCCTGTGGCTCAACACTTCAATTCCCCCTCCCACTCCACCAAGGATATGCAGGTCTTTGGACTCCTCCATCGCCAGACCACAACAACACGACGTTTGGAGGAAGAGCGCCTCATCTTCCGCCTAGGAACCCTCCAACCACAAGGGATGAACTCGGATTTCACCAGTTTCCTCATTTCCCCTCCCCCCACCTTGTCTCAGTCAAATCCATCGAACTCAGCACCGCCTTCCTAACCTGCAATCTTCTTCCTGACCTCTCCACCCCCACCCCAGTCTGACCTATCACCCTCACCTTGACTTCTTTCCATCTATCGCATTTCCAACGCCCCTCCCCCAAGTCCCTCCTCCCTACCTTTTATCTTGGCCTGCTGGACACACTTTCCTCATTCCTGAAGAAGGGCTCATGCCCGAAACGTCGATTCTCCTGTTCCCTGGATGCTGCCTGATCTGCTGTGCTGTTCCAGCAACACATTTTCAGCTCTGTAATAATAGTCTTGTTATTTTATGCATGTATTTGTAAGCCTAATAGAAATCTTACAACAGAAAAAGAGGCCTTTTGGCCCACCATGTCCATGTCAAGTAATATCCACCCTAATCTCATTTTCCAACATTTGGTCCATAGCCTTAAAAGCTGTGACATTTCAAGTGTTCATCAAAGTACTTCATCTTTGTGCATGATCTTGCCCTCTCTAACTTTAAAGTGGTACTGTTTATTGTAAAGCCTTATTTCATGTATCAGTAAAACAGTGGAGGGACTAGTGCACAGATATATCAGATTTCTGCACATTGCATGGTGTTTGAACCTGAAGTGGATGTGATTTCCTTTTTTCCTGAGCTTACATTAAGTGGTGCAAATAGAATTTGAACCTCCTGAGTGAATAGTTGTGAATTTTTTTTTGCTGAAGACATGATTGGTTTGCATCACTGCCACGCAGTTTGTTCATTTTGCTGTACTGTCCATGCTGTTCGTTTGGTGGACTTAACGAACTCTGAAACTGCAGTGAAACACCTGGCTAATATTTACACAATGTCACAGAAATTACTTCTCGGTGAGGAAAAAAAATATTGTTTTTGTTTCCAGATCAAAAACCATATGTGCAGTCTAAGCATCAAAAGGAAAAAGCTGGTTACTGTGAATTAAAAATTGGAATAGATAGATTTTTTATCACTTGGGGAATGAAGGGATTAGGGGATTGAATGGCTCAGGAAAGTAGAGATGAAACAGAAGATTAGCCTAGCCATGAATGTATTAGAATTAGCATGGCTGGCTGTGTAGTCTACCCCTGCTGCTATTTCTTAAAGTTTGTCTTTTCTCTCTTCCCAGTTTACCTGCCAAGTTGATCAATGGAGGCATTGCAGGATTAATTGGCGTCACTTGTGTGTTCCCAATAGACTTGGCAAAAACACGGCTTCAAAACCAGCAAAATGGCCAGCGGATGTACTCTAGCATGTGAGTAATACAAAAGCAAGCACACCACTCAACATAATCTCGCTTTTGATCTCAGCTGTAGAGATGAATTCTATGCATTTGATAACCTCTAATTCATGTCCACGTTGCACACTTGAGTCAAAATCAATTTGGAATGTCTGAGTTCACAATAAGCATTTATTTTAATGAATTGGTTCATCTGAGTATCTGCTTTTATAAACACATTGCTACTTAGTTATATACAGGGCACCGAGAAAAGCATTCATCAAACTTATTTTTAATACATTGTATCCAATGTTGCTTGGTTATTTGACAATAATTGCTTAACTTATAATTGCCTCCAAACAATCTTCGCTGTTCATTCTGCAGTGCAATATTAACTTGGCTTTCTTTAGGATACAAGTTTTGGGGAGTTTGTGAAGTTTATAAACTTGATCGTAAACAATCATTGTTAGAGATTTGTACGATGAATTGTAAATGGCTTGGCCAGGCTATGTATAACGATTGGAAGGCATTTTTACTGGAGAGGTGTTACTGGACGGTTTGCATTGTCACCAAAAGTCAAAATTGCCTACTAAGTGCTTGGGGTTAACCATTGTTACTCTCTCAGTGGATGGTAATATTGTTCAAGTCAGATCCAAGAACATAACCTGGCATGATAGACCATAACTTTTACACTTGCAGTTTCTTTACAGTGGTGGTCAATCACTGAACATATTCAGAGGAGGCTTATAAAGCTAAGAATACTACGAGTTCTAAATGATCTGAAAATGATGCTGGTGCTGTAGAATGGTATGCTGTGGTTTAATCATTTTAGCTTTGCTTGTTCAGTAGAGGTGCCTAATCCAAATTTAGAAACTTGCCAAGTGGAGCGAGCCTGGGAAATTGTCCTTGTCGTCTTTTCTTCAATGTTTTTTCCTTATTCCTCTACTTCCCATTTCCTTGGTGTCAGCCTTAAAGTGGTTGATAGTACTGTGTTGCAAGAGAAAACTATTGGCAGGTGTTAGTAAATATTTTTCAGTTTACAGCTTGTGATCTGTACATGCTTGTGTGCCAGAAGTCTTGATTTATTAATTTGTCCTTGACAATGGAGTTCAAGGGAGGGAGTGTGACTAAAGGCAATGACAGGCGTAATGAAAAGTTATTGTAAACGTCAGTGCTGATTATAGAACTGAAAAACTTTTGAGACTTGTTTATCTCACCAGTACAATCTATTGGTAACGTTGTTGACTGCTTCTGTAGTAGTAAAATGTTACAAACAATGTATCATCCTAACAGAAAGGTGTTCAATACAGTTGCTTCAGAAGATGAGAGTTGGGTATGAGGTGCACAGAAACAGGCTGCAGCCTTACAGAGCAAAGGATACCACAGGTTCTGAGTGATCTGAAAATGATGATGATGGTGTCCTAGAATGGTAAGCAGTGGTTTGATCAGTTTAGCTGTGCCAGTTCATTAGCGGTGCCTAATTCAAATTAGAAATTCGCCCAGTGGAGAGAGCCTGGGAGAAATCAGAAGAGCCACTGTCCAGGTTTTTTGGTCAGCAAAGTTGGAGGCAGAATAGGTCAACGCACTGCCCCTTGATCAGAAAATGAAGTGAGGAGTGGGAACACGTCCGGGGAGAATTGAGAAGGGGATACTTCCTTTGGCCAACAATTGCAATGCACCAGATGCTCTTGCGCAATTGAGTGACAAAGAGAAGCCAGCTTGAAACAAATACTGAAAGAATCAATTAATAAAAAGCTGAAGAAGTCATAATGACATACTGGTCACTTAACCAGAATTGATTAATCACACGCTTGGAGCTCTCCTTTCCAGGTGGTTACATTGTTAATGATAAAATCTTTCTCCAATATGTAAAGTTTAATCTGTGCATCACCTGTAGTGAAATAATTAATGGAGAGTATGTTTTCAACATCATCACAAATACCACTCTGAAGCTAGACAATGTATTTTAAAGTGAACTAATATAGACCATATATTTTAAAATGAAGAAAGCATGTGTTTAGATTAGATTCCCTACAGTATGGAAACAGACCATTTGGCCCAACAAGACCACGCTGACCCTCTGAAGAGTAACACACCCATTCCCCTGCCCTATATTTACCCCTGACTAATGCACTTAATATACGGACAATTTTTGCATGGCCAATCCACCTGATCTGCACATTTTTGGATTTTGGGAGCAAACTGCAGCACCCGAAGGAAACCCACGCAAACACGGGGAGAATTTGCAAACTCCACACAGACAGTCTCCTGAGGCAGGAATCGAACCTGAGTTCCTGGTGCTGTGAGACAGCAGTGCTAACCACTGAGCCACCGTGCCGCCATTTCTTTTCCCTTTTTGCTTTTCTGCACTTGCTGAGGAGAAAGTTGTCAAATTCTTCATTTTATTTCAGGTCTGACTGCCTTATTAAGACAATCCGATCCGATGGCTATTTTGGGATGTATAGAGGTAGGTTTTTTTTTAAAAAATCCTGATTTTGTATTGATCGTTCTTAATTTGCATCTTTACTTGTGTTCATCAAGTTAGTAAGTGACTATTTTGTGTTTTGGCAGCCAATTCTGATATCTGTGCTGTGTTTGAAGTCAAACCTTGCCCCATTGTAGCTGTTCAGAAAATCATATGTCTCAGTTAAGCTGTCAGTAGGGAGTAGAGCAAAGGTTGGTTTCTAATCCGTTCCAATGCCTCAGTCATCTACACAACTTGGGATTTCACCTGTGCCCACTATTCATGTGAAATTCTTGACAGCAAACAGTGGCACACTGCAGGACACTAGGGGAGTCGCATTTGCACACAGCTTCTCTGGTGTCACCAGGTCAATAACTAACCTTTTATATTGTACCTCTAATTTGGAAAATTCCCTGAGGTGCTTCATAAGAGTGTAAAGAAAAATTCACTCGACTCTGATGGAAATAGCATCACGCTGAGAGATTTAATCTGGATTGTCCTCTGGGGTTGTTAGGCCCTTTTGCAGCTTCCAAAACACATACTGGACTCGTGAGCGACTTTTTCCAAGGTTTTGTTTATTTTGAGCAAACTGCGGCTCTGTATGGAGTTTGAACTACAATCTGGTGCAGAGGGTAGGCTGCTTAGAATGTCTGCTTTGGTTCTTGGATTCAAGGTCTCCACATTATTCTTGCCCCCCCCTCCACAAAGAGCCTCACTCCACTCCAACCTCCATTGCTCCTCATGTTATCTGTAATCTGTCATACTCCCCATTCACCCATGTACCACATCCACTGCATATAATTCTGAGGAGTCATGCACTATCAATGGTTGCAGGTGGAGTAAAAATAGCCTGTCACAATCTAATAAAGTTCTCATTCAAATGTCTGTCGTTGATCCGACAAGCACGCTGTAGTCCCAGAGCGGAGGAAGAAAATCTGAAGTAACGACTAAGTTGTTCAAATAAGCAATGAAGCCATATTATATTGTGAATTTTTTTTTTAAAATGTCAGTCACTCCCTTAAATAGCTATGTCATTGGTGGAACTAAGTTGTGGAACTTGACCATGTACACTCAAAAAGGGAGAGCTGTCAAAACATTTGCTTTCTGCTCCACATTCCACTGAAATTGAAAGAACAGAAGGTTTTAGTTTCAATGGAAATTGTCAGTCAATGGAGTGGGACAGGTGGTTATGTTAATTTTGTAAAATGTTCAGTAGCCAGGCAACTACTTTCCAAAGGAAAAGATATCTGTATGTTTAAAACTGTGTGTAAAACATGGCAGGAGTGTTTGTCAGTGCATTTTATACAGTTTTGAACATCTGGCACTTTCTCTGTTAGAAATCTATCATGTGCATGTCAACATTTGTGCAGTGCTATTGTCAGCGTACTTTTGCAGGATCGAAACCAACACTTTTGCACTACATTACAGCATCCAATGGTGATGTCTAATAGGCAAATGTTAAATGCTCTATCAGAATGTTCCAGATTTCTCAGCAGGCTCCCTGTAGTTGTTATGAGATCTCCAAGAAGGTGCATTTTATTGGGCTTCCAAAACGCAGACCAGCATTTGAAAATGGCACAGGGAAGAAATTCAAATTATTTACAAGTGTCACAATAACAGCCCTGATCTGTGAAAAGATACGTGCGGTTTGCACCCACTACCTTTCTAGCCTGCAGAAAGGCCTGATGAAAACAGCATGTCACCAGGAAGGGAGAGGAAGCTCTCTCTTGGCAGCCAAGAAAAATCTCAATTTAAAATAAGATGCAGGTTTGCGCCTCTATCTGATGGCGGGTCTGAACTCTTGTGTAAAAATTGAAGAAATTCCTCAGGGTGATAATTTGGAAAGGAATGACCTAATGCAAAATATCTTGCTAATTTTCTTGTACAGTTGCTTATTAGCCCTAACATTTTTGTCAGCATAGATGAACTGGGTTGATATAATGTATCCTTGCCAGTGCATGGCAGGCTCCAGGATGGATTGTTCAAACAGCTGTCATATGTCAATCATGCTTAACTCCCAAGGGAATTTGATTTGAAGTTGCAGCATTCCAGTAAACCCAAGAGTCTGTTTTCCCATATACGCCTGAGTTCACTGGGACACATTCTAGTTGAACGGAGGGCTGCTACTGAGGGTGCCATGCCCAGAAAAGTGTTCCAAAACATGCGGCAGGAATACATTGATGGAATGAATGTTGTCAGCAAAGCCCCAGAAGACTTGCATCCAATGAAAATGAAGGTGGCAGCTGCTACAATAAAGCTACCCATCAAAAATCTCAAACTTAATTGTTTCAGCACGGAAAATGCAAAACAAGTTTCATGATTTTTCTGTGACTGTAACCTGGTGTGTTGTCAACTCATTGATGTCTCTGAAAGTGTGAAGTAATAGCTTGGTCCAACACCCCTCTGGTGTCCAGCTTAATAAAACCTTTCTCTCCATTCTACACATACCCATGAAGTTATGGCCCAAGCATCTCGAACATTGTTTTCTTTCAGCTGTCAACCATTTGCATCTGAAATCTTCCAGGTTATGTTCTTGGTCCCTCCAATTCCTTGTCACCATACTGCCAACAATTGCCAGTATCATCTGGTGATAATGGATTAGGTTCTACAAGTATATTATGATTTAATGCTGTACCTCTGCAGCACCTCTGTTATCAGACTGTCCGTCTGATATCTAGTATGTAACAAACTGATGTTTCCACCAGCTAGAAGTGGGAAAGATTCACGGCCCCAGACAAATGTCCATAACCTTGCTGTTTAGCGTTGATTTTGGCTTCCTTTCTGGTTGCTGTCCTTAAATGCTTAAAACATCTTATTTCTTGTTTTCATTCTTCCATGGACTGAATGTTTTCTAGTAAGGATGGCATTTCTGGATCATCCCTGATCGCATCGCAAAGGTGGTGGTGAATTGCCTCCTTGAACTGTTGCAGGGCATCGGGTGTAAATATGCCCATAACAGTGTTAGGGCCATGATTTTGACTCTGCCAGTGAAGGAACAATGATATAGTTCCAAGTGAGGATGATTTGCAGTTTGGCAGTGAATGTAGAACGGTGTTATTCCCATGCATTTGCTGTCTTCTCCTTCTCAGTGTAGACGTTACTGGGTTGAGAGGTGGGCACACTGCTGCTGCGGTGTGTTGGTAGTGGAGGGAGTAGTTATTTAAGGTGGCAGATAGAGTGCCAGTCAAGTGCTCGACTTTGTCTTGGAAAGTGTTGTAGGAGCTGCATTCATTCCGTAAAGTAGAGAGTATTCAAGTACACTTCTGACTTGTGTTTATAGATGGAGGACAGGAGATGAGTTACTTCCCACAGAATTTGCAGCCTCAGTTCTGCTCTTGTAGTTAAATGTTAAAGCTGACCTTCTGATCCCCTTAAGCTTTGACACAAGCACTGCTTACTTTTAGCTCTCTCCTATGTCCCTACCTCAGTTCATTTGCTGATGACACCCAGATTAATTTCTTCTGTCAGTATACTCTTCCAGTATTGGTGTTGACAAGTTCTTGAAGTCTACCCTCTATAAGCCACAACTCATTCAAATCTCTGCTGCTCATTATCATGGTCTACATTAGTTCTGTCCCTGCATCATCTCACTCCTTACCAACCCAGACTAGCAGCTGGTTTCCAGTCTCAAATTTCAAGTCTTCACGCTGTGTATAGATCAGTCATGGTCTTGAAGCTTCCCTTTTCTGTAATCTCTAATAACCTGTACTTTTGAATGTTTACCATTAATGATCTTGCTATAACAGTGCACAAACATCATTTGTAACTTGCCATTTAAACTGTTTTTGTATTGAAATCTTTGAAGAATATATGTTAAATCTTTCAAATACGTGTTCTACACGTGGACTTTATGATCTATTCCTGAGTGTCATGACATATATACTTAAAATTTGCATCATTTCAAAGCTTCTTTGCTAATAGCAAGATGAAGCATAGACAAAACAGTGCAGATTTTGTATTGGAAGGATGCATTGCAATTTCAATTTCTTGACTTCCTTGAAAGGACTTTGCTGAATAACGTCAGAGCCTATGGCATAGTGGAATGGAGAAGTTGGAAGAGTTCATCAATCTTTGGCTAGTGCTTATGATCCCTTCTGGACACACTCATTTATGGAATATACACAAACCCAAAGCCATCACACATGTCATGTGACTGTGTGAAGACTGCTAATAAGCTGTTTGCAATATGTGTTTTGTCAAGCCTATTAGAAGTTAAAAAGACCAAGACCAAACCATCACATCCTACATTATTTCAGACCTGACTGTCTCAAGTTCAAGCACAGCTGCAGTACATGCATAAGGTCGTAGCAGAGGAACAGGAACTTAGTAGTTGGAACTGTACCTCAATTCTATCCTTAAACAGACCTATCGGGAATTTGCCTCCTCAGTGTCTGCTTTTGAGTCACCCTTTGAACATTGCCTACAAAAATCACTTGAGTCTGTCTGTAGTTGCAAGTTTTGACTGGCAAGTTGGAAGAGTTCATTAGTGACCTTTCTGCAGTCTTGCTAGAAATAAAGTTTTACTGGAGGCAGTCTATTTTGTCATGTGAGCCAACTTCACTGGAATCTGCAGCTTTTCCTCTCATGCCATGATTTCAAATGAGTGATTGTGTTTCTCTTGAATTTCCTCACTGCTGCTACAGAGACCTTGGATTGGAATCTTATGACTTCATTGTGCAACTAAATCAGACCATAAGGCACCAATGAGATTTGTGTTCTTCTTAATTATGTTTGCTCTTACACATATCATTGAGCGTGCAGATGTATGAACATTCCAGCATCAACACATGGTTGAAGTAGGCACAGTTAAATCTGAAGTCTCTTAAAACAATGGGAGAAAGTGAGCACTGCAGATGGTGGAGATCAGAGTCGAAGGATGTGGTGCTGGAAAAGCACAGCCGGTCAGGCAGCGTCTGAGGAACAGGAGAGTCGATATTTCGAACACAAGTTCTTCATCAGGAATGCGGATTCCTGATGAAAAGCTTATGCTTGCAACGTCGATTCTCCTGCTCCTCTGATGCAACCTGATCAGCTGTGCTTTTCCAGCTCCACTCACTTCGTCTCTTAAGACAGTGACAACCCGATTCCCTTTTATAAGCGATAGCACATGTGTCTCATACACAAACCTGACAAACACAGTCACCATGCCATGGAAGTTTTGAGTTTTTAAAAAAAAATTTTGTTCACAATGTATCTTTGTGGCTTACTTGGCCAGCATTGATTTCCCATCTTTAATTAGCCTTATGAATTTGAGCTGATTTCTTGAACAATTGAGGTGCATTGGTTATAGGCGAGTTCATGTGTGCGCACACACACACACACACACACACACACACACACGCGCATATATATATGTATATGTGTGTGTTTCTACATGTATTCACACATTCACACACATGTATACACGCACTCAGATGGAGTTTGAACCACAATACTGGAAAAAAAGGCGATATTGTCCCAAGTCAGGATGGTTTGATGTATGGTGGGAAATTTGCAGTTAATGGTGTTATGAAGTATCTGCTGCCTTGGTCTTTTTAGGTAGGTTTGAAAGGTGCTGTTGAAGGAGCCGAAATGAGTTGCTGCTTGGCACCTTGTGATGGTGCATTTTGCTGCTGATGTATTGGTGGTGGAGGGACAAAACTATGATTATATGATCAGAGATAGCATTTATCTGAATGATTTGTATTCTGGATTGAGGAGTGTGGCGAGTTGAAATTTGCAGGGTTTAGTCTTTTTCAACAAATGACTTTGAAAAAAGGATATTAGTAGCTCCATCTCTGGTTTCATGGATAGTTGAAAATAGGAGTGTTTCATAAAGTAAATGATGGGGTCTTGGAGTGTCTGCAGAGATAACTGATCAATCATCAGGTGCCGATAGTTTTTTTAAAAAACTGTTGAAAGCCTTACACAGTAAATATGGAAATATCGACAAGGTGTGTTTGAGACTTGCGGAAAGGTCTAAAAACATCCAAATCTTGCTCAGCTACCAGGATGTTAAGTTGCACAGGATCTGGATCAGAGTGGGAAACATCAAGCATATTAGGGAGGAGAAGGGGAGAGTGTGTGGGACCCATATTAGGGAGGAGAAGGGGAGTGTGTGTGTGTGTGACAGAGACACCCATATTAGAGTAGGAGAAACTTCGAGGACACCAGGGAGGGAAAAAGAGCAGCCCTCGGTAATCCTGTAGGATCCAATCCCAGTGCTCGACCAACCCAGTCATTGGATTAATTACGTGCTCCACCAGCACTATGTATTAGTTGGTGTGCAACAACCACTCTAAGTAAAAGAACCACGTGTAGAGACTGTCAAAATAAAATTTGGGACCTAGATCAGGGCCCTCTTGGACAACAGGGATAAAATGAGGACTGCAGATGCTGGAGATCAGAGCTGAAAATGTGTTGCTGGAAAAGTGCAGCAGGTCAGGCAGCATCCAAGGAGCAGGAGAATCAACGTTTCGGGCATGAGACCTTCTTCAGGTAGATTCCTGAAGCGGTCTTTGAAGACGATGCTCTCCACCGCAATTTCTCCTCAGCCGTGGTTGACGATGCTCTCCATCGCATCTCCTCCACTTTCCGCTCCTCCGCCCTTGAACCCCGCCCCTCCAATCGCCACCAGGACAGAGCCCCACTGGTCCTCACCTACCACCCCACCAACCTCCAGATACATCGTATCATCCTTCGTCATTTCCGCAACCTCCAGACAGACCCCACCACCAAGGATATCTTTCCCTCTCCTCCTCTATCAGCGTTCCGGAAAGACCACTCCCTCCGCGACTCCCTCGTCAGGTCCACACCAAGAAATGCAAAACTTGCGCCCACACCTCCCCCCTCACTTCCCTCCAAGGCCCCAAGGGAGCCTTCCATATCCGTCACAAATTCACCTGCACCTCCACACACATCATTTACTGCATCCGCTGCACCTGATGTGGCCTCCTCTATATTGGGGAGACAGGCCGCCTACTTGCGGAACATTGCAGAGAACACCTCTGGGACACCTGCACCAACCAACCCAACATGCAGGACCTTGGCCGCCTCCATCGCAAGACCATGGTAACACGACGCCTGGAGGAAGAGCGCCTCATCTTCCGCCTAGAAACCCTCCAACCACAAGGGATGAATGCAGATTTCTCCAGCTTCCTCATTTCCCCTCCCCCCACCTTATCTCAGTCCAAACCCTCGGACTCAGCACCGCCTTCTTGACCTGCAATCTTCTTCCCGACCCCCTCTGCCCCCTCTCCGGCCTATCACCCTCACCTTAACCTCCTTCCACCTATCGCATTCCCAACGCCCCTCCCTGCCTTTTATCTTAGCCTGCTTGGCACTCCTTCCTCATTTCTGAAGAAGGGCTTATGCCCGAAACATCGATTCTCCTGCTCCATGGATGCTGCCTGACCTGCAGCACTTTTCCAGCAACACATTTTTCAGCTCTCATTTCCTAATCTGGCCTGCTTTCTGCTTCAGTCACCATCCACAAGCAGCAGTGGCAGCAGAAGTGCTGCTGCAGGCACTTCAACATTGATTGACTCCAGTGCACTCGATGACTGGAAATCACAGAACGTCCGCATTGCCTGGTTTGTCCTTCAATCTATCGTAAACAGCACCCGGAAAGAATTTAGGATTTATCTGCCAGGAAACGTCAAGACAGGTTTGATGAAAGTGAACTGGAGATTGAGGTACTATTAAATCACAAGTGCAAAACATACCTGAACTGGGATCGACATCTTGGGAAAGCAAAGCAGGCCGAGAGGCAAATGAGACCATGGTCCAACAAAAAAATTCAATGGCTGAAGGAACAAATGTTCAACAGAATGAGCACAGGATTACAACAACCTACCCACAATCATAACACACATTAATTCTTTTAAGCAGTCAAGATTGTTTTCAGTTCCAGCATCTGAGGACGTATCAAACCAAGACCTGAGAATAGAATGGCATTCCTCAAGGACCGAGAGCCAGTGGGTGATTGTTGCAAGGACTATTTTTTTGAGGATCTCCTGAACTGAAACTTAGTCTGTGATGTGTGTTATCTTGACCACATCCCACGGTGTGCTACCATGTTGGTGATGAAATGCAACATTGCTTCTGATGTGCCAACTCTTAAGGAACAAAGTGTTTGATGACGAAGATCTCCAACCTTGAACACCAACCTCATGGTCGTCAGGGCAGCAGAGTTACCAGCCTGCCTCTAGGTGTCAGACTCTCAGGAGATGTATAGCACATACCTCAAGAAATATCACACATAATTCCTTCGCAAAATCCTGCAAATCCACTGGCAAGACTGGTGTTCTCATCAGTGTCCTCTCTCAGGCAAACATACAGCCATAGAGATGTACAGCACGAAACCAGACCCGTCCTGCCGATCAGATATCCCAACGCATCGAATTCAATACACGTCGTGGGAAAAAAAAGGTCTCATTCCTGATGAAGGGCTCCTGCCCGAACATAGGTTTTCCTGCTCCTCGGATGCTGCCTGACCTGCTGTGCTTTTCCAGCACCACTCTAATCTTAATCTGATTGCCAGCAGCTGCAGTCCTCACTTTCGCCTAGATATCCCAACACAATCTAGTCCCACCTGCCAGCACCTGGCCCATATCCCTCCAAACCCCCCTCCTTCATATATCTATCCATATGCCTTTTAAATATTGCAATTGTACTAGCCTCCATCACTTGGTCTGGCAGCTCATTCCATACATTTTTTTTCTGTGTGAAAAAATTGCCCCTTAGGTCCCTTTTATATCTTTCCCTTCTCACCTGAAATCTAAGCCCTCTAGTTCTGGACTTCCCCAGGGAAAAGACTTTGTCGATTTATCCTATCCATCCATCTCCCAATAGCTCAAATCCTCCAAACTTGGCAACATTCTTGTAAATCATTTCTGAACCTTTTCAAGTATCACAACATCCATCCGATAGGAAGGGGACCAGACATTTTTTAAAAACCCACCGACACCCACAGCTACCTGGATTACACCTCTTCCCATCCTACCACCTGCAAAAATGCCATCCCATATTCTCAATTCCTCCGCCTCCACCGTATCTGCTCCCAGGAGGACCAGTTCCATCACACAACACACCAGATGACCTCCTCCTTTAGACACCGCAATTTCCCTTCCCACATGGTTAAAGATGCCCTCCAACGCATCTCGTCTACATCCCGCACCTCCGCCCTCAGGCCCCACCCCTCCAACCATAACAAGGACAGAACTCTCCCTGGTGCTCACCTTCCACCCTACCAACCTTCGCATAAACCAAATCATCCGACATTTCCGCCACCTTCAAACGGACCCCACCCCTTTCCGCCTTCCGCAAAGACCATTCCCTCCATGACTATCTGGTCAGGTCCACACCCCCCCAACAACCCACCCTCCCATCCTGGCACCTTCCCCTGCCACTGCAGGAATTGCAAAACCTGTGCCCACACCTCCCCCCTCACCTCCATCCAAGCCCCTAAAGGAGCTTTCCACATCCATCAAAGTTTCACCTGCACATCCACCAATATCATTTATTGTATCCATTGCTCACGATGTGGTCTCCTTTACGTTGGGGAGACTGGATGCCTCCTCGCAAAGTGCCTTAGGGAACATCTTTGGGACACCCGCACCAATCAACCCCACTGCTCTGTGGCCCAATATTTCAACTGCCCCTCCCACTCTGCCGAGGACATGGAAGTCCTGGGCCTCCTTCGCTGCTCCCTCACCACTTGACACCTGGGGGAAGAACGCCTCATCTTCCGCCTCAGAACACTTCAACCCCAGGGCATCAATGTGGACTTCACCAGTTTCCTCATTTCCCCTTCCCCCACCTCACCCCAGTTCCAAACTTCCAGCTCAGCATTGTCCCCATGACTTGTCCTACCAGCCTATCTTCCTTTCCACTTATCCACTTCACCCTCCTCTGACTTATCACCTTCATCCCCACCCCCATTCACCTTTTGTACTCTATGCTACTTTCTCCCCACCCCACCCTCCTCTCATTTATCTCTCCACCCTGCAGGCATTCTGCCTCTATTCCTGATTAAGGGCTTTTGCCCGAAACATCGATTTTCCTGCTCCTCGGATGCTGCCTGAACTGCTGTGCTTTTCCAGCGATACTCTAATCCAGAATCTGGTTTCCAGTATCTGCAGTCATTGTTTTTACTGACCAGAATTGTACGCAATATTCTAAAATATGCCTTACCAATATGCCCAGTATCAAGGCACTAGTTATGATAGTTATGATCAATCAGCAGTGTTGATTGTACCACATCATTTGCATGCCTCGCACAAGACTTCTGAAATATGCTGTCTACTTTGAACTTCTTTATGATGAGCTATTATTTGCAGGGTCAAGGGCATGCTTCAAGTATGTTATCAAATACTCCTCAAAAAGATGCAATCTCCCCACCAATGTGCGGGAATTGCTAGTCCAAGACTGGCAAACTTGGAGATCAAGCCAACTGTTTTGGATGTCTCCCTCAGCCTGCAATGGAGGACAAGTGGAAACAACAGGAGAAATGTATGAAAACCTGAGCATACCACCCACCCACTTCAGGCACTACCTACTCCACTCATGCTTGGGCTTGTGGATCCATCTCCCTGCTGAGCCAAAGGAAACCATCCTCCATCATTACTCCCATAGTTTGCTGTAGCTTTCTTAAATAAGAAGCAGCTAAATTGTTTGTGAACATCACCTTAGTGCTATCTGATGAGTTTTGCATTCTAATTTGTAGCACTTGATACTCTTAAAATCTCATAAAATGATTTTCAAATCTTGCAATGGATTTCACAACAAAAGGGATAAGATATACAACTACAAAGTATCGCATCCCAGTAAATGAGAACATTGACCAGGTGAGCAAGTAGAAATTTCAATAGATTGGCCATTAGCAAATCTTTTGCATCAAATTTCATTGGGCCGTTGTGCTTGTGCCCATTCTGTGAGAAGTCTGGTAAGCATTTAGATAACGTTATAAAATGGATGGAAATTTCCTGGTTCTGGCTGGTCCGTTCCAGCTGGCAATCTGGACAGAATTACGGTGGACATTAAACAGCAAGGAGACGTGTGTTTGTTTTATACTGAAGTTTTGTGTTCAGCTTTGTTTGTTTACTTGATGACTATCAAAATAGTTGCCTCCAGTTAAAGTTGAACCCAATGACATGTTTCTGTTTGCTAGTTGGCTGTAAAACTGTGTGAGCATTCTGCACTTATTGAAAATGTGAATTGAAGAGTCAACTATATTTTGTAGAACTGTCACATGATAAAGATAGCAAGTTCCCCGTTTCCGTCTCTGTGGAGACAATCATGAATGAATTAATTCAGATCCTTTTATTCCAGGTCTGCCCATTTTGTTTTCCAATTTCGACCTGCAAATTACTCTGTACCTGCTATCCCCTCAGCACTACAAGGAATACACTGTGTAAGGGACCTTTTATTTTCAGTGAGTAACCAAGGTGAAGAACAAGCAGACATTGAGAAGATATGTGACATGTTGAGAATAGGTAATGATCAGGTTAGACTGTGCTATCCTGATATTTTTGAGAAAGATTGAGTAGAGTTTACACCAAGTGGGAATGAAATGTGGAAGAAGACTGTGGGTAAAAGGTGCATATCGAGCATGAAGGAAAGATAGATAGATAGAAAGTTGATTGAAGTATTCACCAGCATTGTAAGATGAGTTTAAAGCAAAGAAGGCTGCAGCAACAGGAGAGGTTAGCGTTTAGAATTGAAATGGCTGCTTTACCAGATATCATCCTTTTGCCTGTACCTCATGTCAAGGATAAATTGAATGCTGCAGTAATAGAGGAAACCAAGTTCTTAGACATTAAGTGTGACAATGCAATATAAAAACCTATAACATTGTATTATTTATAAAAATGTGTATATGTATTCCCTCCTGAGAGTACTGACTCGAGGTAATGTTTTTTGCTGGTATGTTGGAAGCTGAGAGGTGTCCTGATAGAATTGTATAAAATTCTGAGAGACATGGAGACAGTGGATAGTTGGAGTCTTTTTCACACAGTGGAAATGTCAAATACTATGGGTATTTGTTTAATGTGAGGGGGGAAAAATTTCAAGGAATTGTGTGAGGTAAGTTTTTTTTACACAGAGGGTGGTAGGTACCTGGGATGCTCTGCCAGGGGGAGGTGGTATAAGCAGAGGGGATAGCAGCATTTCAGAGGCATTTAGAAACACAAATAGGCAGGAAATAGAGGGATACAGACCATGTACAAGCAGATGGTGTTAGTTTAGAATAGCATTATGGTAGGCATAGACATGATGGGCTGAAGGACCTGTTCCTATACTGTACTGTTGTATGTGACTCAGTTACAAAGAAATAAGGCACCCTTTAGCATATATTGTAAGCTGCCTAGTCCACAGATTTAACCACAAAGTCATGGGACACTTCACACACCAACCTATTCATATCTTTGCCCAATGAATGTATGCCTGTAACTTTCTAACAGCGATCACTTGCAAGTTTGATTCCTCCTCCCCATTTGCCTCCAGTCTCAACGCTGACATTAATCTCCTTGACTTCAGGTGAGTTTTGGTATTTCAGCACAGTTTGACCCTGAGCCGTCATAGTCTGTACCAGTCAGTGTTGTATTGAGAGGTGTCCTTTACCACATTTCATTTAGGCAAAATTTCTATATCAGTTAAATTATATTGAAATTAGTCATTGCTTATAATCATTTTTTGATGAAGTTTATGTTTCATTCCTTGTTAAAGGTACTTGAGTTTTTATATGATTATGCAGGTGGGAAATGTATGCAGAGTTATTAAAAAGGAAGTCGTCAATTGTAGATGTGAAAATACCTTATTTGTTTTCTTTCAGAGGACAAGAAAGTATGGGCACTCAAAAGACCAGTGCCACTTTTAATGGTATGGTAAATGCATATAATGAAAGACCTTGTTGCAATGTCCTATCTTGGGGGAAGAATGGCAGTATTGAATAAATGCTTTTTGTATGGTGTGGTGAAGGGACCATTTTGGAGCAGGGTTCATTTTCTTACTAACTGGGTGTTTTGCATGGAACTCACATTTTTCAAAGTTGTTGGTCTAAATGTTTCCAGCTTCTTTAAGCCTATGTCTGAAGTTTGCTTTTTTAAAAAATAAAATGGTACATCTCATGGAGTCGTGACATTTTGGACTTTGCATTGACTTTTTTTTAATGCTTTTTTTTTTGAAAGCAATCGATCATTCTTGGATAATGGGCAATGATGGTGATGTTCCATTTATTACCCACTCCAAGTTGTCTTGCATAGGTGGTGGGCTTTCTTCTCGTCCTACTGCAGCACATCCTTGTAATGAGCTTTTCTCTGCAATGGTGTGAGGGGGATCAGAATATTGATTTAATTGCTTTAACGGAGCAGTGACATATATCTTTATTGGAAATGGCTTGGAACATGACTTGGAAATGACATGTCAAATGGTCCAAGCTGACTAGCATCCCTGAATTGTTGAAGCATAAAAGCAAATTTTATTTGTACAAACCCAGAATTATGTAACCAGACCCAAGCAGATTAAATGATTCAAAATTTTTCAAGAGTTTTTTTCATGTTTTATATTAATCTAGTTAAATTGGGAATTGTTTTTCTTCAATCTAGAAAGACTGTCGTTAAAAACTGAAGTGTCAATTTTGTGGAAAAGAGGAATGGTTTAAAAATGATCAAATATGACATGCAATGTGATGGAGCTGATTGTGGGACATAACCTGAAGATTTTTTGTTAATGTTAGAGTGCACACCTCTTGTTTTAAGCTACTTTTTCTCTAGTCTGATATGTGGTCGGTCTGAAAACTAGTTACCAAACCTTTTAAAATCACTGTATTTGTTGCACTAACTTCTGAAAGACCTCCAGCAATGCCTCATCATCACACCACTTTAATTTATGTTCCTCCCAGAAGGGAAACAGAGTTTTCTCGAGTTGCTGCTGCGTTCAGGAATGTGCTGACATTTAAAATGGAACTTGGGTCCTGTATTTCCACATCAGTGAAGCCCCAATTTTTATTTGGCCCATTGTATAACTTGGAAATTAGCTAGACAATTTACTTAGCTGCAAACTGAACAAAGGAAACTTGAACAAATAATCTTGAAATCTATCATTTGTAATTCATGGTTGAATGTTGACTTCCAAATAATATTTTGTTCTTGCTCCTGTCAATGGTACTGAAATAGCCATTCATTACTGAGAGGCTAGCGGATGTTGCTAAAACTCTACAACATCGTGGCCAGCAAATAATCTGATTTCCATCATTTGCATGATTTGGTAATTCCACCAATGATTGATGACGGTGGTCTTTTCCTCCCATGAGCTTCTATTCTGTGTGATTTCCTTGTCCCATGCGTGCCCAACAGCAGGGAAATGTTAGGATCAGACTGCTCTCCTAACATCTGAGATACATGGTAATGTCCATACTTTTATTTTCCTTTTAGCATACACTAATCTGAGAGATACTAAGAACTCAGTAAACCAAGAGCTGGTTCAGTTTTTTTTTACTTGTGAACAAAGGAGGATTCCCCAATCCAGTTACTACAGTGTTATGCATTAGAGAATTGCTACTTGCATAAGCACAACTAAAATGATGAAGGAGCTGATTAAATTTCACACCAGTAAATTCTAGTCAGAAAAGTTGAAAGATTCCATCTCTCCACAGTAGAATGCATCCTTCTCTAACAGTGTATAAGACACTAGCTCTTCAATTTCCAAGTCTCTACCATGTTGTTCCATGTCCAGCTATTAACACTTGTTTGCAGCTGAATGTTCATCCTATTATCTCATCTGCTATGAAGAATTTCCTGGAAGCACCACCCCTAAATTCACATGATATAGATGAGGCATCACGAGGCACTCCATGCCATAGGGCTTTGCAGCTCAAATGTCTTCAGTGACCATACTACCCTTACAAACTGATGATTTTTAAAAAGTTCCCATTCAGATCTCCACCTCAAAAATATTTTCCCTATCCTCTAAACATTGCCATTCTGAGTGGTATGTAATGCTGCTGCTGTGGAACGCTGTGTGTTAATTCCATTGTGTGGGACAGCAAGTTTCCTTCCCTGAAGGAGTTTACTGAACCGTTTGGATTATTACAGCAATCGGATAGCCTCAAGTTCATTTTTAATCGGTCTAGATATTTATCTGCTGATTTATTTCAAACTAAATTTAAATAATTTTTGTTAGAATGGGATTTGAGCTGATGTTCTCTACATTTTTAATTCTGCAAACACATTTGCTACCCAACTACAGCCTTCAGAGTGAAAGATGTAACAGATTTAAGACCAGTACATTTTTTGCTTTAAAACCGGAGTGCTTTTTTTTTTAAAAGAATAAAAATTCTAATGCGCTAAATTTGAAAGAGGATTATAGTTTTTTTGGATTCTTCATAATGAGTCACAATGCCTTGCTGTGCACTAGAGATTGCTTTGTCTATCCATCCTTGATGTTTTTGAAATGCGTCACCAGAATGCTGGGGCAACAAGTGGTGCGATGGTTAGCACTGCTGCCTTACAGTGCCAGGGACCCATGTTTGATTCCAGCCTTGGGTGACTCTGCAAATTCCACACACACATCCTCTCCGTGTCTGCATGGGTTTCCTCCGAGTGCTCCAGTTTCCTCCCACAGCCCAAGGATGTGCAGATTACGCAGTTTGGCCATGGGAAATGCAGGGTTACAGGGATAGGATAGCGGGGTGGGATAATCTACAGAGGAGCAGTGTGGATGCAATGGGCCAAATGGCTTGCTTCCATACTGTAGGGATTCTATGATAGATTCTGTGAATGTTGTTTTTCAGTTTAGCAATCTGAAGTTAACAAACATTCTGGTTTTTAAACCTCTGTGAATATCGTAGCAGGCATAAGTTTACGATCAGTTTCTCTCACTCGCTGAGACCCATTTCCCACCAGTCCTATTTTTCCTGGACTCTCTGGTACAGCCAGCCTTTTCATTATCTTGCAATCTTTGTACAGGATCAATCACATTCCACCTTGTGAAGGCAGCAAGTGGAAGTCACACAGTTAATGGTGTCACCCAAAGCCATATTGAATCTAACTCCATCACAGTTATGAGCACACTATTTGTAGGTCCGAACTGCTCATTGTGCTTTTTTTTAAAAAAAAATGCATTCCCATGTGATGCTACAGTTCTCCAAGCTTCCTGCTTATCTGCCACTGCTTCTTTTGGCAGTCAGTATAAATTAGTGTCTTCTGATTCTCAACCCTTTTGCCAATGGGAGCAATTACTCCCTCTCTACTCTGTCCAGATCCCTCATTATTTTGAATGCTTTTATCAAAATACAGGATCACCAAAGTATTATGGCACGAAAGGAGGCCATCCAGCCCATTGTGCCTTTTCAACATACCTTTGCAAATTACTTTATTACCTAAAATAATCATCCAATACTCTCCTGAATGCCTCAATTTTACCCACCTAGACCACACTTCCAGGTAGTTCACTCCATATCCTAACTACTTGCTGAGTGAAAAGGTTTTGCCTCACTTCAAACTTGCTATTGCATATCACTTTAAGTCTAAGTCTGCTTGTTTTTTTTTGTTGATGAGCAGGGACAGTTTATCCTTATCTACTTGATCCAGACTGCTTCTAGTTTTGAAAATCTCCATCACATCTCCTTTTAGCTTTTCTAACTTGAAGGAGAGCAATACAAATTCTTCATTCTATCCGCAGAATTAAAGTTTCTCGTCTCTGGAGCAATTCTTGTAAACTACTTCTAAACTTTCTGCAGTGTGTTCACATCCTTCTTGCAGTGTGGTGTATGTAATGCTCCATCTGAGATGTGACAAGTTCTTTTTGCAAATTCAATATCACTGTCTTGCTGTTGTACTTTATGCCTCTACTATAATACCAATGATGCTGTATGTTTTATTTATTGCTCTCCCTACCAGCCCTGCCACATTAAATGATCTGTGCACATGAACACCGCTGTTCTTGTGCCCCTTTAGAATAGTATCCCCTGTTTTAAATGGTCTCTCAATGTTCTTTCCACCAAAATGCATGACGTTGCATTTCTCAACATAAAAACTCATCTTTCAGTTAATGTCCTTTTGAAGTTCCGCACTGTCCTCTTCACAGCTTACATTTTCTTCCAAGGTTTGTGTATCTACAAACATTTAGTTTATCCCCTGCACATCAAAATTCAGGTCATTAATATATATATCAGAAAAAGCAAGGGTCCCGATACTCAACCAATGGGAGGAGCTCCCTTTCAAACCTCCTTCCAGCCCATTACTCTATTTCCTGTCACTCAACTAATTTTGTGCATGTTGTTACTAACTGTTTATTTCATGACCAGAACCTTCCTCACAAGTCTGTTGTATTGCACTGTGTCCAATGCCTTCTGAAAATCCATGTACATCGCATCAATAGCATTACCCTTACTGAGTCTTTCAGTTATGACCTCAAAAAGTCTAGCAAGTTACTTGAACATGATTTCCCCTTTACAAATCCATATTGACTCTTCCCCATCAACCTACCTTTCTCATGTAACCAGTAATTCTGTCCCGAATAATTCTCTCTCTCAAAGCTTCCCCACTACTGAAGTTAAACTGACTGGTCCTCCAAACCATCTCTTTTCCAATGCGAACAGCCCTAGGTGCTTCTATCTATTTGCACAACGTTTCAAGTTATGTTTATAGGCTGAAACCAGGATCAGCCCAATTTGAACTGTGTTCTGGCCTATACACCTGTACGAGCCTCATAACGAAGTTCAGCAGCTCCAACAAAGAGTAACTTCAGTAATTTTAAGTGTCGCACTTAATTCTGCTTGGATTGAACAAAAAGTTGGAAAAGACTAAACTGAAATCTACATATATTCTGAACCAGATAACATTAAACCATAGGAGAGTTGAAACAATTTGCCTTGTTTAAGTAAACAATATTGAAGTCACATCCCTGCAGCTTTCCCTTGTGTTCATTGTTGTACTTGGCAGTTGGTAAAAGGAGGGAACTTGAAGAGCAATATTCTTTTCCCTTTTGTCATTTTGGTTTTCATGTCTGTGTCTAACTAAGAGTTAAAAATGAGGCAAGCATGCAAATTTGGAGAGATGACAGTCCCGACTCTCAAATGCTTTGTCTGCTTTGGAGCGAAACTATCATTTTGACCTTTTTATTTATTTTTATGTATATAAAACACTTAAAACTATTAACAATTAAATGTATATATTTTATACTTGCAGTCTAAAACTGCTTTAATTGTGTGTTCATGTAATAGTGAAATTGCATTAGATTGGGTGCTTTCACTTATGTGTTGGTCGGATAATGTCCTGCTTGGCATGGGATTAATCATTGAACAGAAGGAAGCTGAAAGTATACAGTATCATTTAGGAAGTAATGAGTCAGAGTGCATGTCTCTCCATGAAATGTTGTAACACTGAGCAGTCCAATTAAGAACTGTATCCCCTTTCAAAGCTTTTCCTTACTAACTATACATTGTGCTTGTGCTATTTCTGTCATCTGCAGTCTGCTTCCTTCAATTACTGCTTTCATGCAATCTTTAAGCGTTGTCACTATAGAGTTACAGAAATTTAAACAACAGAACATAGTTTCTGTTTATAATACACTCCATATTGCTGTCATATTTTGATTGTAAGTTGGAATTTTGTAAAGAAAATAAAATGCTTTTAATATCTGGATTATTTTTCTTTTCTTTTGTCCCATCTACATCACTGTAGGAGCTGCTGTCAATCTTACTTTAGTTACACCAGAAAAAGCCATAAAGCTTGCAGCAAATGATTTCTTCCGTCACATGCTTTCAAAGGATGGGTAAGTGGAAGTTTCTTTCAAAATCAAGGGACTGGCAGAGAGAAAGGAGGTCCCCACGTAAAATGCAGTTTAATACAGCAGTCAAAACTTGATACAACTGACTGACCACTTTCAAAATTAAGCATCGAGTTCTTCATTAAATAAAATTCTTACCCGCCGCCAAAAACAATGAGGGTTATGAAATGATCACAGCTAGTTCAGCCTACAGCGCTGCTGTGTTTTAGGAATGTTATTCTCTCATGATTTTAAATGTACAAATATCTCGGCATACAGTGGTAGTGTCCCTACCTTTTGAGCCAGAAGGTCCGGGCTCAAATCCCAGCTGCTCCAGAGGTGTGATGCAATACATCTGAATAAGCTGATTTAAAAATAGCTAGAAAAATACTCCATGTTATGAATGCAATGCCCCAATATTGTGTTCATCTGTGCTACCACATGGTGGGGAGCAATTTCTGCAGATGCAGTGTCCGTGTCAGGGTTGTGACTATTTAAGATCAGAGCTGCTTTTAAGTGCAGCTCTGCTTTCCATCCTTGAATTATGCATTTTTGTTTTGAAAATATTTCCTTTGCAGCAAGTTGATGGGGGTAAAAATAATAGTTGCAGCTGCTTAGAGAGCAACCATTTTAAAAGTCAGGTTCTCATAGTAGCCAAGAATTACTGAAATATTTATGATGATTTGTTTCAGTGCTGCTTCACTGTGAAATTTGTTGTTGTCAGATTTATACATAATTGAGTTCCTATGTCTTGTCAAAATACAGAAAATCTATTCCGTGAAATGCTGGAATAATGGCCGTTAGTAGAAGACTTTGGCGAATGTGTTTCCCTAGCAATTCTGCATTCAATTATCATAGCTTCCTTCAGGTTTCAAAATTTAATTGCTTATGATGAATATTATTTTCCAGTTTTAGTTGTGATGTAGAGTTTTACTTAAGCTGTGTTTCGTAGGCACGGGGAGCATGCAGATTGTCCGCTTGGCTGTGCCATGTCATGTCATTATCGAGTGATGGATGTAGCTGCCTTCCAGTGGGAAGGACAGTCTGAGTCAGTCCTTCAGTAAAGTTGGAGGTGAAGTGCTCAGCACTGTCAGTGCTCCCCATCCCCTGAATTCAACCAGTCTAAATACTGCTGCTGTCTTTCCCTTGCCCACCAGGAGGAGCTGACCAGCTGGCACTACTTTAATGACCTTTGCACCTGTTTGCAGATTCACAGTGCCTCATTTGGTGGATGTGCAGAATCTCGGCTTAGTGCTGTTTCTGCATGCTCTACCAGTGTGACGTTATTACATGTGGACCTCACAGTGCTGTCATTCACACAGGTTCATTCAGGCTCTGGGGAGTTTCTGCTGACACTACCTGCTCCAGAGGTGTGTTATAACATGTCTGAACAGGTGATTTTTTTTTTTAAAACAAAAAAGCAGACCGAGCGGGTGCTTGTGGTACTGTGGTAGTCTCCCTATCCCTGCAGCAGGAGGCCTGTGTTCACGTTCCATCTGCTACAAAGGTGTGTCATAAGATCTCTGAACAGGTTGAACTTAAAAAGCAGGCCCAGGGACTCTTGTGGTGTGGTGTCCCTACCTTTGAGCCAGGAGGCCCAGGTTCACGTCCTGCCCAGGGGTGTGTAATAACAAATTGATTAGAAAAACCAACATATAAAGTAAACTCGGGTCTGCAGAACTGTCTGTCCTGGGCTGGGACTAACCTATGCACACCACATGTAATGGTTATGTTTTAGTGTTCAAAAATATGTAATGCTCCATTCCAGTTATGCCAGGTGGCTAGGAGGAAATTATTGTAGATGCCGGGGTCTGTACTGATGAAGAGTCATTTAGAGTCAAAACGTTAGCCTGCTCTCTCTCCTTGGATGCTGCCTGCCCCGCTGAGATTTCCAGCGTTTTTTGTTTTCATTACAGGTAGCTATCTTCACATTCATGCCAGTTATTCCACTTTATTTAGTCAAGGTTTGCCAATTAATAAATAAAGCGATATGGCTGGTTCTGTTATAACGCAATAGTTCCGTTCTCGTGTGATCTCACATTATAAGAAAATTGCACAATAGCCATGCCATATAAAACAATCGGGCTGGAATCTCATTATAGCCAGTGTAGAACCAATTCACATTGAAGAAATATATGTTTCAAAATATGTATTTCAGGGAAATGGCAGAAGAGCTTAACAGATGGTCTGTTGGTCTGTCTGTCTGTCTGTCTTCACTGTGGAAGATACAGTTAATATCCCAGAAATCCTTGCAAATCAAGAGGTGAAATGAACGGAAAAACACAAACCAATTACAATTCCTAACGTCAGGGTACTGAGGAAAATATTCGCTAAAGGCTGTTAAGTTGCATGGAGCTGAAGGAATTCATCCTCGGGTTTGAAAAGAGTAGCTGCAGAAATGGAAGATGCCTAGATTTTAAATTTACCAAATGATTTAATTCTGGAAAGATCCTGTCAATTTTGTAAATAGCAAATTTAATTTCCATATTCAAGAAAGGAAGGAGATAGAAAGTAAATCAATTACAGGCCAGTTAGCTTTATATTTGTCGTGGGGAAAAATGTTGGAATATATTATTAGAGGTTTTAGCTTAAAACATCTTAACACATTCAGACAAATTCAGCATGCTTTTGTATAAGGAAAGTAATTCTTCAATGCTTGTTACTTTCTCAAAGAACTCAAATTAATGTGGATAAAACGGATCCTGTAATTGTGGTGCACTTGAATTTACAATAGATGCAAAAGGACACGAGGCAAACAATTGGAGACAACTTTGAAGAAAAGAATTGATTTCCATTTGTGGTGAGAGGAAGGTTATGGCTACCAAATCTTTTGAGGAGGTGACCAGGTGTGTACATGAGGGTAGTGCAGATGATATAGTTTATATGGATTTCAGCAAATCCTTGGTCAAGACCCCACATGAGAGACTGATAAACATGGGATCCAGGGAACTTTACGCAGAGAATTATGAATGCATGGAATGCGTTGCCAGCTGTGGTGGTGGAAGCAGAGTCATTGGGGATATTTAAGCGACTGCTGGACATGCACATGGATAGCAGTGAGTTGAGGTGTGCATAGGTTACGTTACTATATTTTACATTAGGATTAAGTCTTGGTGAACGTCGTGGGCCTAAGGGCCTGTTCTGGTCTGTACTTTTCTATGTAACTTGGCAAGTTGGATCCAAAATTGGCTTCATGGTAGGAGACAGAAGATGATGGTAAAGGCTGTTTTTGTGATGAGAGCATGGTGGTGAGGTCAGTGCTGCATCACTTATTGTTTGTGATACATATAAACGATATAGATGAAAATGTGGGGTTGGGTTTAGAGATAAGTAAATTTGTATAAAAGTCAAAGATTGCCTGGCTGGTTACAGTGAGAAGAAAGGTCTTGGGCTACATAGGATAAAGATGGATTGATTAAATGAGTAGATCAGTGGCAGATGGAATTTAATATTGATAATTGTGAAGTGATGTGCTTTGGAAGAAGGCACAGAACAAGGGAACACTATATAAATAGCAAGACACTAGGAAATTCAGAGGAAGAGGGATCTTAGGGTCCTTGTCCATGGATCCCTGAAGATGGTAGGACAGGTCAAAATAGGGTAGTCAAGAAGACATGAGGGGCATTTGTCTTTATCTTAAGAAGGCAAAGGGGCATTTGTGGCAAAGATATAAGAAGAGGGAGATCATGGTGGAGCTATATAGGATTTTGGTTAGGCCACAGCTGGATTACTGGTCATTGCACTATCGGAAGGATGTGTGGGGCATCAGTGCACTGGAGGAGGTGCAGAGGAGTTTGACCAAGATATTCCCTGGGATGGAACATTTTAGCTATGTCGGCAGGCTGGATAAGCTCGGGTTGTTTTCTTTAGAACAGACATGGCTGTGAGGGGACCTGATCGTGGTGTTTGATATTATGAGGGGCAAAGACAGCTGTTCCACTTAGTTGAAGGATCAATGACAAGGAGACACAATTGAAGTCAAAAGCAGAAGGTATTGACTGGATTTGAGGAAAACTTCTTCATTTAGATGGTGGTGGGAATCTGAGATATATTGTCAGGAAGAGTAATTGAGGCTACCTTATGATGAATTACCTTACAACCTCATCAAAGAAAAAAAACCTTGGAAGAGCACTGGAACTTTTATAACACTGGTGGAGACTCAATGGGCTGAAGGGCCTCTTCTGTACTGCATGATAAAGTGTTGATAAGATGGCACAAAATGATTACTACATGGTAACTGTAAGGTAAGACCTCAGGATGTCAGGGTAACATTATCATGGATGATGGATTGATAGCTAATTGGCAAAGATTACGAATAAGTGGGTCATAGCAGGTTTGACAAGATGTAACCAGTGGAGTGACAGGTCTCCACTATTTAGAATCAGTATTGATGACTCGAAGGATGGAACCAGACTTGAAGTCACTAAATTTGCTGATAACGAAAGATAGTGAACAAAATAAGTTTTGAGGAGGACAATCTATAAAGGGATGTTGATTCAGTGAGTGGTTTAAAAAAAAGAATTGGCAGATATAGTATGAACTGGGAAAGTATAAAGATGACCACTTTGTCAAGAAGAATAGAAAAGTACTGTGTTATTTACATGGAGAAAAATGAATGCTCTTTAATATGGAGGAATATATGTGAGCACAGAAAACTGGTACGTAGGTACAGCAAGAGAAATATGGTTGCAAATGAAATATGGTTGTTTAATGCAAGGGAGTAGAGTATAATAATAGGAAGGATTTGCTACAACTGTAAATACATTGGTGAGACTACATCTGAAGTACTGTGTCAAATTTGGTCTCTTTCCTCGAGAAAGTATATAACAGCATTTGAAGTAGGTCAGAAAAGGTTCACTTGATTGACCCCTTTATCCCAGGAATCATTTTGTGAGGAAAGATTTGATGAGTTTTGCCTGTATCTGTGTTGAGTTTAGATGAAAGAGGGGTCATCTTACTGAAACATACAAGTAGTACAAAACCTAAAAAAGTCTGAAAATGGTTGCAGGCAGAGAATGCAGACCAAATGCCACAATCCCATGTTTATCTAGTCTGCATGTACAAATCATTCTCAGTATTCTTAAGTATCTGGCAAGCACATACTATCAATTCCAAACAGAAAAATGGCTGCAGATTCCAGATTGAAAAAAACTGCTCGAAGTGTATTAGCAACTTGACTCTTGCCATTTTTGAAATGTGGCTGTCACTGGCTAGACCAGCATTTATGGCCCGTCCATAGTTGTCTTTGAGAAAGTGCTCGTGACCTGCTAGCTTTGACTGCTGTAATCCATTTAATGTCAGTACCTTCAGAGCACTGAGGGGGAGTAAGTTCCAGGATTTTGCAACAGTCAAGGAACAATGATATATTACCAAGTCAGGATGGTGGATTGTTTAGAGAGAAACATGCAGGTAGTGATATTTCCATGTATTTGATTCTTAACTGTTGTCTGGTGTTTTGGGGCAGACAGTAAGTGCTGATCTTGTCAGAAATGCCTTCACCACATGAATGAAAAGGTAAAATACCAAATTGCCTGACTTTCTCGGATGGTTGTGATTCAGATCACAAATTTCAATTCAAATGGTGGCCTCGTCTGGTTCAGTTGAAACTAACAAAGTGGCAGTCAGGTCCATTGCATCACTGCTCAAAGAAGTGGTAGGTTGGGGTTGGTGGAATACTATCTTTGCAAAATCTTAAAAATATCAACATGTTTTGGAATGGACCGTGCAGTTTTACTGATCCAAAGAATATGGAAACTCTGAAGAGTATTGCAAATCTTATTAATTTTAGCTTTTCTTTTTAAAAAGAAAGAAAAGCATAATTCTTTCACTAGAAGTAACTTTGTTTGATCTTAATTCTTGTTTTAACCTTGCAACCAGTCAAAGCTATTTGCAGCGCTGGCTGACTCAGATCCCTGTGGAGAACCTAGCAGATGCTGTTGCAAGTAATCACTTTGACAGCTGAGCTCAATGGATGAGCGAGGCTGCTGCCAGTGGGATGGGAGAGTCTCAGCAACACAGAGAAGCAGCCTCCTTTTCTCTCTGTTTCTCTTAAATCCAGCATGTTAAAAGCAAATTCTTTGGGTTAAGCTTCTCATGAGACTTACCGGACTGGCCCCTGCTTGTAGTTTACCTGCAATGTTTGCTTGCAGATTAGCTTTCAGTACTAGCTTGCTACTGCATGATTAAAGTCATTGGAAGTCCATTGGAAGTGCAGCAGTCTTGGAGTGTTGTATCGGAATACAATCTGAATTAATTGATTTTGTTTGGATGAATTTGAGATTGACGTCTTCTAACAAAATCTGCAGGAAATGTGCCTTAATGTGGAGAAAAATAATTCCTCTTCTATGTATGCTGCTCTATTTTATTTCAATTTTGTATCTTTTAATTTTTTTTTGTTTTCACTACAGGCTGTTTTCTTCTTCCTGCTTTTTATTGAGGCTAAAGTAACACTGAGAAAGTACCAGAGCACATGAGTTAACATCACAGGCCTAATGCATTGTAGAAAAAAAGTCACCATACTCATCTGCATGACAAACCAAAAGTAGGGCAATGGCTTCACTAAACGTTACATGGATTAAATGATGCTCAGATCGATTTTTGAAATTGTGCCTTTCCATCTGGGCACAAGACCATTTAATAAGGCATTGTTTCCATGAAGGCTTCATGTGTCCGTAAACTTGCTTTCCCCTTTAAAACCTAGTTGTTGGAAGGAGATTAGGTATGTGTAATGGCCACTTTAAACTTCTCAACGACAATTTGTTAATCCATCATAGTTTTTATATGTACAAAGTATTAAGATAGTCAATTAATATTGCGCATGAATTAATTGCTAAAATGCTTCAAAGCGATGAATCATCTCCCAAATAAATTAGGCATAAATTAATGTCTATGGGACATTGCTTCAAAGCCCAGATTTCTTTCTGTATGCTTTCTGTTCATTGATATCTCTGGGGATAATTTTGATTAAATATAAATATGTTAATTGACCTTATTGAGAATTATTGCATGCAGTTAGTTTGATTTTATCTCACACAGTTTCTGGAAGGTATCAAATTCCAATATATTTATGGTTTCTTCGTTTTTATGTAAGGGATGTATTTCATTGCCTGTGGCATAAACTAAGGAAAATTGAAAAATGATAATTGAAGTCACACAGCAAACTACTCTACAGTCAGTTGTTTCATTTTACTTTTGTCAGTTTTCTTTCTTGTTATTTTTGATGTGTTAAAGGTTAGATGCAAAAAAAAATCAAAATTTGCGATCAGAGCGTTTGATCTCTTTCAAGGGAGCTGGCATATAAAGGAGAAGAATCGATGCTTCAGTTGTACAGAGCCTTGATCTGATCCCTTTACATTCTGTTTTGGGTAGCAAACTTCAAAGGAACTCTGGCTGAGAAGGCTGTGTGTGATAGATGAGGGCAAGTCGTATAGTTCTGGGGTTTCAGTTTAGATGGTATTTAAAATGAAAAAGAATTTTGATCAGATAAGTGAAAGGGAGCTATTTTCTCTTGTCTGAGGGAATCAGGAACAGAAAGGCAGAATCTTTCAATTAGAGATCAGCCTTTAAGAAGTGAAATCAAAAATACCTTTTTGCAGAAAACTGGTGAAAATAATGACTCTTAAACTGTTTAAAAATCAGGGGTCACCCTTTTAAAACACAGATGAGGTGAAATTTAGTTTCTCAGAGATTTATAAATACTTGGAACATTCTTCTTAAAAGGATGGTGGAAGTAGAGTCTTTAAATATTCTTAAGGCGTTGCCGTATAGAATTCAGTAAATGGGTGAAAGGTTGTCGGTAGAGGTGAGAATGTGAATTTAAGTTGTCAGTCAGACCACCCGTGATCATCTCAAATGGCGAAGCAGGCTTGAGGAATCAAATGACCTACTCCCGTTCCTCATCCATATTGTCTTTAAAATTGCTAAGGTGCTTAGCTTTAGACTTCAATACAGTCAACATTTTTTTGCACGGTTTCTTTGAACATATTTTACAGTGAGAAATCACCGAGTGGTGAACAGGTGCTAGAGATCTGGCTGATATTCGCACCAGCCCCACTCGGATATCTTGAGTACACTTAAAATTCCACCTGTAACTTAGATCCAAACCAGAGTAATACTATCACTCAGCAAGTTATTGCCAGTTCTTCAAAGATCAGCAAAGTCAATCTGACAGTATTTTAAAATGAATAACTACAATAGCATGATCAATCATGTAAGACAATTTGCTCTTTAGCAAAGGGATTTGAAATTATATGATCAACTCTTGATGCATATGTGTTGGTGACTTGAAGATGTGTGAATGAAAAAAAATTTAGCAAAATTTACTTACACAAGCAGTTGGTAGGAATATGAGGATTGAGGTCAGTTTAAAAAAACAATGAGGACAGATGTAATATGAGCTGCCAAATCACACACAAGATGTGTAGTACACCTTCTGTGTAGTGGAAGGATTCCATGCAATGACCATCTGGTAATAATCTTTACAAATGAAAAATCTGACTAATCACGTAAATTGGCAACCAGAAGGGTGCAGGTCATTGGATGTCTTCTTTTAGATTTGATTTACAAAGTCACTAAGTCAGAAAAAAATAGCATTGTGCAATGGCGGGCTTTTATGCAGAAAAGCCCAGATGACTTCTACCAATTTACATGGTAGATTGGCTAAATAAAGGGGTCAGAGATAACTTCGTTCATCTCTGTCTGATGAGCGGTATGGGTGTTAAAGTTGACTTCAGCATGTTCAAATTCAGTGCAGAAATGTGTCAGCCAAATTTGCATGCTTTGAGTTACTGGTCATTGAATGTGTGTATTTTGCAGCTAAATACAATGAAATCTGTCACCTGTAAGTGCCCCAAATGAATGACTAGCTAGCCCACATTTACTAGCCAATATGTGGATAATAGCAGCTAAATAAAATCCGTTTGTCATATTATTTAATTTCTTTTTGTCAGAGGCAGTCATCCCTGTAATGAATTTCATTTATGATATCGCCAAATAGTGTCATGTTCTAAGTTTCACTAGAAAGTAAGCTAGCTTTAATTGACTGGCTGAATGTCGTCCTGTTTAGTGTGGAAGCATATAATCAATGGTATAGTGATGTAGAAATCTGTTTCTGCTGTGGAGGACCTTTGTCTTTCAGATGTTAAGCCCAATCCTGTTCTCTTTGGGTATCTTTGTGAATACATCAACAGTGGTTAGGATTTTAACCTCAGAGTGTCCACATGCGCAAGTGTCATCAGCGTACTGCAGTTTGATGACAAAGGTTGCCATGATCTTGGTTCATATTTTGAATAGTTTGACATAAGCCTGTTGAGTATCTTCACTTAAGCAGAGGGGCTTTGTGGAGATGGGTGGGAGTGTTGCAGTAAGGAAGCTGGGAACAAATATTGGTACAATGTTACAGCCTTGTCTTACTGTAATTTGCATACCACTTGGATTGCGGTGTGTCCATCCATGAGGATCACAGTTTGCATGTTTTCCCACAGCATTCAGAGGTCGGTGATGAATTTCTGCAGGTAGCCAGCTTTGAGGAAATCCCTAATCTCCTCCTCTCCACCCCTCCCCTACTCGAACTATCAAGAGGAAGTGTTAGAGGTGGGTGCAACTACAACATTAGAAGACATTTAGGCAGCTACGTGTATAGGAAGGAATTAGAGGGAAATGAGTCAAATGCAGGCAAATGAGCCTCATTTAGTTTAGGAAACCTGGTCGGCGTGGACCGAAGGGTCCATTTCCATGCTGTATGACGCTATAACTCCCTCTCCTAACTGCAAGCTGTGGGTTCAGTGGAATGGCTAACATTTCAGAAGCTGTATCATTCCTCTCAAGCCACTGTTTCCCACTGAACATCATTTAGTAGAGGTGAAGATATTTTTTCTGCTCGGTGGCTGTCCAAAACATCTAAACTGGATGCACCCAGTTTGAATAAAGGTGTGATCAATTCAGTGCCATGTGTGAAACTAATACAAAGCTAGGGGGTCCCAGCTTCACGATTCAGTCTTTACTGAACTAATTAATCTCTGATCGTATTTGCCTACATATAATATGCAAACATAAGCCAACATTCCTGCCACTGATTGCTATCAAGTGACCCCTCTGGAAAATGATTGTATCTGAATAATAGTGAAGGAAGACTTGAGATAGAGGGTTTTGAACTTTCCTAGTCAAATTGGTTGCAGACTTAACCAGGCTTTTAAAAGAAGCATGCATGATACCATGGTGTTGTTACTGCCAGTGCAATGGTCTGTTAAAACACACAAACAGGTGTATAATGTGATAAACAAGGCAATGAAGACCATAGAATGAAGTACTGCATGAATATTCAATGCTTTTTGTTTGAGGGGTGTCCAATCCTCAATTTAATTAGGGAAGTGTATCACTGGAGTATGAGGTATAAGCAATCCAGGATCTGAGGAACTGTGAGCACTGTATGAGACATCACTGAGGAGCAAATACAGTGAAGCACATTGTAAAGCTTTAGTTGAAAAAGCATTGAGCTCCTCTGACAAATCAGCCCAATAGTGATCCATCACCTAAACATTCTCTCAGGGCATGCCATAAGATTTTTCATTTCTGAAGCAAAGTGGTTAGTACGAGAAAACGGCGAGCACTCTGGAGATTAGATCTCAATGCTCTAATTGGCTTTGGCAAACTGCTATTTTTCTCATACATTTTAAGGTTAACATTTAGTCTGAAAGAGAAAACTTAGTGCAGTTTGGCCATTTTTTAAAAAAAGTAAGTCACGTCAACTGCGACTTTCTGTTATGAATGTGCAGTTGTTTCTGCTGCTCCTTAGGATGGGGGTAATATTTCTGCTTGCTTTTTGATCACTGACTTTGGATGTAGCTATTCTATTACACTTGCCTCCTTCAACCAATCTCAAGTCACTTCTTACAGTTACATATCTCATATTACTGTGATAAGAATGTGTTTTGTGTACACAAAGTTGTATTGCAAAATATAAACTCTGAAAGGAACTACTTTTGCGACTGAGATGCTGGCTTCTTCAAAATACCTTCAAGTTACATTGCTGGTTGAATAGATTAGTGTCCAGCTAGTATTGAAACCCAGTGCTAATTTCAGCTCTGATTAATGGGTCATAAGGTCATAATGGGTCATAAGCTTTAACAGTGCCAAGCGTCTTATGGCACAAATTTGCAATGCAAAATGGAGTATTGTTTGGCACTAAATTGAATATTTTCAAGGAGGTATTTCAGGATAGGTTTATGCATGGTGTTTTAACCTCTGCTGTGCCTCTGCTTGAAGCTACCATCTGTGAAATAAGTAGAACTTGATATCACTATCTGTCAGTGTCCAAAAAGAATTGCGGAAATGATCCAGTTCCATTTCTTAAAAATGCACTTCACAGAGCTCGCAGACGGCTAGATTTTATTTGAACCATCAAAGCTATTGATGTGGCACAAGCAGCTCACTTTTCAGTGCTTATTAGCAGAATCATTGTTGGCTGTATTTGTTTCCCTTTCTAGAAAGCAGTTGACCTTGATCAAGGAGATGCTGGCTGGTTGTGGTGCCGGGACCTGTCAAGTTATCGTAACTACCCCTATGGAGATGCTGAAGATCCAGCTGCAGGATGCAGGACGTCTTGGTATCTATTACATGAACAGGGAAATGTGCATGATACAATGATTCCAACTCTCCCTGGAGTCTCCAGAAATGAAAGATAGTTTCCCGGACTCTGCCATTGACAACCGAGATATAAAATTGTATGAGCTGTGAAAACTATGAAGAGTGTTTTTTCTTTCCTGTGAACACTTAATTATTGCCTTTAAAATATCTGAGGTGGATGGAAAGGCATTTTGACAAAGTGAGCAGTTTAAGGCAAGAGGTAGAGTGAAGTAATCTTTCAGAATAACCAGAGTTGGTTACTTTAACAGTAACACATTGATGTCAATCTTGGATGAAGTTTCAAAGTAATTTTTGGTATTGTTTTGGACCAGACCAAACCTCTTCAAAATATATCAAGGAGATAGCCTAAACTGTAACTTTTGTCTGATGTAAAGGCAAGTATAGGGTGTTGTGTTCCAGATGTGATTGGATTGGTCAAACTACTAGGCTTTAAGCAAATCACACTTTATTCTTACAATGCCATTAAAATACAAACAAAAAAGAAAAGAATTGGCATAACTTTAACTCTACCAAGATACTTAACAAATAATATATATTATTTAACTACTAATCATCAACTGTTCCAATATAGCAGCATCTCATAAACACACCCTTGGCAAAGGCAAATTCAGCAAATCAGATGTTTTTCTCATGCTATCTCCTCCAGTCCAGGAGAAAGGAACAACAAAATAAACAATTTAGCAGCAGAGAAAGAACTCAAACTTGTGGCTGCAGCAGAGAGAGCTGTGTCTCGCAACTTTAACCTCCCCTTTAACTAACAACAAAACTGAAACCCTGGGCCCATGTAAGCCTGTTTCCACCCACTCTTTTTTTTGTCACTATTTAATTGCAAAGTGCAACATTGCCAACGTGGAGTCAACTAATTTGCATTTCCAACAAGAATGACTTTATACTTTGGTATCAGAAGTGATTCTTCTCCTTTTTCCCATAGAATCCCGAGAGTGTCAGCTCATCAGGTCCACACTGACCACCCCCACACCTTCAAAGCCCATCACATACAAATCCAGCATCCCCCAACCCTATAACTTTAACCATCTCCCATGGCTAATCCATCTTGCCTACGCGTCTCTGGATACTGTGGACAACTTTGCATAACTAATCCATCTTAACCTGCACATCTTTGGACTGTGGGAGGAGCACCCAGAGAAAATCCATGCAGACATGGGGAGAATGTGCAAACTTCACAGACAGTTGCCTGAGGGTGGAATTGAGCCTAGGTCTCTTGCACTGTGAGGCAGCCGTGCGAAACACTGAGCTGCCATGCCACTTTGACCATCTTGTTTGAGAAGAGTTTAGCTCAAGCCCCACTGTGCCTCTGACTGAGCTCTATATACTCTGAATTGACTAATGCTGGAAGTCGAGACTTTTTTTTTACATTTATGTCTGATCTATTTACTCTGTCTCCCACCAAGGATGTTGGGAGGGGTCTTTTTTTTTAGCTTTTATTATGGATAGTCAACAGTATATGAATAAAATGTTTTATAATGGAAAACTGCCAAGATAATCACAGTTGTAACTAATTTCTTAAACCCTGCACTTCCCCAGTAACTTCCTGCTGTGCATTTAATTACTATTGAACAGAACTGTCATTGACTTTTGAACATGGATCGTTGCATACAATATTGAACATGCAGAATTAACTCCCTCTTTGTTGCCAAAATGAAATATATCAAAATGAGTAGCACATTTTTTTCGGGCACTCATATTTAATGTTTGCCCATTGGCTAGTTCTTTGTTAAATACCTTATTGCGTGCTCAAAGAGGTACTATTTAATTGCTCAAAATCTTAATTATTAATCTGAGAAGAGAACAAGAAATCAGGGTATCTGCTCTGACCGCACCAATCTTGAGTGAGAATGTTAATAACATTACTTGTCAAGATAGAAACCTCAGAAAACCCTATTTAGTGTGTAGGCCACTTTGAGCATCTCTGGGTTTGTATACCTGTCAGAATCTTCACCTTATGGAAAGGACAGGGGGAGGAATAAAAATTAGAGAGTCAAATAATGACACCTTTTCCATTTACCAGTGTTCTTCTATGCTGCATGATATGGCTTGTTTAATCTGTTTGCTGTAACTGACCTATCCTATCTGTCTGTTTACATACAGCAGCCCAACAGAAGCTTATGACAACCCAGTCAGTAACGGGTCGTGCTGTGGAGGGCCCCATCTCCGGTGCAAGTCAAGCTACCTCCACCATCAAAACCCCACAGACTGCTACACAAATCACCAAAGAGCTGCTGAGGAGCAAGGGAATTGCTGGCCTTTACAAAGGCTTAGGTGCAACATTGCTAAGGTAGCAGCACATGACAAAGTGTGCGTTAATCAAAACTACTTGCCCGTGACTGACCTGACCAGGGCAACCAAGTTATGCAAAAATGTTGCACGTCTGTAGTGCCTTTGAGGACTGAAAGGCGTACACAAAAATGCAGAGTCAAAGAAATGAAAGCTGGTGAAAAGAAATCTTACTGGGGGGAGGGGGGAGTGGGATGGGGGTGATCAAAAAGTTTAGTCCAAGAGGTAAAGTTTTGAGAAAAATCTTAATGTAGGAGAGAAGGTGGAGAGGTTCAGGGAGGAGATTCTAGAATCTGTGGCATGAATGATGAAGCAAAGGGGGTTGAGGCCAGAGTCTAAGGAACAGGAAATTCAAGAGGGTGGGCAAAGAGATTATAGGACTGGAGAAGTTCCCAGAAGTAGTGAAGAGCTCTAATCAGAAGGATAAGCATGTTTTATTTGACGCAGCAGTGTAGGTCAGTAAGTCAGCTGGCAACCATTTCAAAAGCCTGGCTGTGCCAGTGAAAAGCTGGCAGCCACGGCCAGAGAACGCTGCCCTAAATGGCTGCACTTCAAAGACTGTCATCAAAATACATGACCGAGCAGTCATATTGAATATCAACTAACAGTTCAAGTACTTCTCTACCATTGGATGCTAGTACCACTAGTAAACCCTTTCAATAAAGAGTTGATAAAAGGGGTGAGCTGTAAACACCAGCGTTTAATTTTTTAAAAAAGCTCTCCATGGGTATTGAAGCCTTATCAGATACAGTGAGCTTGAAATGATTGTAATTTTTGTATTAAGCATATTGTTCAATGAGCTGTCAGTGCTGGGATGAGGAAGTTATGATGCGAGATGCCATTGTTGCTTTACACACAAGATTTCAGTGCATCTCTCTAGTGTTTGTCCTTCGGGTGAGATCTAAAGGAATATTTTGCTTCAGTGTTTACTATGGAGAAGTATATGGAAGCTAGAAGTAGTGAAGAGATTTAATGTGTGAGCAAATAAAATGCAGTCAGTGCACTATGTTGACCAAGAATGGCTTTTCCTTTCGTGATTCAACAGCTATTTGTCTATTGGATGAATTCACTAGTGTTGGAAGATTCCATCAGTTATCTGTAAGGCTCCCATGAAAGCATTCCTCGTTTAGGTTATTCAGCACAGGAATGGGGAGAAAGATATGCTGTAGAGAGATAATTATAGACCTGCAAAATTAATTTTCCCTGTATGGCTCTAACCCACTATTCTGAATTGAACAGATGTAGACTCAAAAGGAAATGACAGAAAACCACCATAACTGACTGTGCCACAAAGTACTGTCAGGTCCTTTTCACATCTGCTTGCTATTTCTAGGAATACCTTGAAAGACAAAGTAAATACCTGGCTTCTTTTACATGTAGCAAATCATCTTCTTAAACCCTTTCCTACTGTGTACTCCACCTTGCCTCCAAAAGCTTGGAACTCATGGGCTTTTTCACTCAGATGAAAGCCACTTACCAAGCTGCTGCCCTCCTCTCAGTAGCCAAGCTTCTCCTAAATTTCCCCTTTATCTATCACTGAGTTTCTATTTTCCTTTAGTTTTTCTCATCCCCTCGCAGAATTTACTTTTTCCATTTCTTGATGCAACAGCCCTGCTCCCACAAAACACTCACTATTCAATTCCCCGCCTCTCCCATTGCCTAAACTTTGCAAATCTCTTCTCTTTTGTGCTATTGTTCTCTCCTTTATCTGATGTTTTCATCAGATCCTCAAAAGGCAGCTCTTGATCCCCCTCCATCTGTAAATACTATCCTATCCCTAACCTCCCTTTCCTCTTCATAGTTATTTAATATGTTTCACCCTGCAAAACCACACCCATCTTTCCTGGAATTCCATCTTTGCGTCCCTCCAAACAGGTTTCTGTCCCTGCTACGGTAACACAATGGTTCTTATCAACTTCACAAAGGACACTCTATGTGCTTGTGACAAACTTAAAAGATCCGTCTTCATCATCTTTGACTTGTCTGCAAACTTTGACAACTTCTTTCAGCATCCACTCGTTCAACTGTGGGTATTGCACTCATCTGGTCTGTTAAGAGCATACCAATGTACCAGTTAGGAGCAGAACAGACCATTTGACCCCTCCACTGTTCAGTGCGATCATGCTGATCTGTGTGTGTTTCAAATTCCACGTCCTCATCTACCCCCAAGAATTCTTGGATCCCCTCCTAATAAGTATCAATTCAACGTTGTCTTAAAAGTATCCAATGACCCCCATCTCCACCTTCTTCTGATGCAGAGTTCCAAAGTTACAGAAGCTTTGAGAGAAAAACAAATGCTCCTCATGTCTCTTTTGAAAGGGTGAAGCCTCATTTTGAAACAGTGCCACCTAGTTCTGGACTGAATCACATTCTTAGCTATCTCACTATAGACAGTGCATCACGTGCAGTGGCTTCATCTCCATCTCTTTAATGCTGGTATCCCCCAAGGATCTTTGCTGCCCCTTGATGATATTAACCAAGAGCACAGCCTCAGTTTTCAGATTAATATTGATGCCATCCAGCTCCAACTTCTTACTACCTCTCTCAACTTGTTCCGATATTGCTAAATCATTGGACTGTTTATCCAGAATCCAGGACTTGGATGAGGAGAGATTTCTGTCACTGAAATATGAGGAAGAATAAAACATAGCCTGCTGCCATCTCTCCGATCCAATTCCATCATTCCCAGGCAATGTTTAAGGACATAGAGAAAGTGAATCCTAATGAAGGGCTTTTGCCAGAAACTTTGATGCTGCCTGAGCTGCTGTGCTTTTCCAGCACCACACTCTTGACGATGTCTAAGGGCATGCCAGCCTGTTTGCAACTTTGTCATGTGTAAACTAAACCCCAGGGTGTGTTTCTGACTACATATCCATGCCAATCATGAAGATCACCTATTTTCATCTCTATCTTGCCTTAACCCAACTGCCTGCTGCAACCCTCATCCATGCCTTTGCTACCTCACATTGATGATTCCATAGCGATTCCTTCCTATGTTCTCTGGCTGTAACTCTGTTTCCACCTTCAAACGTTGCTGTCCTAAATATAGCCTTATATGTTTGGTGATGTATTTTGGCTTTTTTCGTCTTTCTGTAAAAAGCTTGAGAAAACCAATATAAATATCAATGATGGTCAGTCATCTTTTGTATTGATTTTAACGTACTTCAGTAAATGTTGAAGGTTATTTGCAGCTTCACAGTTGAATAGTTCTCTATCTTTTCAGACTTTTAAAATATTAACTATGCTAAGATGTCTCCTATCATTGCAATTATTTTAATTGTTTTATCAGCTAAATCTTTAATTGAGGATGAAATGCCTTCAGAAACTCTGCTGTATTCAGTTTTAAATGGGTCAGGTAATTGTGTTTATTTCTTAATTACTGAGCAAGCGCCTCTTTTCAAAAAAAAAAAATTGAGATAAAAGATTGGAAGTGCTACAGTGTGTAGCCATATCTGGTTAATGCTGTTCTTTTATTTAAAGGGATGTTCCTTTCTCCATCGTCTACTTCCCACTGTTTGCTAACCTTAACAAGCTGGGACAGAAGAGCCCAGATGAGAGAGCTCCGTTTTACGTATCCTTCATCAGTGGTTGTATCGCGGGCAGCACAGCTGCTGTGGCAGTGAATCCTTGTGATGGTAAGGCATCTCCCTGTCCTTGTGCTCTCCATTATTCTGATCACTAATCTGTCTGGAATACAGCAATTTAGCCCCTCCAGCCAATTCTATCATTCAGCTAGATCATGGTCGAGCTGTGCTTCAATACCATTTACCCACTTAAACATCATATCTGATGATACCCTTACCTCCCAAAAAATGGGGCTTGAAAGTTCAAATATAGCTATCCGATGTTAATCTCTATCTCAGTATGTATCTCTCTTTTCTTATATCTTAGCCCTATGAAATAATAACTCAGAACTTGTATTGACTGGTGTGCCCATATTTCTATTCAACCTTCTAAATGTTTAGAGTCTACTGAAAACAACAGTAGCAATTTCTGCTTCATCTGGATGGACTAACTTTGCACCTGTGATGCAGAACAGTGTGCAAACCCATTGTTATCACCCCAACCCCTGGCCAACTCTGCTATTCTATGCCTTCCCAGCAGGAATAACATGTTGCCTTAGGTACATATGTGCCTCAGAGAATGTTTTTTTCATTGAATTGTGATTTTGTTATCATCGTTGGAAAAACATCAAAGAACAGACAGCGTAAATTGAGAAGTATACACTGATTGGGCAATAAGGTTAAATGTGGAAGTCCTGTCACTCAAGATGAAAATAGAAAAACCTTTGTGTGTAATAATTTCCACTGTTTTAAGATCCTGGAAAAAGAGTAAAATAGGTAAGGAAACTGCAGTTTGTGATCATTTGGTCCAATTTCAGCAAATTTATTTGCCTCTAATGTGCAAATAATTTCCAAAGTGTAAAAGGTTATTCTTGTAGTCATTATTAGAAATGAACAGATATGCAGGATTAATAAGCAAACTGTGGCAAAGGAATGATCTTCAGACCCATAAGAATAGGAAATTCCATCAATTCAAATTCCTCTGCTCCAAAAGCAATAGATGTTTACTCGGTAAGAAGAAATTATGGGCTGGGCAAGATGTGAGACAGCATCATTTTTAAAACCTTTCTTTAATGTCTCTGTTATTATAATTCCCAGCATTGCTCTCCAGCAGATAAGAATAACTAAGTAACAGTGAAATTGTTGGTTGATATGCCTTTCACACTATTGTTTATAGCCAGTAGAAACTCTGGTCTTGGGGGCAAGAATGTGCATTTGACTTGGATGTTAAGAGTCCTTCCGGACTGTGTCTCGTCTGCCAGAGTGTGCCTGATGTTGCTACTGAGTGTCAAGTGTCATTTATCATCCAGTCACAATTGTCTTTCTTTACCTTGAAGACACAGTTGACATGAACATAGAACATAGAATCCCTACAATGTGGAAACAGGCCCAGCAAGTCCACACCGACTCTCCGAAGAGTATCACACCCAGACCCGTTCCCCTATTACTCTACATTTGAGCAATTTTACATGACCAATTCACCTAACCTGCACCTGGAGGAAACCCACGCAGATATAGGGAGAATGTGCAAACTCCACACAGTTGCCCGAGGGTGGAATTGAACCTGGGTCCCTTGCACTGAGAGACAGCAGTGCTAACCACTGAGCCACCGTGCTGCCCCTGCCATCCAAACATTTCTGTGACCTTTCACTACTTCAAAGAGAAACACATAGCATTTAAAGCTGCTGTAGTCTCTTCAGGCACAATTAGTGCATATTCCATTTACTTATTTGCTATGTTGAAGCTATAAGTGTTAAATTGCATGAACGTGCAATGTACTGGTATTTTTTTTGAGGGGGGGCTTTCAGCTTCAATGAGACGGAGATATTTAGTTTTTCCTTCTTTCACAAGGAAATTATCCCTTTTCCTCAAGCAAATCAGACCCAATAAAAGAGGGAATATTCATCTGTGCAGTGGCAAAAGAAGAATCCGAGCTGAAGTCACCACCCTGCATCTATTCGGATTGTGTGGGATTTAGGATTTGGGAGAGGCCGGTTCATTCACTCCATTTGATTAACTTGCACAGTAGCCAGAGAAAATCACTGTATCTAATAGAAGGATGTAGCAGTGATCTAACGACTGAGTAGGTTCAGGCTTCTGAGGGGTAACAGTAAGAAGTTTAGAATCCTGTGGGCTGTGAGAACAGCAGCCACTAAATTGTGGCTTATTCAGGATAGATGTTTACTTTCCCTTTTTCTTGGCGAGTGGTTTCAGATGTGGCCCTTAATCAGCATCTGAAGACATTGCATATGAAGTGATTAGGAGTAAGGGAGTAGGAGAGAGAAAAATAATGGACTAGAGAGAATGAGCTGTACAGGTGTTATTACTTGCCAGGAGATGCTTAACTTGCAGACATGATAACACAGTAAGAAGAAAAATGTGGTCCAGTAAGAGAAAATATCTAAATAAAAAATATTTTAAAGACCCATTAAGTGTATGTGCAGTTAAATTGGGTTATGTAAAGTGGAAGGGACACAATGAAAACCTGCAAAGCACAAATTGGAAGGAAAAGCAGGTAAACCTCAGGGATGCACACCATGCTACTGGCAATTAACTGATGGAAAAGGGCTTCCAACTCCAACACTCACCCACTCTTCCCACCATCCCCACAAAGTTTGAAAAGGTTGCTTTACCATAATGTGCTGCCAGAGCGAAAATGGGCACTTGGGTAAAGACTGGATTTGCTGAATCAGCATTTAGACCAGACAGTGACAAACTGCCCTCTGTCTTTCTGCAGAGTTTGTCGCATTTCAACTCATGAACTGAGCTCAAGTGAGCTGATTCCTCCCGGGTGGCCGGAGTTGACTGTAAAGTATCAATGTTAAATGAGAGAAAATCAGCACTAGTGATAATAAAGTATTTTCACTTTATTTGCTCAGGAAGTTCAAATCATTATTGACTGAGTACATGATATGACTCTGGTGTGATAATTGCTATTCAGTGTCTGCATTCATATGTGATGATTTAAGTAATGTGCTGTTTAAAAGCAGTCTTCATTCCTGGAACTGTGACAATATGACAATTAGGATTAAAACTTAATTTGTCACATGAAATTCTTTCATTTGCTACATGCAGTAAAACAAATTACCTCCTCTTCCTCATCAGTAATAAAGACCAGACTTCAATCTCTTCAAAGAGGAATTAATGAAGACTCGTACTCAGGGATAGTAGACTGCACCAGGTACTAGTTAAAGATTTGTATCTTCCTATTCAACAACATTTGCATTATATTATGTCTTTAACATGGTATGACATGCTGTGGGGTGTTTTTCTGTGTGAGAAACAAATTGGTGCCAAAGAAATATTAGGAGGATGATGAAGGACTTGGTTAATGGTGGGCTCTGAGGAAAATGTTAAAGGACCATAAAGATTTAGAAGGAGAATTGAGACTGCAGCCAAGGTAATGGAACACTGAGTTGTCTAAGGGATAGAGGCATGCACAAGGTGTTGTCGTAAACTTGGTGAATGGGTGGAAGCTTTTAGGGTGTGTATATGAAATCTGCAATGGCAGGTATTGAGCTTGTGGAGAATTCAAACGCAATTTCAAACTTAAAAATTATGCTTCTGGGATATAGGTCAAAGTGACAAAAGACATGATGAATGAGGATCACTGTGTGGGATAGAATGTGATAGAGGTTTGAATGATTTGATATTTATGGAGGACTGAGATCAGCAAGAAGACAGTTGGAGTAATTTTACCTGAAAACTTCATATTCTCAAAACCTGAAGTAAGCGCAGAAGGAAATTATGCTGATCACGTCATGAGTCTCATTTGGGAGAAATCAATTGGGGGGAGTTGTGGTAATAAACTAGAATTGGAAGGTAACAGGAAAATATTCCTGCTTAATGTAAGTTGAAGATGTTTGCAATAACTCAGGAAGCCTGACTGGAAAAGAGCCTTGTTTATTATTGAACACCAAAATGGAGCATCTCCTTGTGGAGTTACGTTGGCTCTCCCCAGCCTGGGACAGGCAGTTCCACAAATACATCCCTGGATCTGCTTTTTGTTTTTTTAGTTTTTATTATGGTTTGAGTTAATTCCCTAATCCATCCGTTCCAAAATGTCACCTCAAGAATGGGTGGGACTTGAACCCAGGCCTCGTGGCTCTGAGGCAGATGGGTCTGCTGCAGGGGTCTTGGCAATATCTTTAATCGACTTGCTCAGATATATTGTGACACACCTCTGGACCAGGTAGCATTTGAACCCAGGTCCCTGGGCTCGGGGTGGTGATTTTACTAATATACCATAAGAAACATCACATGGATAGTCTTTACTTTTCTTTCTATCCAGAAGTGTTATCTCACACAACTGAATAAATTTTCCACTACCAGATTACCATGACTTCATGGGTCTGCCTTGTATGTAGCTTCTGATCAGAGATGTTAGGATTCTGATTCAGTATGTGGATGTACCTACTAAAGAAGGTGCAAAACTTGACCTACTCTTGGGAAATAAAGCAGGACAGGTGACTGAGATGTCAGTGGGGGAGCACTTTGGGGCCAGCGACCATAATTCTATTAGTTTTAAATTAGTGATGGAAAATGATAGACCAGATCTAAAAGTTGAAGTTCTAAATTGAGGGAAGGCCAATTTTGACAGTATTAGGCAAGAATTTTCAAAAGCTGATTGGGCGCAGATGTTCGCAGGTAAGGGGACGGCTGGAAAATGGGAAGTCTTCAGAAATGAGATAACGAGAGTCCAGAGAAAGTATATTTCTGTTAGGGCAAAAGGAAAGGCTGGTAGGTATAGGGAATGCTGGATGACTAAAGAAATTGAGGGTTTGGTTAAGAAAAAGAAGGAAGCATATGTCAGGTATGGACAGGATAGATAGAGTGAATCCTGAGAGTATAAAGACAGCAGGAGGATACTTAAGAGAGAAATCAGGAGGGCAAAAAGGGGACATGAGGTAGCTTTGACGAATAGAATTAAGGAGAATCCAAAGAGTTTTTACAAATATATTAAGAATAAAGGGTAACCAGGGAGAGAATAGGGCCCCTCAAAGATCTGCAAGGCAGCCTTTGTGTTGAGCCACAGAGATGGGGCAGATACTAAACAAGTATTTTGCATCAGTGCTTACTGTGGAAAAGGACATGGAAGGTATGGAATGTAGAGAAATAAATGGTGACATCTTGAAAAATGTCCATATTACAGAGGAGGAAGTGCTGGATGCCTTGAAACGGGATAAATCCCTAGCACCTGGTCAGGTGTACCCTGTGGGAAGCATAGGGAAGTGATTACTGAGATATTTGTATCATTGATAGTCACAGGTGAGATGCCAGAAAACTGGAGGTTGGCTAACGTGGTGCCTCTGTTTAAGAAAGGTGGTAAGGACAAGCCAGGGGACTATAGACCGGTGAGCCTGACATCGGTGGTGGGCAAGTTGTTGGAGGGAATCCTGAGGGACAGGATGTACATATATTTGGAAAGGCAAGGACTGATTAGGGATAGTCAGCATGGCTTTGTGCATGGGAAATCATGTCTCACAAACTTGATTGAGGTTTTTGAAGAAGTAACAAAGAGGATTGATGAGGGCAGAGCGGTAGATGTGATCTATATGGACTTCAGTAAGGCGTTTGACAAGGTTCCCCCGGGAGACTGGTGAGCAAGGTTAGATCTCGTGGAATACAGGGAGAGCTAGCCTTTTGGATACGGAACTGGCTCAAAGGTAAAAGACAGAAGATGGTCATGGAGGGTTGTTTTTCAGACTGGAGGCCTGTGACCAGTGGAGTGCCACAAGGATCGGTGCTGAGTCCATTACTTTTCATCATTTATACAAATGATTTGGATGTGAGCATAAGAGTTAGTAAATTTGCTGATGACACCAAAATTGGAGGTGTGGTGGTCAGCTAAGAAGGTTATGCCATTACAATGGGATCTTGATCAGATGGACCAATAGGATGAGAAGTGGCAAATTGAGTTTAATTTAGATAAATGCGAGGTGCTGCATTTTGGGAAAGCAAATCTTAGCAGGATTTATGCACAATGGTAGGATCTTAGGGAGTGTTACTGAATAAAGAGACCTTGGAGTGCAGGTGCATAGACCCTTGAAAGTGCAGTTGCAGGTAGATAGAATAGTGAAGAAGGCGTTTGGTATGTTTTCCTTCATTGGTCACAGTATTGAGTACAGGAGTTGGGAGGTCATGTTGCGGCTGTACAGGACATTGGTTAGGCCACTGTTGGAATATCGCGTGCAATTCTGGTCTCCTTCCTGGTCCCCTTCCTATCGGAAAGATGTTGTAAAACTTGAAAGGGATCAGAAAAGATTTAGAAGGATGTTGCCAGGGTTGGAGGATTTATAGGGAGTGGTTGAATAGGCTAGGGCTGTTTCCCTGGAGCGTTGGAGGCTGAGGGGTGATCTTATAGACGTGTGTAAAATCATGAGGGGCATGGATAGGATAAATAGACAAAGTCTTTTCCCTGGGGTGGGGGAGTCCAGAACTAGAGGGCATAGGTTTAGGGTGAGAGGGGCAAGATATAAAGGAGACCTAAGGGGTAGCTTTTCACTCAGCGAGTGGTACATGTATGGAATGAGTTGCCAGAGGAAGTGGTGGAGGCTAGTACAATTGCAACATTTAAAAGCATCTGGATGGGTATATGAATAGGAAGGATTTGGAGGGATATGGGCCAGGTACTGGCAGGTGGGACTAGATTGGGTTGGGATATCTGGCCAGCATGGACAAGTCGGACCGAAGGATCTGTTTCCGTGCTGTACATCTCTTTGACCCTATGACACACCTCTGGAGAAGGTGGGGCTCAACAGCAAGGGAAAGATTTCCTTTGAACGCATCAGACAGTAGAACTTTGAACCCACAACCCTGAGGTAATGAGTCTCATGCTCTACCGACTGAGCTAGATGGGCACATGGGTCCGATTCATTTTTTTTACCCAAAAGTGCTATTGCACACAACTGAGCAATGTTTCCTCCCACAAAAAATCACTATGACTCGTTCTTGTGTTTTTTCTTTCCTTCGACACCTAACCTGTAAATGGTCTGTTTTAAAATTTTCCAATCAGTCTGTTCAGAGATATTATTATACACCTCTGGAGCATTGGCAGGGAAGTATTGTCTGTTGATGCTAATACTAATCAGGATTTACAAATGTCATTGCTTTGATTGCTCTATCAGATGTAATTCCTTTGGCCCATGAGCATAAGAAAGTTTTACTAAAATCTTCAAGTAATTATTAATGTATAGATTCACCATGTTATATTTATTGCAGATTGATCCAACAAGAATTATTTTTGGTTTCAATGTTTACTATTAATGTTTTTAATTTAGAATTTGATCAAAGTGAATTGAAGAGTCACCTAGTTGAAAAAACCCTATAAGTGCAAATGCATTGTTGCACTGACTTATATGAGAATCTGGGAGTGTTAGTGGGAAGGCAGAAGCATGTTAATCGTCTGAATTTGAGCGACTATACTTTGCTGGTGTATCTTCCACACAGTTGGCATGAATATGCAATATATTGAGGGTCTCTTGGCTTGAGTTCAAGTCCCATCCGCACGGCAAGTGCATAATCTCTGAAAAGGGTGATTAGAAAATACAGTTGTGGTACAGTGATAATGTCCCTACTCAAGTCCAAGTCCTGCTTACCCCAGATAATAAGGGGCGAGATTCTACAGGATGCCAGCATCCGACTTAGTCTGTCGCTGCAGTTTGCCAAGTTTTTGTACAAGGATGCTCATGACGAGGGGTTCATGGGTGGTTATGCCATTGAGTGACAAGAAGAGTTGGTTAGATTCTCGGCCTGGTGGGAAGAGGTAAGAACCTGATATCTATGAGCTGTAAGTAACTGGATGTTGGTCAGCTGTTGGTGCATGCAAGTGTGAGCTGCTTTACTTCACAAGTCGCAACTGGAATTGAACAGTCTGCAGTCATGAATGAACATCCTTCACCTTATATTGGAGAGAAGATCATTCATGATGTTGCTGGTGGTTGAATCTGGTGAACTTCCCAGAAGAACTCTTCCAGTGATAATCTGAGGCTGGGATTATTGTCCTTCCAAGAATTACAACCATCTTTTGTGTTTGGCATAACCTCAGAATAGTCAGATTGATTTTAAAAATACCAGTTCTTCTAAAACCTTTATTGATTCTAGCCCAAACAATGCTTTCGCTGTATCCTCTTTTACTATGATTTTGGCAGAATCTTGTTTTGTATCTGTCTTTTACAGACACTCATTTTGCTGCTTCACAGAGTCATGCAGCACAGAAACAAACCTTTCGGTCCAACCAGTTCATGCTGAACACAATCCAAAACTAAACTAATTCCACCTGCTTGGTCCTGGCCCAAATCCCTCCAAATCTTTCCTGTTCATATATCCATCCAAATGTCTTCTAAATTTTGTAATTGCACCCACAATCATCACTTCCTCAGGAAGTTCAGTTATATTCTGTATGTTTATTTAAATTGGGTATTGATGGCTCGCACCCATTTACATTATCCAGACCTTGTCGTCCTCAAAATTGGAGATGAGCTGCCTTCTTGAATTGCTGCACTCCTTGGAGTATAGGAATGCCCACAAAGCTGTTAGAAAGGGAGTCTGTCACATACCCCCTTTCTCTGCCTCGTCTTACTCTGTTTTGTCAGTGAGGAAGCTTATGGAGTTTTTGGATTTCTCAATAAGCTTCCACTTATACTTTCCACTAGCTGGTAACCTGTAAAATACACCTAGCCCATTAGTACCCCTATTATTTCCTCATTCTAAGTAAATAGATTCAATCCTTGATGCCTCTGCCTTCTGCATTGTGGTGTTATTCTTAGTCACTATTGCCATCCAACTCATTTCTTTCCTGTCCCATCTTTCCCGAACATCATGTGCACAAGACTACTTAGTGCACACTTCTGTGCTTTTTTGAGCCAGATCAATGTTAACACCACAAAAACCTTTTTTCAAGTGGCTCTGTTCCTGCCATTCACTAACCCTATTTACCACAAGTTGTGTATTCACATACATGCGCAATCAACTGAATTTAGTCCTAATCACTCACCTCTTGGTCTGACTCCTAGTGTGAGAGTGGAACACATTAATGGGACTCCTGTACTGCTAGTCTGATCCTGCTTAACTGTGTGACAGGCACACATTCCCTTTCTCTCTGCAAACCTTAAAACTTTGGGGGACCATGCCTAGAAGACCCAAAGTTCACAAAACTCTGTCTGGTGGAGGCACCACAGTGACATCAGCTGCTGGTGAAACTCCAAGCCGATGATGCACATGTGGCTGTCCATGACACCACAGAATTTACAGACTTGTTACAACACAATAAGGCCGTTCAGCCTATTGTACCTCCACAGGTTCTATCACCCTGTGCCAATCTCCTGCCTCTTCCCATATTCTTGTGTGCTATTTTTAAACCAAATAATCATCCAGCACCCTCTTGATTGCCTCAATTGAATCCTGCCTCCACCACATTTCCAGGCAGCGGATTCCATACCCTAACCATTTGCTGAGAGAGAAAGTGTTTTTTTTCTCCATTGCATTTGTGTTATGGACCAAGCCAGGGCCCCTCAAAATATTTTGAGAAGTTGGCCTAACTTTCTTTTAAAGGCAGGTGTGAAGTGGATGTTCCAGATGTGATGCAGCTGGTCAAACCGCTTGGCTTTAAGCAAAACAGAGTGTATTTAAACATTTACAATTGAAACACGAACAAAAGAAAATGGAATTTGGAATAACTTAAATTTTGGAAAACTTAACCGACCTGATGTTCCCATCCAGTTGCATCCCATAAACACTCCACTTGGCAAAAAGGTACATTGAAACACAGATTCATGCAGGTAGGAGCAAACCTTAAACTTCTGAAGAGATCTCAGCGAGAAAGTCAGCCAGAAATCATTTGCTGAAGCTTGGAACCCTTCCTGGACTCCAGCTGCTACAGCTAAACCAAACTCGAATAAAACTGAACTGGGAGAACTGGCCACTCATCTGCCATTGCTAAACTCTATTATTTAGGCCCCTTGGCCCTCTACCTCTCTTAAACAAAAAACCTAAGGACAAAATAACTTTGTTAAAGTAAAAGCATCATCACAATCACCATTAAATCAATGACCTTTTTTTTTCACTTAGGGATCAACTTCTCCCTTAATACTCTATTCAGTGCAATCATGATTTTGAAAACCTCTATCTTTTGCCACTTCCATGTGGATTTCATTTGTTTATGGGATACAGCTCTGCTCGCAAGGCCAGGATATATTATCCAACCCCTGTTGCCCTTAAGAAGTCACAGGACACCAGATTTTAGTCTAACAGGTTTATTTGAAATCACAAACTTTCAGAGCACTGCTACTTCATCAAGTGAGGAGGAAGAATCATTGCAGTATTCCCAAGGCAGGATGGTATGAGAGTTGGGGGCAGGAATGTTCCTACTTGCCTGCTAAACTTGTTCTTTGATGCGCCATTTCAGAGGATGGGTGAAGAATCGACCTCGTTGCTGCCTTTGTTCGGATATAGGGTTATAATGGCAGATTTTGCTTCTCAAGGATATTAATGGACTTGACTGTTCAAAATAAACTATATGATGATTTCATGGTGACTTGTTGAGACCAGTCTTTCTTTCCAGGTTAATTTAGTTACCTGAATTTAAATTTACGAGCTGCTATGGTGGGATTTGCACTCAACAGATCTTTATTGGAGTACCAGTCCAGTAACATTACCACATTGTTACTTAGCTGATGAAGATAACTTTTGATATATCTTGGAAAGTGTTTGGTTTGATGCAAAATCTATCTTGGCAGAAATGGCTCGATGAGAGGGAGAATATGCTCGTGATGATTGTTCTTTTCGAAGTTGCTGGCTTTGACAACTGAATTAGGCAGAGGAAATTGCTGCAAGGATTTTACTTTGGTTATCATCCGACAACTACCAATAGAAAGTGTTTGCATCTGGATGTCAAGAGATGACCAGATGAAACTATGCTTCAGTGCATCGATTGATGAATTGGTTGTGGACACCTTTATTATATATTTACAAACATTATGGTGTGATCTTCCATGTGAAGAATGGCTCAGTGAATGAAATACTCATTTCCATGGATCTCTTCACCCCCTGAGATTGTAGCATGTCCACAAAGAAGGAAGAACTTGGGAGTGCAAAAATTTGTATTTGCAGTTTTGTACACAGTTAGTACTGTGAAAACAGACTCTAGTTGGTGCATGTGTTGTGCTGCATGTAATTTTCATAAGAACCAAGGAATGTGAACAGAAGTAGGCCATTGGGGTTCCTCAAGCCAGCTTTGCCAGTCAGGAGGATCGTGGGGAATCAGATGTGCCCTGAATTCACTTCACTGCCTGTCCTCCATAACCTTTTTAAACCCTTGTCAATCAAACAATCTGTCAACACAACCTTAAAGATATCCAATGACCCAACCTTCACTGCTCACTGGGAAAGAGAATTCTAAACACAAACTAATCTCTCCAAATAAATTCTTCCTCATCTCCATCTTCACTGAGAGGCCCTTATTTGACAACTGTGGGCCCTGGTCCCTGGAGTCTAAAAAAAAACCCTCTTGGCACTGAACTGTCAATCACCCGCTTAATCTTGCATCTTTCAATGGAGCCACATCTATTATTCCAAATGCAACTATCTCCTCCTGGCACTTCAGTCTTGCAGGAAGTGCCATGCCTTAGATTTGTGATTTTGGTGGAGACCTGCCTAAAATTAGCAACTCAGTTGGGACATGGACTTGGAAATGTGCGAAAACTCCACCTCAAGCTAATGTTTGGTATTGGCCGTATTAGTCAATGCGTAGCAGTGCTCACCAGCATTCATATTGGTGTTTGAATTCTTGGAACAATTCTGATTTCCTGTTGTCTTTGCTCATTGTAGGAAAATCTGGAGGAACGAAGGAGCAAGAGCTTTTCTGAAGGGGGCATACTGTCGAGCCCTGGTTATTGCCCCTCTCTTTGGCATCGCACAAGTTGTTTACTTCCTGGGAATAGCAGAGACCATGTTAGAGATGCTTCCACGTGGACGAGATTAACCCATGGAGCACCTTTGCAAGACGTCTGGCCTGGTTTCACAGGATCGAGTATGTCACTCAAAGAGCACAGATTTTGGAGTCTAAACTCAAAACTACCATCCTCCTGCTTTTTGTCCTTATTTCTACCTTGGTTGCAAAAGCCAAACTTTATTCTGCTTCTCCCAGTCATACCGAAAGACCAACAGTATTTTTTTGTTGTTTTTATTTAAATTGTTAACACAAGGATGAAAGTGTTTGTGGTAAGTTAGCACCAGATAGTATAAGGATTACTGTAAGTTTGTAACTCTTAAGCTGGTCAGTACTGACATGACAGTAATGTTTTTAAAGGGATCATCTCCCTTCATATCCAATCATTTAGGGTATTGAAGGAACAAATAGAGGGGCCTGAATGGAGTTTCAGCAGCCAAGCATTGGCTAACTGGCTCGTTAACACTAGTTTCTTTTGGGATCTGTGTGTAGGTGCGGAGTAACTTGTTTTTGCAAAACAAAAATGCCATGTAAAGTTTATCCTTTATGGTGCTGCCTTTAATGTGTGGTCAGAATAACAGTTAATTGGTTGTTTGACATTTCGGGGATGAAATTCAACTTGGGGCGGTAGTTAAATCAGCAGCATTGCATGGCCTCTTAGCCTGTTCTATTGACACCACCTAGATATGGGCAAGCCATTTCACAGTGGACTGATGTGATACTACCTGCCTGGCACTACCTACCCAAGGCATATTTCACTTCCCCACCTCAACAGGTTTGTAGGTATTGACAGATTTGAATCAAAGCAAACTTGAAATGAAATTGGGCATCAGAAAGTCTACCTTTATGCCAAATAAAATGTGGAGTGAATAGTAGCCTGTGGCTGGCGGCTGGGAACCTGCATTGCTTTGTATGAGCTGGGCTAAGAGAATAAGGCATTTGGGCAGGTGCAGGCAGGATAGATGCTGATTAATTTGAAATTACCTCGATCGCTTTCGAGCTTGGCTGCTGAGTTGTATTGAACGCAGTGCAGGCCACCTGTGTTGAAGCTGCACTGGAGTTGATGTTTTCACTGTGGTGCAGTGATGTAATTTGAGCCAGTGCCCTTTTATCACAGGCACACAAAGGCCATCTTCGGTGACTCTGTTTGGCTGACCGGTCATTCCCCTTTTATTTCAGCCTCAAAAAGAACCCACTATCATTGAAACTGCAATGCATGGCTTGTTTGTACCTTTCCCATCTGGTATTACTTTAACTTGCCTGTATTATAAGAGCAAACGGCCACTATCAATTCAATATTAATAGAATCCAGAGGTGAAACACAGGATATCAGCTTCTGGATTATAGGCAGCCGAATTGTCACTAGACGTAATTAGCAGATGACAACAAAAACACTTCTTAAATTGTACAGTGTGCTTTAATCTTCATTCAGATACCTAACTCTCATCATAAAAACTGCTCCCAAAAACATCCGTGTCTGCCCAGCAGTCACCAGTAGATTGATCATGTGTGATACAGTGAAAGATGATTTCTCCATTGCAGTCTTTATTTGTTTAGAAACACAAAATCTCCTTGTCACAGTTCAGGTGAACATCATGCAAAAGTTTCTGAGGTCTACCATTTTACATTTTTGAAGTCCTGACTGATCCGAGGTGGTGATTCTAGGAGTTAAGCAGATAACAAACTGCTGAAACTAATTTTCCTGGGGTTTTGATATTACCTGAACTCTGTGTTTGCTTGAATTACTGCCTGGCAATCTACTGCTCTGACATCTGATATCTTTCAACTGCTGAGCCTTCTGCTGGCTGATCTGTTTAAAGTTATGCTGCTGTACAGTGGAATGAGAGGGGAGGCTTTTGGATGTTCGCATTATCATTTGTGCTGCTTATTGTCAATAGAAAGAAGAAACACGGGTACAATACACATAGGTTTATTTATGGGAGAATCTTTTTTTCTTAAAAGAACAGAGTAATATTTTTGTAAAGGAGACCATTTCTTTGAACCACTGAACACCAAATTCTTTTAGAGCCATGGCTTTAACATACCTGATGTGATCCCTTTAGAATCATGAAGGTAAAGTGCTGTTTTTTTTAAAGTGCAGTACTTCTTATACATTGTCAGTATTACTTGATCTCAGATTCTCATGGCTCGAGGATTATAGTCCCTGTCTTTTTTTTTTGGAGGTGCTGTGTTTGGACTGTTTTAATTACATGCTTATAGGCTGTGCAAGGATTTGAGGTCAGTGTTGATTGTCTGGAAGTATTGAGCACACTTGAGAGAAGGGCATTAAATCTGCCAAAGGATTTCCAGCATTTTTGAACTTAGGAACTGAAGGTCTTACCATATGTGCAACACAGATAAAGGGAATGTCTGTGGGAGGACTGGGCAATGCAAACATTAACACTGCTGCTTCATACCGTGGAGTGAGAGTTCAAATTTGGTTCACATATCTCTGGGTTTTAAGGGCCCAATTCAAAATCGGCTTGAGTAGTTTCTCAAAATTGCTATTTATTGGCACTAAACTGCCAATCTCACCAAGACAGTAATGGCTGTCTGATACAGGAAGTAAGGCAACTTTATACTGGTCCAGTAGAGAGCACTTTCCACAGATTATTACTGGGAATACTTAATGGTAATAGGTCATGTCTTGCCCACGTGTTTCACTTCAATAAACATGAGAAACACCTGAATGTTCAAAATCTGAATTGGAAGGAGGGAAATTAAACAGATTCTGATTGTCAAAATGCATTTAATTTGCCTTTATTGTCACGTGCACTCGAATGAGTGCAGTGCAAAGTTTGTAATGTCGCCATACAAGGTACCTCTGTACACAATACTTAAGTATGTGTTACAGACTTGAAAGAATTCTCAATAAAGGTTCAGCATAAGAATAAAGAAGCTTTCATTTTAAAAAGTACTCAAATTTAAGTCTTCATCATTTTGCTGTTTTGGACACCGCAATGAAATTCCATGATAATGAAACACTCCAAAAGGTCCAGTGGTGTTCCCAGACTAAGACTTTGCTATGTGTTAAGGATTATTGGGCAAACTTTACCAAGTGCAGTTTTCTGGATTGTTATAGATCACTTAGTTACTTCATAGACCAGTCCTATAATTAAATGCTTGAACTTTTGCTTTGCCTTAATTCCTGTTTGGTAGCATTCAGCTATTTTGGACCTCATGGATGCCCTAGGAATCAATTGAGTAAATTATAACTGCTGGAAATCTAAGTGTTCTTTAGGATTTCCAGCTTGAGTCCAATAGAACTCATGGGAGAGAGGCTGATTCATGTGTCATGGACCCTATCATGCGCAATTCTTCACTGAGTTTCGAGGTAGTTTGCAAATTTATATCGTGAGCTCTGTCTCTCCCTTAATTTTGTTTTGCTTGGAAGGCTGTTGAGTAAACTATGCATTTCTGGACTTCTAAGTAGGTTCACATAACTAACACTAAGATTGAATAAATCATGTATATTAAAAACTTTTTCCTCACCCAAACCTCAACCAAAGTTACTTAGCCCTCACGCTTTAGCTCTCTCACTTAAGATCATGATCTTATTTGAGAACTGCAGGATGAATTTGTGGCTGATGCTTCAATTTGCATCAAATCTGGTGAGTTACATAATAAACAACTAGTTCTTGCATTTTGGTGATACCTGCGCCCTTGTTTTGTAAAGGTGTAATTGAAGTGGGAGTAAACCACAATTCTCGTTTGTGGTAGGATTTTTTTTTCAAATCAGCTCCTTTAGCTGCTCATTATTTTAGTTAATCCTATAATAATGCAAATTGGAATATCGCAAGTGTAAAATGTTGCTAATTTTATATAATTTTATATCTCATATTCAATGCTGCTTAATAATTATTCCTAGATTTATTTGGAAAATACAGTATTTCCTAAAGTGTTGTTTTACACAGATCTATTGATTATTGATAGAATATTGCATTTTCTGTTTCTCTTTCATTTTGAAAGGAAAGCCTCATGGTTGTTGGGACTGGATTGGGTCTGTACTAAAAACAGTTTATTGATGTTTTGCTGCATTTGTTACCTTGAGATTGATTGGGTATAGTGAGTCAAGGTTTAGCACCCATCAGCTTCCGGATAGCAACAACTTTGTACCTCAAAAGCTCTGCTTTCAGTACCAGTGAAGGAAATAAAACTTGCAGTTTGCATTATTGAGTAGATGACACCGACTTCCTTAGTGCTTAGAAGATGAAGACATGAGCTCATTAAATCTGTAAAAATCTTAGAGCTTGCCAGGATAAGTGCTGGGAGAGATGTTTCTTCTGATAGCGATCTGGAGTTAGGGGTCACAGTATCAGATTGAAAAGGTCAGCTATTTATCACTGAGATGAGAAATTTCATCACTGAGTTGTGATTCTTAGGACTTTTCTGCTATAGATTCTTACTCTTTGATTATATTAAAGTTCAGCATTGATAGGTTTTGAACACAAGTAATTGAGGAGCATGCGCATGGTGCGGTAAGTTAGGGCATGATCTTATTGAATGGCGGTGTCGGCTTGAAGGACTGAATGGCCCATTGCGGCTCTTATTACTTTTGGGAACTTGAATCTAAATCTGATATTGGAGTTTGCTTGGCATTGTCCAGAGGTATGGTATGTTCTTATCCATTTATCCCTATTATTGTATGTATTTTGAGCAGCAATTCTGTACTGTGAGGATCAATGACAATGAGATTGAGCACCAGCACAGAAATGAATCAGTTGGCTCCACTAATCAATGTCTATGTTTGCCCTCCATCTCAGTCTCAGTTGACCTCTTCTCACTGTCTCCCTCAATCCCCTTGACTTCCTGGATGCAACAAGCCTCTCCTAGATGCAGCAATGTCTTTCAACCACTTCATATGACAGAGTTCCATCTTCATCACCCTTGAGTAAAGTCATTCCTTCTAAATTCTTTATTTGATATACTGGTACCTGATTTACATTTATGGCTTGTTGTGTTTTGATTTTTTGTTATTCGAAGGCTATGCAGTTAAGGCCAACAGCACTGCCAGGTAGGGCACCAGCAACATGTATGCACTTGCAGAATTAGTTGCAGGGCTGTGTCACTAAAAAACACTGAAAGAGAATATCTTTGTGTGTGTGTGGGGTTTAGGGGTATGGTGGGAATTCTTGAAAAGCTACAACTACAGTTTAGACCTCCTATAGTTTGGGGATGGAAGACTTGACCTGGAGCAGTTGCATTTCATGAACGGTATTGGCCTGTGACTGCAGTAAGCCCATGGTCAGTGAGCACATTGACAATGTCAGCAACACTGCTCTTGTATGTATCAACAGGGGGTGGGGACCAATTTCTTGTTCCAGGCAACTGTCAGTCATGTCAGTGCCACTTGGAACATTGCTGTGGCAATTACTTATAGTCCACAAAAAAACAGGGCATTTTTTTCTGAAGAGGAATGCTGTTTCAATGCTAAGTTTTGTTTGCTTTTGTTCCCCACAATGTCATTATATTGTGGTATTTACATTATGTATTTGAAATGCCCAAAGTTTGCCCTGATTGTAGATCGTTCCACTTAATGTCATTTCACTGCCATCAATCATTTAGTCTACGCTACATGACAATTTCACAGTGTAAGTCGTGTTAATTTCCAGTGGGTTGCAGGGAAGTGCAGAATACACTTCCACGCCTGACTCTGAGACACGAAATACTTGAACACTGAGCCTCATTTCTAGCCATTGACCAGCTGTCTGTCTGAAATGGGGAAAACAGCAGCAGGGTTGGGGGTGGGGACTCATTCAGGTCATAGAATTTAAATTCAATGAATCAAGCTGGAATTTTAAAGCTAGTCTCAGTAATGGGTGACCATAACAGCTATCATCAGTTGCATTAGGAGAACAATCTGGTTCACCAGTACTCTTTAGGGAAGTCAACCTACTGTCCTTCTCCAGTCTGGTTTATTTGTGACTTTGGCCCCACAACAGTTTGGTTGATTCAAAGCTACACTCTGTAATGGCCTAGGAGGCTACTCCATTCAAACACATTTGGGGATGTGTGAGAAAAGCAGATTTTGCGAACAACACCCGGGTCCCACAAGAATTTTTTTAAAATGTAGAAGTTTTTAATTCCTGTAAATGTTCTTCCATCCTGTTCCCACCAGGCGTGAAGGCATAACATTCCCTGAATGTGTCACTTTTCCAGCATGTCTGCAGCTTGCCTGTTTGCTCAATCATTAGTTCATAGCACTAGTGCTCTCTTTTTCTCCATTAATCAAAGCAAGCACGGTGGCTCACTGGTTAGCACTGCTGCCTCACAGCGCCAGGGACCCATGTATGATTCCACCCCCAGGCAACCATGAGGAGTTTGCCCATTCTGCCTGTGTTTGTGCAGGTTTCCTCCGGGTGCTCAGGTTTCCTCCTACAGTCTGAAGATGTACAGGTTAGGTGGATTGCCATGGGAAATTGCCCCGTAGTGTCCAGGAAACTGTAAGCTGGATGGATTAGCCAAGGGAAATGTGGGCTTGTAGGGATAGGGTGGGATGTTTTTCGGAGGATTATCAGAGGATGGTATACGCTTGAGGCATTAAACTACTTCTTTGCCTAATTTACACTAATACCTTGAAGTGTAGCAATGAAGGCTTCAAGAATTTTGAACAAATCACTCCATTTATTAGCAGCAAGGATTCAGAAACTGAGGGACTCTCCATGACAAAATGTTGAATAGTATCCCTCTCCTTAAACTGACATGGTTTTTGTTTAATTCTGAAATTGCTGTGGTGCGATCAGACCTATACCTCATTGGTCCTGCACTCCCAAGGGTTTCATGCGAGGAGTGACATGTGTCTTTCTGACATTGCTATCTACATTCTGGCTCCTGTAATGTAATTTTATCTGATAGTGAACTGTCATGTGATAATAAATGGAATAACCAGACCATTGAGAACTAATGGTTTGGACAAATAGTTCATGTGCTACATTCCGTCTAAGATGCATGGTCACTCAGCAGCTGGGGCATTCCATGCACGTCAGTTGGTGTGAAGATAAGTTTCTGCTTTCTGAAGCCCTTGAAGAATGGTTCTGAGCTCTATACAGCAACAGAAAAACTGAAAGGGGTTGTTGGTCGTGAGTGGGCTCTGAATTATATCACTACTGTCTCACTCCTCTAAATTTGTTTCCCAACCTTAATTTTGCCCTTAAGAGCTGTCTTCCTGAATATATTGGCTTGCGAGAAAAGTTCAGAGTCAACAACAATGATATATATGTCTAAAATCACATATAGACCAGACTAGATGAAACTGACAAATTTCCTCCCTTGAAGATACGAGTGAAGCAAATTTATTTTTACAACAATCCCATGGTTTCAAGGAAACTGTTACTGATGCTAGCTTTTTAGAACATAACAACGCAGTACAGTCCCTTCAGGGGTCGATGTTGCACCACCCTACGGAACCAATCTGAAGCTTATCTATTCCATTTTTTTTTTTTAAGATTTCTACAGAATGGAATCATCCATATGTTTATCCAATGACCATATAAGTGCCCTTAAAATTGGCGAGTTTACTACTGTTACAGGCAGGGTATTCCACACCCCTACTACTGAGTAAAGAAGCTACCTCTGACATCTGTCCTATATCTATCACCCTCACTTTAAAGTTGTCTCCTCATGCAGCCATCGCCATCTGAGGAAAAACGCTCTCACTGTACAATCTATCTAACCCTCTGATTATCTTATATGTCTCAATTAAGTCACCTCTCAACCACCTCCTCTCTAACAAAAACAGCCTCAAGTCCCTCAGCCTTTCCTCATAAGACCTTCCCTCAATAACAGGCAACATCCTAGTAAATCTCCTCTGCACCTTTTCCAAAGCTTCCACATCCTTCCTGTAATGCAGTGACCAGAACAGTATACATTGCTCCAAGTGCGCCTGCACCAGAGTTTTGTACAGCTGCAACATGACCTCGTGGCTCCAAAACTCAATCCCTCTGCCAATAAAAGCTGACACACCATACACCTTTTTCACAATCCTATCAACCAGGGTGGCAACTTTCAGGGATCTGTGTACCTGGACACCGAGTTCTCTCTGCTCATCCACACTATCAAGAAACTTACCATTAGCCCAGTACTCTTTATTCCTGTTGCTCCTTCCAAAGTGAATCACCTCACATTTTCGCATTAAACCCCATTTGCCACCTCTCAGCCCAGTTCTGCAGCTTATCTATGTCCCTATGTAATCTGCAACATCCTTCAGCACTATCCACAACTCCACCGACCTTAGTGTCATCTGCAAATTTAGCAACCCGTCCTTCTACACCCTCATCCAGGTCATTTATAAAAATGACAAACAGCAATGACCCCAAACAGATCCTTGCAGTACACCACCAGTAAATGAACTCCAGGATGAACATTTCCCATCGACCACCACCTTCTGTCTCCTTCCAGCTAGCCAATTTCTGATCCAAACCTCTAAATCACCCTCAATCCCATGCCTCTGTATTTTGTGCAATAACCTACCGTGGGGAACTTTCTCAAATGCCTTGCTGAAATCTACATACACCACATCAACTGCTTTACCCTCATCCACCTTTTTGGTCACCTTCTCAAATAACTCATTAAGGTTTGTGAGACATCACCTACCCTTCATGAAACAGTGTTGACTATCCTTAATCATCTTATTCCTTTCTAGATGATGATAAATCCTATCTCTCATAACTTTTTCCAACACTTCACCCACAACTTGAAGTAAGGCTCACTAGTCTATAATTACCAGGGTTGTCTTTACTCCCCTTCTTGAATAAGGGAACAGTCTTCTGGCACTATGCCCGTGGACAGATTATTCCAGATTTATTTTACCAATACATCAAATAACATGTATCTAGCCCTCCAGCTTTTGTATCCAAATTCTGTGGCATCTTATTGCATCCAGGGGAATGGAGACCCTTGAATAGTATTCAAATTTAAGTTGGTTAGTATTTCATTAGGTCCATTGTCATTTTGTCCATTGACCTGTGAACAACCAGATAATCTGTGCATTAGGTCTGGGTTCATAACTATGGTTTTTATGATTTCTTATCATGATTACAGTGAGTTTCCTGATTCCTTGTTGCTTACTGCATTCATGTGGAGGAACGAGCATGATATAAAATGGGCCAGTTTAGTTCCTTTACTGAGTTGGCACAATTTGACCACAAAAAAAATTGATGTGTGAAATTTTTGTTGAGTAATAACAGAATTTATTATTCATAGTGCTTTGCTAACTAAAGAGCTGAACTCAAGTTGGATGAAGTGAACAGATACAAATATTAACCACACTTAACAGTGCAAAATCTGATAATCATAAGTCACTGTACCTGTGTTGTCTTGGGTATGTGAAATTTGAATGGAACTGAGAGAATCTTGCAGATGATTGGACTATTGCCAGGGCAAAGTTGTAAAACTGATCTAATGGCACAAGTTGGGAAATGGATCAATTTTAGGTAAAGAGGATCAATTTTAGACGTTGTGTTGTCTGAGAAACAAATGTATGTTTCCGACTTGTACCTGTTGGTGATGCTTGTGATATTGGCTTGAGTTTGTTCCTCACTGCAATTGTATGAAAAGCAATCATGTGCTTTTGTCACTAAATAGTCATTCGGTTAATTCTTGTACATAATATAATCTGTGACTTCTTTGATAGTGCATTTTGTATCATGAAAAATGAGTGCAATTAACAGTCAGATCTTGTTTCATCAGACAATTTCATTTATTGCAGCACTGCGTAATTTGTGCAATATCCTTGAACTGAACTCACAGCATTTGAAAAGTGAGCTTTGTGATGTTTATGTTGGCATTAATGTTTTTGTTGGGGAGGGTGGTCTGGGCCAAGTATGGTGACCTTACTACTTATATTTACACTTCTTCGGTTTTACATGCAGCAGCCACTAGCCTGTTCGAAGCCCTCCTTGGTGATTCTTTTCAGATGTAATTTTGTTTTTCTGTTGCAGCATGGATCATACACTCACTACCTGAGTGAGAAGAGTGTTTGCATGCATGTTATCTGTAGTGAAACTCCAGTGTAACAGTGTGGGATTATTAACCTGCATATTGTTTTGGATGCAATCTTTAATTGGGGCATCAGTCCCAGAACCTACACTGTGTGTAACTCAGTGTTTCTATTCACTGTTTAAAAGGCCCCCTTGGCACTATTTAAAGAGGATGTGTGCATTCCACCCTCAACTAACACCACTGGAAGGAAGCAAACCCATGGCTTGTTTGCCATTGTGTGATTTTACAGGGGGAGAACATATCAAGTCTTTTCTTTGCAAAGCGTAATGGTTAGAGGAAACATTGGTGATATTTTAATGACATGCTAAGGTGCTATATGAATGCATGTCTATCTTTTTCTCACTTTGTAAATTTTTTTCTGAACTGTTCCCAAATGATTCGCCATGAGGACAGTACATCATGAATGCATGGTTCCTTGACTGCCATCATACTACTTAGTTGATAATAATGAGATTGTGTTAATGAGCAAAATACTTATTTTAAGTGATGAGCAGAATAATTAATCTGAAATTAGACACGTTTTTAGAAGGGCATTCTTTTTAAGCAAGAAAGAACAAGAAGCAGATTGGCTGACATTTTACCATAACTGTGATGAGGGTAATTCTCTATTATATTTCAGCATGGGCTTAACAACTGGGCAGTTTGGGAGTGAGGCAATTATTGACAAAGCAGCCTCTAAGTTTGAAGGTTCACTCTGGGTTAAATTAACTAATGTGAAATGTGCCACATTTTCACATTGATTTTATCTGTTTAAATTTTGGAGAATAAAGTAAAATTCAGATATTTATTGCTGATCACAACTTAAGTGAAATGCAGAATCTAATGTCATACTTTCAGAAGTTGACAACCAATGTCAAGATCCCTTGTCTCTTAAGTTCAAAATCCTGAATCAAGGCTTCTTTAAATTTTTCTTAAGATAGCAAATAGACGTCTATCAGAGGATCTCGTGATACTGCAAAGAGCAGGGGGTAAATTAGTAAGGGACACAATCAAAGGAAACAGTTAGATTGCTGGTTGGGAAGAGGACTGCATTAGACAATCTTGGGGTATAATCAAATTCTGATCCTACAGCCATTGTAACTTGAAGTATTTGTCATGAGTTCTGAAAAAGGTTAACACTAACAATTTAGATTGAAGGTTTACTTCAGAATCGAATTAGTAGATAATGGTTGAAGAAAGGTTAATTGTGGGTATTTGCATTACTAAACACTAGCTCCTTAATGATGTATAATAGAGTGCAATTTATAATTGTTTATTCCAAAAAGTAATGGAAACATGTGCTGAACATTTTGTGCAAGGATATAGTTAAAATATATTTTTATGTATCTGCCTACTATTGCAGAATAATGGTAATAATAATCACCTACAAATCATGGGTTTGCCATTTTTAGTTGCTGCTGTTGTATAAGAGCTGCCCTGACATTAATTAACATTTTCAAAGAATTTAGAGCTCACTTATTTTTGTGCTTATTGTTCTGAGCAGCACATGCTCCCCCCACTTCAAATTCTTTTTATAAATGGATGCTTTAAAAAAAAAAGGTATTTTCTGAAGTCTATGGAAGTGTGAAATGTTTTCCTCAGCAGTGGGTTGTTTAAATGCAGTTTTAATTAAGATCCAAAGTTAACCTGCTGTGATGTGCGTAATATTGTGAGTTGCTGTTATGTGAGGTGAAGCCCTGTACATGGCATTCAGTAGCTGCTGCATAATGGTACTGTTTAAATTTGTAAATGGATCTGTATTAAAAAAAAAATCATTTGAATTGTGTAATTTATGTCACGTGGCAAATAATAAAGGTTATTGAGACCAATCACTGACTTGGATCAGTTTATGCCTTATCTGTTTTTTCTTTCTTTCCCCATTTCTTATTCTTGAGGATGGAATTTGTGTCAACTTGGTTAACACATCAGCACATTTCAATCAAATGGATGAAGGCCCATTCCACATCTCCAGCACATGAAATTAGACTGATGATTCTGTGCAATTCTAAGGAAATTCTACATTCAGATTAACCAAGTCCCTATCCACACATTGTTCTAGTGGGATGGACTCTTAAGACTGCCATAGCACCATTGATACAGATGCCATGCGTTTGATGCAACATTAAAGTGCACCCTTCCCAGCATGACAGATGAATTTAGTAAAAGATGGGTAAGGATGGTGGCTAAACTTGGAAAAACAGCTGTCAGGATTTTAAGAAAGCTTTGGAAAGGAAATATTGGGACAGCAGTGGATCTAGATTTTAGTGAAAGAGTGGGCAACAAAGTAGAGAAACTCAGCAACAGACTGGCCACAACTGGAGAAATTAATATGGGATTTATCAAGGTGGAGTGAGAATTTAATAGAGTTAGAGGAACAACTGAAACTCTGCAAGGTTTTAGTGAATCACACCTGGAGTACTGTGTTCAGTTGTGGTCACCATACCTGAGGAAAAACACAAAAGTTTCACTGAGTTAATCTCTTGGGATGAGTCAGTGCACTGAGGTTAAATCGTGAGCAACGGGATTATATTCTCTTGACCAAAGCAAAACAAAGAAATGCAGATGCTGGAAATCCAAAACAAAAACAGAAATTGCTGGACCAGGTCTGACAGCATCTATGGAGAGAAAGCAGAGTTAACATTTCGGGTCCAGTGACCGTTCTTCAGAACTCTGAAGTTCTGTAGAACAGTCATGGATCTGGAATGTTTGCTCTGCTTTCTCTCCACAGATGTGCTGAGATTTTTCAGTTTCTATTTTTATATCCTTTTGATTTTGGAAGAATAAGAAACCATCTCATTAAAACATGCAACGTATTCAAGGAGTTTAACAGTTAGGACTGCATGGTGACGCAGTGGTTAGTGCCGCTGCCTCCCAGCAACAGGGACCCAGGTTCGATTCCAGCCTCAGGAGATTGTCTGTGTGGAGTTTTCACATCTTGCCTGTGTTTGCGTGGGTTTCCTCCAGGTGCTGCAGTTTCCTCCCACAGTCCAAAGATGTGCAGGTTACATGGATTTGCCATATTAAATTGCCCATTGTGTGTAGGAATGTGCAGGTTAGATCGATAAAACATTGGAAATGCAGGGTTACAGGGATAGGGGAGGGTGTGAGTCTGGGTGGGATGCTCTTCGGAGGGGTGGTGTGAATTTGATGGGCCAAATGACCGCCTTCCACACTGTCAGAATTCCATGACCTACAGGGCTGTGAGCCTGTTTTCCCACACTAAACATTTTGGGCATCTTGGTCATTGGACAAGGAGTCTGCAACTTGGGACTGAAATAAAAGTGAAATTCTTCACTTAAAGATTTGCAAATCATTGGAATGCCCACCTCAGAGCTCTGTGGAAATTGTCATTGAGAATATTCAAGACTAAGATGTACCTTCAGATACAGACTGAATCAAGGCACATGAAGACTTGAGGTTCAAAACTTGCGATAGAATGGTGGAACAGACTTGAAGGATCTTTTGACATTGACAAGCATCATAGTGCATGCAAATGAACCAGACACTGAACCATTGATAAGGCAAAACTTGTTGGGAAACTGTTATTTTTCTCAATCTCATTAATTGGCAATAATGCCAATTGGCAATGCAAATTTGATCAATATTGCAGTTGTGGCCAGGAATCATTCTGCATACATTTCAACAGTTTAGTGATTAAACATGCTTCAAATATATGCTTTTTCTCTGTTGAACCCATTAAAAACACAGGGAACAGGAAGCTAACTGGGACAGTCATAAGAGATTTTGATTCCCAAATCTCTGAAGATCAGACATAGGGTTGAGAGTTCTCTGTTAGTGGAATAATTGGAGTATACAAATGATGAATGGGAAGTAAATTCTTTTTAACTAATACCCATGTAAAGATTGTAAATGCCATTCTGTCGCAATGTTGATTGAATATTTATTACAGTATTCCTTAGCTTTTAACATTATGTTGCCAAAAAGAATAAGAGGGCCATGTGGGCATGCAGTAGTTCTTTCAAAACATGGTGTGTGTAAAGATTTTTTAAATAACACTGTGTTCAAGCAAATTGCAACTTCTCTGTCTTTCCTGGATGACTGCAACCACAGAAATGGAGAAGCGCAGAAACAAGCCATACCATACAACCTTAGAAACTTACACAATTCCGTTAGATCTTGGTTAATCTGTGTATAAACCAACTTACCTTTTTACCCCCTTACTTTATGGTGGGACAGTGGAGAACTTCCAAAGCAATTTTTCAGAGTGCTCAGCAAAAGTATATACCAATGAAAATGAAGGACTGTACGAAAAGGGGTAATCTGCCATGGGTGTCTAAGGAAATAAGGGAGGCTATCAAATTGAAAGAGAAGGCATACAAAATGGCCAGGATCAGCGGGAAACTGGAAGATTGTGAAAGCTTTAAAGGTCTACAGCAAGCCATTAAAATGGCTATAGATTACGAGAAAAAAACTATCCCAGAATATAAAGACAGATAGCAAAAGTTTCTATAAATATATAAAACAAAAGAAGAGTGGCTGAAGAAAGCATTGATCCTCTAGAGGATGAGAAGGGAGATTTAGTAATGGGCTATGAGAAAATGGCCGAGGCATTGAGTAGGTATTTTGTGTCTGTCTTAACAGTGGAGGACATGAATAACATGCCAGTAATTGACAAAGAGACTAAGGCAGGTGAGGACCTGGAAACAATCATTGAGGTAGTGTTGGGCAAGCTAATGGAGGTAAGGGTAGACAAGTCTCCAGGCCCTAATGGAATGCAACCCAGTGTACTAAAAGAGATGGCGGGAGAAATAGCAAATGCACTTGTGCGGCAGTCCCAGAGGACTGGGAAACTGCAAATGTGGCGCCACTGTTTAAAATGAGAGGTAGACAAAGATGAGGAATTATAGATCAGTTAGCTTAACTTATGTAATGGTGAAAATGCTTGAGTCTATTATCAAGGAAGAAATAGCAAGGAATCTAGATAGAAGTTATCCTGTTGGGCCAACGCCACATGGATTTATGAAGGGCAGGTCATGCTGAACTAACCTTTTTGGAATTCTATGAAGACTTTATGAACACAGTGGACAATGGGGACCCAGAAGATGTGGTGTATCTAGATTTCCAAAAGGTCTTTGACAAGGTGCTGTTCAAAAGGCTGCTGCATGAGATAATGATAGAAGGCATTACGAGCAATGTATTAGCATGGATACAGGATTGATTAACTAACAGAAAGCAGAGAGTGGGAATAAATGAATGCTATTCTGGTTGAGAATCAGTGACGAGTGATGTGCCTCGGGGATCAGTGTTGGGACTGTATTTATTCATGATTTACATAGATGATTTGGGGACCATGTGTAGTGTGTCAAAATTTGCAGATAACCCATTAAGATGAGTGGTAGAGCAAGGTGTGCAGAGGACTGTGAAACTTTGCAAAGGGATATGGATAGTTTGAGAGTGTGCAAAGGTCTGGCAGATGGAGTACAATGTTACTAAATGTGAGGTCATTCATTTTGGTAGGAAAACAGTTAAAAAGGATAATTACTTGAATGGTAAGAAATTGCAGCATGCTGCTGTGCAGAGGGACCTGGCTGACCTTGTGGACGAATCACAGAAGGTTGGTCTGCAGGTGCAACAGGTAATTAAGAAGTCAAATGGAATTTTGTCCTTCATTGCTAAAGGGATTGAGTTTAAAAGCAGGAAGGTTATGTCACAGCTGTGTAGAGTGCTGGTGAGGCCACACCTGGAGTTCTGCGTTCAGTTTTGGTTTCCTTCCTTGAGGCAGGATATACTGGCACGAGAGGGGGTGCAGAGGAGGTTCACCAGGTTGATTCTAGAGTTGAGGCTTATGAGGAGAGACTGGGATTATATTCATTGGAATTTAGAAGAATGAGGGCATCTTACAGAAACGTATACAATTATGAAGGGAATAGATAAGATGGAAGTAGCGAGGATGTTTCCACTGACAGGTGAAGCTGGGATAAGAGCGCATAGCCTCAAAATTAGGGAGAGCTGAGTTTGGCCTGGATTGAGAAAGAACTTCTTCATGCAGAGGATTGTGAATCTATGGAATTCCTTGCCCAGTGACATGGTTAAGGCTTCCTCAGGAAATGCTTTTAAAACTAAGATAATTCCTTCACTGTTCAAAAAATTAGGGATATGGTGAGAGCATGAGTAAGTGGAGCTGAGGCCAGGAAAAGATCAGCCATGATCTTATTGAATGGTGGAGAAGCCTCAAAGGGTCAGATGGGCTACTCCGATTTCTTACGTTACCAAAACTCTTTAGATCTCCACCTTGAGTGCCTCACCCTTTAAAGTATTTATAGCCTTTTGGAAAAAGGAAGTGCACTCCAGACAAAATGAGTATGATCTTTCTGAGACTGAAGCAACATAAATATATGAAATAGAAGCTGAAGTTAACCCTAACCCATCCTTCAAGAGGAACATATAATTGTCGAGATGTACAGCACATAAACCAACCCCTTCGGTCCAACTTGTCCACGCCGACCAGATAGCCTAAACTAATCTACTCCCATTTGCCAGCATTTGGCCCAATTCTCTCTTAAACCCTTCCTATTCTTATACCTATCCAGATGCCTTTTAAATGCTGCAGTTATACCAGTCTCCACCACTTCCTCTGGCAGCCCATTCCACACACGCACCACCCTCTGCATGAAAAGATTGCTCCTTAGCTCCCTTTTAAATCTTTCCCTTCCCACCCTAAACCTATGCCCTCTAGTCTGGACTCCTCCACTCCAGGGAAAAGACTTTGTCTATTTACCCTATACATGACCTTCATGATTTTCTAAATCTCTGTAAGGTGACCCCTCAGCCTCCGATGCTCCAGGGAAAACAGCCTGTTCAGCTTCTCCTGGCTGATCAATTTCTATTTCAAATTCTATATTCTGATCGATTCCAACAGTCTTTGGTTCCTCTTGCCTAACAATCTATCTCCTGTTATGATCTCTGCTGATGCTAGTACTGGATAAGTTAGATTACCAAACTGAAATATGAGTTTTGAACATTGCTGCAGCTTTTGGTTTTAACAAAACAGAAGGATTTTGTATTTTAAAGAAATGAATGTAAAACAAGAAAAAAGAAATTTACATGTGATACTAAAGATTTTGGAGCACATATAACAGAACCCCACTTTTATAATGAAAGCCACCTTTTGCAATGCCAACACCAGAGAGGGCTTCCTATTTTCACAGTTATAGGAGGTAATCTGATCACCTCTTCTCAGACCCTTTATAAAGTGACCTCTGATTTTCTCAGCTTCATGTAACTCCTTCATAATTGTAACCAAACACTTCTTATCTGCAACTTTCAAACTAAACAGTTTACGCTGAGGTAACCTATTCCTTAACAATTCTAAACCATTTTCTTTCACCAGGCACAACTATTTTACATATTCAGCTTCAGCCAAGACGTCTGCAAAAACTATTCGATTGAAACCCAAAAGACTTTTCCAAGAAATGGGTGTTCCCCTTAGTCAAAAAAAACAAAAAAATCTCTGACCTTCTAAACTGACACACACCAAATGCACAACTGTTTACTTTATTCACTCATGCAAATCTCTTGATGTAAGAGCCATTTCTGTGACTGTTCTTGAAAAGAAATCGCCATGGCTACAGAAATTCTTACAACTCCTTTAAACATGGACAAGAATCGACATATCACTGGCTTACATTCAAACTCTCAAATAAATGATAAAATATAGCTGGATCCGACACCATGCATCACACTTTTAGAATATCCAATGACACTGCCTTCACCATTGTGCAAATTTGGAACTCAAATTTCAAAGAAAAAAAACTCCATGCTAAATGAGTGACCCCTAACTTTAAATCTGTGCCCCTCGTTCTGAAATCACTTGCAAGACGAAACATACGTTCCACATTTACCTTCTCAAAATCATTCAGGATCTTATGCACTTTAGTCAAGTCACCCTTCAGGTTTCTCAACTGCAGCAGAAATATGCCCAGTCTACCCATCCTATCTTCATATAATGACCCACTCACCCCAGGTATCAATCTAGTAAACCTCCTTTGAACTGTGTCTAATGTATTTGCAACTTGGATGATGAGACCAAAATTGTGCACTATATTGGAAATGGGGCCTCACCAAGCCCTCTGTAACTGAAGCATAGCATTCGTTCTTTCTATTCAATAAACATTGTATCCTGTTAGACCTCTTGATTGTGCACAGCACCTACATATTAACGTTTTGTGACTCGTCAACTAGAATAACTAAATCCCTCTGCACTCACATTTCTGCTGTTGTTCTTCATTTAAGTAATACTCCAGAAGTGTTTTGACCACAATGAAGTGTCATTTTGCACCTCGGATAAGTGGTAAAATTCATCATTCTTCAACAAATTGAATGAGCAAGAGATGATAAACATTCCCTGTAAGCAGCATTCCATCAACTCCCCCACCCCAGCTTCAATGTCTGCATCCACTCCGTGTTAGCGCACCAATCACAACATTGAATTCTGGTTCCTGAAGTCAGTACTGTACACAGACCTCAGGCCCACTCAGCCTGTAAAAAAATTAGAGGGGAGATTACAGCTGGTGATGACAGCTTTCGGATTGTCAAATCTTCAAGAACATTGTGGGCAGAATCTTATCGGAGTCTGAATGATGTGGGCCACAGTGAGAAACGTCAAAATATTGAGAGGCATCCAGCGAGAATTATCTTGATGTCAGGAACAAGTCTCTGCATCTTTTAGAGACATAGATACGTACAGCACAGAAACATACCCTTTGGTCCAACTCGTCCATGCTGACCAGATATCCTAACCTAATCTAGTCCCATTTGCCAGCACCTGGCCCATATTCCTCTAAACCCTTCCTAGTCATATACCCATCCAGATGCCTTTTAAATGCTGCAATTGTACCAATCTACGCTACTTCCTCTAGCAGCTCATTTTAGCAATATTCTGGGCGTTAGGATAAGATTGTCAATACACACAGATGAGCTGCCTATACTGGGGATCATTGCTTGTCAATGTACTTACTAACTGCAGGTCTTACCTTGGTATGTAGTGTATATTTATTCTAGACAGTAAATGATAGCACCACTTCCGTGAGCAAATTCGATTCTTGCTACAGAATTCAAAGTGGGGGCTTGGTGACTTTAGCTCACTAAACAAAACAAAAGCAAAGAACTGTTGGAGATCAGAAACAAAAACAAATTACAGGAAAAACTCAGCAGATCTGGCTTTCTATACACAGATGCTGGTAGACCTGCTGAGTTTCCTGGCAATTTCTGTTCTTGTTGTTGACTTCTGCTCACTGTTTGTTCCAAAAAGACCTCCATGTTCCAAAGAACACTTCTGGCCGTGTTCTGTGTGTGCGTCCCACGTGGAGTGACATTGGCATCTGATATGTGTCAGCCTCTAAGAACCTCCACAGCACATAGCTGATCCACTTACAGTACGTTTCTGCCCTTCAGTGCTTCACCTTGGGGCACAATGGGAATTCTCATTATTACTCTGCAGCAAGGACAATTTACACTCTGGGACACACACTCAACTCACTAGGCTGCATCTCCAGGCTGTCTAAATAATAAATCAAATGAACTGCAGTTGCTGGAAATTAGAAACCAAAACAACAATTGCTACAGAAGCTCAACAGGTCTGACAGCATCTATGGAGAGAATTTAGAGTTCTGGATATAAGTTTGCTCGCTGAGCTGGAAGGTTTGTTTTCATATGTTTCATCACCATCTTACATAACATCATCAGTGTGCCTCCGCTGAAACGCTGGTGGTATGTCCCACTTTCTATTTATGTGGTTAGGTTTCTTTGGGTTGATGATGTAATTTTGGGTTCATTTTCTCAGAGGGTGGTGGACGGGGTCCAAATCAATGTGTTTATTGACAAGAGTTCCGGTTGGAATGCCATATGTCTAGGAATTCTTGTGCATGTCTCTGTTTGGCTTGTACTGGGATGAATGCGTTGTCCCAGTCAAAGTGGTGTCCTCCTTCATCTGTATGTAAGGACACTGGTGATAGTAGGTCATATCTTTTATTAGAGTTCTGAAGAAGGGTCATTGGACCCGCCAGATTAAGTGTGATTTGTCTACAGACCTGCTGAGTATTTCCAGCAGTTTCTGTCTCTGCCTCCAAGCTATCCTTTTGCTTATTTTGACCTTTACCTTTGAGCACCCTTGGTGCCTCAGCCTGAGATATCAGGCTCACAATACAACTGTGTTACCCAGTCATTTAACACAGACACAAAGTCAGGAAGCTTGTCATCAACAATTAGTCAAATCGAAGGAGGTGGCCTTTGGTCAGCAGGTCCCAACACGGTTGGTCAAGGGCAGCGTCCAATACTCATACTGAGGTTTGGACATGGTCACCTCAGGACGGTCAGAGTCAGAATCACATCTCATAAAGGATGCGGAGCCCAATGTCAGGAAGCACACCTATTTGGAGTTGTGTTCCGTCTGGAATGAGAGAGGGAGTGAAAGTGGGTGGCACAGCTGTAATGTTTTGTGCAGATACAGGACGAGTGAGTGCGTAGCACAGTTGGTGTGCTGTCTCAGTGGTGTCGGATTGGTTAGGGTGCTGAGGAACGATGTTACAGGCAATGGTGAGAGTGGTAGAGCATGAGCCTTGGTGAGAGGTGAGGGCAGTAACAGAGAGAGGAATGTGAGGTATCAGTGAGAAGATGGCAGCACTTGGGCTGGTGGGGGTGGAGAAGGTCATTAACCTTCTTTCTTATGTTACTGTTCATTCCTGCAGTCGGCTGAGACTGTACTGCCCTGGTGACAGGGTCTGAGGGAAAAGGATATCTCAAGTCTGCACCATCCCATTGGGCAGGACCTCTAGGCCCCTGCCCACAAAACAGTGTGGCAATTTTCTCTGCCACGTTCAGTGCAAATGTCAGGAAGTGTGCAAGGCAGCTCTGCATTAACCATTCTTTTAAAGATAGTATAAACTCCTGGGATATCCAGACTGTAGCAAGTAGTTCTGGGCACAGCGAGTGGTATAATGGGTTTAGAATTGGTTGAAGAGATGCCATAGGAGCAGAGTAGGTAGTCAACGAGGTGCAGCGAGCAAACTTGGATGGTCTCATGGAGAGAAACCTTCCATGAAAATCAATGAAATGAACTCTTAGGCAAAAAAAAATCCTAAGATTCAGTCCAATTAATTTGTTTATATTTTTCAACCATTTGTAAAATGTATAAGAATGGAGTTGATGGAGGAATATCAGCCGGTATTCGATGGGAAAGGTGGAGGTTTTGATGACACTTTATGGATATATCATAGGCCTGAGATGGAGGATAATGGAGACTCCATGTGGGAATCAGAGGTGACAGCACTGCAATGTGTGGCTGTTAACCATTGCACTGGTGATCGACCGAAGGCTTGGAGGGCGAGGGAAAAGGGAGTTCTCATAGTAAGCTCGATACCTTCGTACACAGTGGGACAGTGGTGTGGAAACTCGTGAGGTTGTGTCGTGCATCTACCTGGGCCCAGGAGGTAGGTACGAATGCACTTAATGTCCTTTATCCACCAAATTCCCACATCCATTGAGTTGTAGAGATTTCTGATTCTCAGAAACTATGACCCACACTAGTTTAAGATTTCCTAACTCAATAGTCTGAACATCCCCCCCTTCCCTCTCACCTGCTCTCTTGAATCAGATTGACCACCTGCCCACGTTCTGACCCATGTTAACGTTGAAAAATGCTGTATTTGGACCAGTTTCTCAGATTTCAACCTGCCCCTGCACAATGAAAACCCACCTGGTTCTTTCAGTTTGAAATTTCCCTCTCATTGCTTAGTGGTATCTCTCCACAATCCCGCCTAATCTGTGATCATAGAATCCCTACACTGTGGAAATAGGACCTTCAGCCCAACAAGACCACACCAACCCTCCGAAGAGTAACCCACCCAGACCCAGACCCATTCCCTTATTATCCGATATTTACCTATGGTTAATACCCCTAACCTACACATCCCTGAACACTACGGGCAATTTAGCATGGCCAGTTCACCTGACCTGCACATCTTTGGATTGTGGGAGGAAACCGGAGAACCCAGAGGAAACCCACGCAGACACGGGAAGAATGTGCAAACTCCACACAGACAATTGCCCATGGGTGGAATCAAACCTAGGTCCCTGGTGCCGTAAGGCAGCAGTGCTAACCACTGAGCCACCGTGCCGAGTATTTCTTGCATTTGCTGATTTTATTCCAGATTGCAGTATTTTGCTTGATGCTCTAAAATGGGTGTGCATTGTTGCTAGACAGGAGTAAAAATGTCACTTCAATTCATGAAATTGAACGTTATCTTAGATTTTCTTGAATTAAATTTGGTTTCATTTGAGCTGACACGACTGAACTAAAGGACTGGTAGACACATGCATTTTCCATTAGGAGCAAGAAGCTGTCTTATATTCATTTCCCCCCTCTCTACAATCAGGGATATTAAGATTAATTGTTGCAAAATTCCTCTGCTTTTGTTGATCAGCCGTTTGATTTGATCAAAAATTGGAGTGCTCAGTACTGTATATCCACCCAGTGATCCAAAACCAAATCAGCAAAACTTCACCTGACTGATTTCACACGCGTGACTAAATAATTTCATTGGTGAATCCCAACTGTACCATTAGCACAAGAGGCCAGGGACAGCTGCAGTGTATTTTAGCGTACTTTAGCTCCCTCTAGTGAACACCTCCAAATTTGTTCCACTGGAGAAGCCTTCCATTCTCCAAATTAAATTCCCCCCAAGAATTCTATGGAAACAATTACATTGGAAATTTCCTTTCCAGTGAGTGTTATTGCATTCTCCTGTGGGGCGTTGTGAACAATTTGTAACCCATCAGTGGCCACAGTTGCCTAATGCATGTTTTCTACAAAGAGAACCTTTGCTTTCTTGCTCTCAGAACGTCATGCTATCAATGAATATTGGCATTCACAGTCAAGCTAGCTGTTAAATCACATTTGGAAATGATTTTGATGGTGAGTCATTCAATACGTCTGGAGATTCAAACTCCTGCTGTGAACTTTCAGAAATACAGTGCAGGCAAGAGTGCAAAAGCTTTTTTTTCTCCTCTGTTGAACTACAGTTTAGATTAGATTTAGATTAGATTCTCTACAGTGTGGAAACAGGCCCTTCGGCCCAACAAGTCCACACCGCCCCTCCGAAGAGTAACCCACCCAGAGCCATTTCCCTCTGACTAATGCACCTAACTTATACATGGGCAATTTAGCATGGCCAATTCACCTGACCTGCACATCTTTGGACTGTGGGAGGAAACCGGAAACCGGAGGAAACCCATGCATACACGGGGAGAACGTGCAAACTCCACACGGACGGTCACCCGAGGCTGGAATTGCTCAAATAGCTATTGGGCACCCTGTGCTGGTGTCCTGCTGTGCCACCTCACAGTACTGATTTTATATTTGTATTAAATATGAAGTTTTATTCTGCTCTCCCCATCTTCCTCATGTTTCTACAATACATACATTATTTAGCAAAGACCGATGTAGCAGAGCGGAAAGTGTTCATTTGTTTGTCTGGTATTGTCAACATTCAATAGTTGCTGCACTTTGAGACATTTCCGCATAACAGCACACTATCCAAGTGAGGAATGACTCCATAACATTGCTCTTCTGAGCTAAATCAAGTGAACCTCAGAATATCTATCCATAGATTTAGGAATTGAAGGGTAAGTGTTAGCCTGTAAATTCTTTTCCAGTGCTATTCACTTAAAGGGCAGCATAGTGGCTCACATAACCAGGGACCTGGGTTCAATTCCAGCTTTGGGCAACTGTCTATGTGGAGTTTGCACATTCTCCCCCGTGTCTGCGTGGGTTTCCTCCGGGTGCTCCGCTTTCCTCCCACAGTCCAAAGATGTACGGGTCAGGTGGATTGGCCATGTTAAGTTGCCCATAGTGTCCTGGGATGTGTAGGCTAGGGGTATTAGCCATGGGTAATGCAGGATTACAGGGATAGGGTCGGGCAGGATGCTTTCCAGAGGGTCAATGATGGGCCCCATGGCCTGCTTTTGCACTGTAGCAATTCTATGAAATCCTGAATAGCTGATATGATAGTGGTGAGGGGGTCAGTGGACACAAGATGGCTCTGACGAGTAGCAACACTTGTTCCAATGGTGGTGGTGGTGCAGCGTAGGGGGTCTCACGGCTGGCCACCAGACCCACGGCCCATAGTAGAGCACTTAACAAGAAGGATTGTAACATGAAACACTACCTCTTTATTCTTCTGCCTTTGTCTTCTATGAAATGGTTTATTTTTCTGTGTTTTAAGATGGCTTCAGAGTGTGGGGACAATGTAACACACTTTTCACTGCATGTTGTAACAAAATGCACGTGACAATAAATAAATAAATGAAGTCTGTATCTTTGACTTGGTTGCTTTTTTTTGGTGCTTGACACATTTCCAGTTCATTGGGGTCTCGGCTTTGCCAACTGCAGAATTGATCCCTATAAATGGGAATTGAACTGTAATGGCCAGGAACCAGGTACTTCTTAGCTTCCTCTGGGTGGGAGTGCATGCTTCAGGGGAAGATACTGTTTCCAAATATTTGGAGCAAAAGCTGAGAAAGTCCTGGAGGGACTGTAGACCACAGATCCCAAATAGTGATAAATGCTCTTTTTCATTTGGTGGTTTTTACAGATGAGCTTTGCCTATCTTCTACCATTAACTATCCTTCATTGCTTCTGTTTTCAAACTAGGGGTGTCTTACTCTATGGTTTTGATCCTCTACCTATGTTGCTTTCTACCCTGACTCAATTCACTTATGCTGAAATCCTCTTCTATGCCTTTGTGACCTCTCAACATGACTATTCTAACCCATTCCTGACTAACGTAATATTTTCTACCCTCTGAAAACTTGGGATCATCTATAACTCTGCTGCTCCTACCTGAATACGGACGTCTCATTTACCTGACACCTAGAACTAATGCTAATGTTAACAAGTTGGTGCAAGACCTCGACTGCTCTCTTATATTCCCAATGTATTCCTCATGTATCTTTGGTTATTGGATCTTTAACTATTTGAGTACCTGTTGGTGCAAGTGCCACATGATGGCATCCCTCAAAATGATCCTGCATTTGGTTTGGGTTTTATTGGAAATCTTCTATTATCGTGTGGCGATAACACCAGCCAATTCTCTATTGCTTCTTACTGTTGAGTGAATGTAACAAGAGAAGAAACCCAGAACCTGGCAAAAGAATGAGAGAGGAAAATGGAAGCAGGAAGGTAAGAAGTGCTGTTTGTGGGATTGTGATGTGCACAAATTGACTGTGCCTATTATCCCACAGACCAAAAGTGACCACAGTACAAGAGTCAGAGAGTCATACAGCACAGAAACAGACCCTTCCGTCCAACCAGCCTACACCAACCATAATCCCAAACTAAACTAGTCCCACTTGCCAAGCTTGGCCCATATCCCTCCAAACATTTCTTATGCACGTACTTATCTAAACATCTTTTAAACATTGTAACTGTACCCATATCCACCACTTTCTCTGGAAGTTCACTGCACCAACGAACCACTCTGAGTGAAAGAATTTTCCCCTCATGGATTTTCAAAATCTTTCTCACCTTAAATATATGCTCCCTAGTCTTGGAATCTCCCATCCTAGGGAAAAGACACCTGCCACTTACCTTTTCTATTGCCCTTATGTTTTTATAAACCTCTGTATGGTCACCTCTCAAATTCCGGCAGTCCAGTGGAAACAATCCCAGCCTCTGCTTATAACTCAAGCCCTCCATTTCCGGCAACATCCTGGCAAATCTCTTCTGAACCCTCTCCTTCCTATAACAGAGCAATCAGAACTGGGGGACACAGTACTCCAGAAGAGACCTCACCAATATCTTGTACAAACTCAACATAATGTTCAAACTCCGATAATCAAAGGTCTGAGCAATGAATGCAAGCATGCGAAAGGAGTACTGCTCTTCTTGAGACTAGAACAAATTCTTCCTTTCTAGAAAGATCAGTACAGAGGAACCTCAATTATCTGAATATCAATTATCCGAATATCAGATCATCTGAAGGGGATCTCGAGGTCCCGATAGAAACATTACATCGAAAAGCTGTTTCATCCCTGATCGCGTCTTTTGTTTACAGGTACAATGATTAACAATGAAATCAGCTCACTGAAATTTTGCCAAGAACAGTCCTGGACAGTCCAGGCACCGTTTCTGAATGACTGACCACCCGCCCTCTCTCTCTCTCTCTCTCTCTCTCTCTCCTATCCCCCCCACCCCCCACACTTTCCCTAGAGTTCTACACAGGGGTGAACCCTAAACCCCCCTTCCAGAGATAATCTCTCCGACATTGCCCTGTACAGGGCAGAGGTGGAACCTGTCAGAAAGCTGCAGTAAAAAGTGTGCATGTGCGCTATTTGGAGACTTAGCCCACAACAGTAGCAGCAGTCTTACTGTTGGTGTCCAGTCTGGCTTCCACCCCCCTCCACCCCCAGGGGTGGGGGAGGGAAGCAGATGGGGATGCAGGGGGGTGGACGGATGGGGTTGGGGGCAGGCAGGGGTTGGGGGCAGACAGGAGTTTAGGGCGAGATGGGGATGGGGTTGGGGGTGGAGGGTGGGATGGGGAGGGCAGGATCTCGCGCGCGTTGTACTGCTGCCTAGTCTCCTGAACGGGGAGCAGACTTCACAGAAAACTCCAATCCCCAGAGCAAATTAATTAACTGAATAATCAATTATCTGAATGAAATAGTGCCCGCCCATCTCATGTGGATAATCGAGATTCCTCTGTATTAACCTGGATGCACTGCTTGGGCCATGGATGCTGACTGAAATGTCTTTGTTTACAAGTAACATCATATAGAAGCAAAGCACTATGGGGCAGATCTATAGGTGCTGAGCTCCAAACAGCCTAACTGGTCAAAGTTTATGTGCAATTCAGAACACATTTTCATAACTAAAAATGTGTGACTGTCAAACATAAAGCCTGAAATAATCCCACAGAGGCTGGTATCCCGTCACCAAGTCACCCTTTATTTATGTATGGAGAGACCTTGACACTGATCCAGCTCCCCCAGAGCCAGATCTCTGAGTGAGCAGAACTTCTGACCCTCCTGTTTTTATTTTTGCTTGTTCACTGCTACTCCCTAGAGTGAGGAGTTTCTCTAAGACTCCTGTTTATTTTTATTTTAGAGACTCTCTAAGACTCTTGTTAATTATTTTTAATTTCTCCACACAATGATTGCACCCAAAAGGGTGGTGGGAGAGGAGGGGGGTGGGAGTGCTCAGCAGTAGAGACTTTATTTTCCTCACTTCACCCAAGTCAGTGTGTGAATGTGTAGTGAAACACTCCTGTTTAGATCTGTCTGCCAGGGCTCCCTAACGGACCAGATTAACAGCCCTAATCAGGGAACTCACATTTTATGAGATTCACCTGGGCTGACCTCATTACAATCACTACAGAGCCCACTGGACATCAGGAAGTGTACAGGAGATGGTAAAAAAAGGGAAGCTAGGAGACAGGCAGTCTCTGGTTGTGAATGGGTTCCATTCTTGAGTCCATTCACAAGTCAGTTTGACTGCAAGTCAGGTCATGATGCAGGACAATGGAAAGTAACCATTTGTTTTACAAAAATGCAATATCTTGCATTTATCCAAGTTAAACTCCATCTGCTACTATTCAGTCCATTGATCCAGTTGATCAAGATCTCTTTGGAATCTTAGATAACCTTTTTCACTGTCCACTGTACCATTAATTTTAGTGTCATCTGCAAACTTCATAACCATGCCTTCTATACTCTCACCCAAATCACTTATATAGATGACAAACCAAAGTGGACCCAGCACTGATCCCTGTGGAACACCGCTGGTCACAGGCCTCCAGTCCAGAAAAACAAGATCGGCAATAACGAGAGAGGAAATGACATTCAACACCTTTGAAAGTAGATCTATGAGGATGAAATGTATCCCAAGTTGTCAAGAAAAACATAAGAAAATAAGAGACTCTGCCCATCATTTTCCAATTCTTACTGACTATGTCTGGATGCCAGAAGATTTGAGGACTGCTAATATTCACAATGTCTTTAAAATAAAAAGCAGCAAATGGGACACGATAGACTGACAGCTACAGATCAGTCAGCCAAAGTGAATAAGTTACTAGGAAAACAATTCAGTATAAATCATCACTGAGAAAGGCACAAATTAATCAAAATAATCAGTGTGGATTTATTAAGAAGTAACTGTTTCTGACTAAACTTATTGAATTTTTCAAGGAGTTAGCAAGAAGAATGGATAAGTGTGGTGTGTTTGATGCCACCTACATAGATGTTAGCAAGGCCTCACATGACACACGGGCCAGAAAAGTGAAAGCTTGTAAGATCCAAAGGAGAGTGCCAAATTAGTTCCAAAATCGGCCTAGTAGCAGCAAGCAAATAGCAATGGCTGACAAGTGAAGTTTATGACTGGAAGGTTTTCTAGTGGAAGTCCCAGTATTAGCTCGCTTACATTTTGTGTTGTATATATCAATGATTTAAATTTAAATGCAGGGAGCATGGTTAAGAAGTTCACAGATGACATAACATATGGGCCTGTGATTGTTACTGAGGAAGCAAGGGCTGGTCACATGGGCAGAAAAAGTGCAAATGGAATTCCATTCAGAACGAAGTGGGAAGTATTGCATTTAGGATGTGAAAATGAGGCAAAGGAATTCACAATAAGTGGTAGGATATTGAAAAATGTAAGGAATCGTGGGACCTTGGAGTGCCCCAGATCCTTGAAGGTAGCAGGGCAAGGTGCAGGAGATTGTTAAGAAGGTAGATGGGAAAGTGTCCTTTGTTGCTCAAATCATTGAATAAGAGCGGGCAAATCATGAAAACTTAATAAAACTGAAAACCCTAGTTAGGCCACAGCTAGAACACTGCCTATCGGGGCTTATTTTCATCATGTACAAGAAAGATATGATTATGCTAAAGATGGTACAGAAGTGATTTACAAGGATATCACCATGAATGGAAAATATTGACTTTGAAGAAAGATTATACAAGCTAGGTTTGTTTTCCTTTAGAACAGATGAGGCTGAGGGGTGTAAAATTACAAGGGACCTAGTTGGAATGGATTGGAAACACTCAAGTGGAGAGGTCAATAACAAGGGAGCCTTTTCACTTCAATGATGGTGTTGATGTGCGACTCATAGCTTGAAAGGAGTGAGAATAGAATATCCTTTATTGTCACATGTACTCATGTACAAAGTTTTACAATGTCACCCCATCTGGTGCCATCTGAGATACACAGTACCTAGGTACAGATCTTAGATTCAAGATATAGAAATAAAGGGAAAAAGAAAGAAAAAAACATTACTTACAGTTGTTCATAATATAAATTTAGAAAATTGAGAATAAAGTTAAAAAGATGAGCATTACAGTCTTTTAGTAGATCAGTGTAAGGGGGCTTCCACATGTAGTCGTACCGGGCTGGCAAGCCACTGACTGTCTGCCCCAGTCCCCAGTCTGAAGACTGTCCTGCTCCTAGCAAACCTCGAGCCATCTCTGCTCTGACCCATGCCTCCAGCCTGCTCTACAGTACCTCAGGACCCGAAGAAGGATTAAACCCGAAACTTTTGACTTTTCCAACTCTTGATGCTGCCTGGCTTGATGTGTTCTTCCAGTCTCCTGCTTGGATAACTGTTTTCAGCAAACAAAAATCCCAAGGGCATAATTTTGATGAGTTTTTAGTTATTGAACACTCTTGCATCAATCACCTCACCAAAATGCAAAAACATGAGTTTCTATGTTAACTTGCCTCTTTTTAGTAGAAAGACTTGCCTTTCTCATATTTTAAATTGAATGGTATGTTTTGAACCATAAGACCCTCAAGCCCATGTGCTAATTTTTTAAATGGCTTTACTTCTGGCACATTTCATATGTGGTTGTTGGATTGTTTCTGCATTTAAAGAAATATTCTCTTTAAATGTAAACAGAAAATGCTACATGTACTCCACAGTTCAGTTAGTATTTGTAGAGAGAGGAACAGAGTTGATGTTTCATGTTAATGTCATTTAATATCTTGTTTCCACCACTTCCACCAAGGCCTCCAGTTCATTGTGAGAAGCTCTTGATCTGACGTGCAGCAATTCATCAAAGTATCACAGTTCAGGCTGCCTTTTTACAAAGAGGAGAAAGTGAGGACTGCAGATGCTGGAGATCAGAGCTGAAAATGAGTTGCTGGAAAAGCACAGCAGGTCAGGCAGCATCCAAGGAGCAAGAGAATCGATGTTTCGGGCATGAGCCCTTCTTCAGGAATGAGGAAAGTGTGTCCAGCAGGCTAAGATAAAAGGTAGGGAGGAGGGACTTGGGGGAGGGGCGTTGGAAATGCGATAGGTGGAAGGAGGTCAAGGTGAGGGTGATAGGCCGGAATGGGGTGGGGGCGGAGAGGTCAGGAAGAAGATTGCAGGTTAGGAAGGCGGTGCTGAGTTCGAGGGATTTGACAGAGACAAGGTGGGGGGTTCCGAAAAGACCACTCCCTCCGTGACTCCCTCGTCAGGTCCACAACCCCCACCAACCCAACCTCCACTCCCGGCACCTTCCCCTGCAACCGCAAGAAATGCAAAACTTGCGCCCACACCTTCCCCCTTACCTCCCTCCAAGGCCCCATGGGATGCTTCCATATCCGCCACAAATTCACCTGCACCTCCACACACATCATCTATTGCATCCGCTGCACTATCGCATTTCCAATGCCCCTCCCCCAAGTCCCTCCTCCCTACCTTTTATCTTAGCCTGCTGGACACACTTTCCTCATTCCTGAAGAAGGGCTCATGCCCGAAACGTCGATTCTCCTGCTCCTTGGATGCTGCCTGACCTTTTGCGCTTTTCCAGCAACACATTTTCAGCTGCCTTTTTACAAAGACTGCCAGCACTATGTGCAGCCTCACTGCGCAGACTGCCTGAAGTGGCATTCGCCTCATGAGATATTGAGCCCCCTGCTGGTGAGTCAAAGCACGAGCAGAAATAGCTGTATGCAGCAATCATTTTAAAACAGCACTTGAGCACCAATTTGGCACGCTGCCTGCACTGAAAGGACATGGTTAATTGTGTACCTTGATCCCCATACCCAGTTTTGTACTATGACTGGTTTAAGACTCAGCAGGTAATGAATTTAACTAAATTGGAAGGGGACTAGTTATACTGGCAGGGAGATTTCCTGGAGCTGCTCGGGAGGATTTAAACTAGTAAGGTGGGGGGTCCTGGGAGATAGTGAGGAAAGAGATCAATCTGAGACTGGTAGAGTTGAGAACAGAAGCGAGTCAAACAGAAGGGCAGGCAGGGACAAGGTAGGACTAATAAATTAAACTGCATTTATTTCAATGCAAGGGGCCTAATGGGGAAGGCAGATGAACTCAGGATATGGTTAGGAACACGGGACTGGGATATCATAGCAATTACAGAAACATGGCTCAGGGATGGGCAGGACTGGCAGTTTAATGTTTCAGGATTCATATGCTACAGGAAGGACAGAAAGGGAGGCAAGAGAGGAGGGGGAGAGGGGTTTTGATGAAGGATGGCATTACAGCTGTGCTGAGGGAGGATATTCCTGGAAATACATCCAGGGAAGTTATTTGGGTAGAGTTGAGGAATAAGAAAGGGATGATCACCTTATTGGGATTATATTATAGACCCACTAATAGTCAGAGGGACATTGAGAAACAAACTTGTAAGGAGATCTCAGCTATCTGTAAGAATAATAGGGTGGTTATGGTAGGGGGTTTTTAACTTTCCAAACATTGACTGGGACTGCCATAGTGTTAAGGGTTGTGATGGAGAGGAATTTATTAAGTGTGTACATGAAAACTTTCTGATTCAGTATGTGGATGTACCTACTAGAGAAGGTGCAAAACTTGACCTACTCTTGGGAAATAAGGCAGGGCAGGTGACTGAGGTGTCAGTGGGGGAGCACTTTGGGGCCAGCGACCATAATTCTATTAGATTTAAAATAGTGATGGAAAAGGATAGACCAGATCTAAAAGTTGAAGTTATAAATTGGAGAAAGGCCAATTTTGAGGGTACGAGGTAAGAACTTTCAAAAGCTGATTGGGGGCAGATGTTTACAGGTAAAGGGACGACTGGAAAATGGGAAGCCTTCATAAATGAGACCAAAGAAAGTATATTCATGTTAGGATGAAAGAAGAGACTGGTAGGTAAAGGAAATGTTGGATGACTAAAGAAATTGAGGGTTTGGTTAAGAAAAAGAAGGAAGCATGTGTAAGGTATACACAGGATAGATCGAGTGAATCCTTAGAAGATTATAAAGGCAGTAGGAGTATACTTAGAGTCATAGAGATGCACAGCATGGAAACAGACCCTTCGGTCCAACCCGTCCATGCTGACTAGATATCCCAACCCAATCTAGTCCTACCTGCCAGCAACCGGCCCATATCCCTCCAAACCCTTTCTATTCATATACCTATCCAAATGCCTCTTAAATGTTGCAATTGTACCAGCCTCTACCACATCCTCTGGCAACTCTTTCCATATACGTACCACCCTCTGCATGAAAAAGTTGCCCCTTAGGTCTCTTTTATATCTTTCCCCTCTCACCCTAAACCTATGCCCTCTAGATCTGGACTCCCCAACCGCAGGGAAAAGACTTTGCCTACTTATCCTATCCATGCCCCTCATAATTTTGTAAACCTCTATAAGGTCACCCCTCAGCCTCCGACGCTCCAGGGAAAACAGCCCCAGCATGTTCAGCCTCTCCCTGTAGCTCAGATCCTCCAACCCTGGCAACATCCTTGTAAATCTTTTCTGAATCCTTTCACAACATCATTCCGATAGGAAGGAGACCAGAATTGCATGCA
>NC_057725.1:55419149-55441121 GCF_004010195.1 Chiloscyllium plagiosum | reverse complement strand
GGAATATTGCATGCAATTCTGGTCTCCTTCCTATCGGAAACATGTTGTGAAACTTGAAAGGATTCAGAAAAGATTTACAAGGATGTTGCCAGGGTTGGAGGATCTGAGCTATGGAGAGAGGCTAAACAGGCTGGGGCTGTTTTCCCTGGAGCGTCGGAGTTGAGGGGTGACCTCATGGAGGTTTACAAAATCATGAGGGGCATGGATAGCATAAATAGACAAAGTCTTTTCCCTGGGGTCGGTGAGTCCAGAACTAGAGTGGATAGATTTAGGGTGAGAGACCTAAGGGGCAGCATTATCAGAGGGTGATAAATGTATGGAATGAGCTGCCAGAGGATGTGGTGGAGGCTGGTACAATTGCAATATTTAAAAGGGATTTGGATGGGTATATGAATATGAAGCGTTTGGAGGGATATGGACTGGGTGCTGGCAGGTGGGACTAGATTGGGTTGGGATATCTGGTCGGCATGGACAGGTTGAACCGAGTGGTCTGTTTCCATGCTGTACATCTCTATGACTCTATGCCTCTATAAATTGACAAGACCGAGTGTTATACTGATCTAATTACTGTCATAATTTGATAAAGATTATTAAACTGCCAACTTGATGTTTTCAGGAATATTTACAACTTAGAAGCAATTATAAGAAATCCAAAGGATGCTATGATTCCGTCAAAAAAATTTTCCTGAAGGAGGGCTCTCCTGTGACATGGACGTCAGCTTCAGCTTGCAGTGTGAAGATCGGCAGAAGAGAACAGGAGTGTGAATGTAAGGCAGGTGCACTTTAGCCTCTGGAGGCCCAAAGTAATAGTCATGTCCTCACAGAAGAGCATTGAGCAACTCAATGGAAAAAGGAACAGTTATGCTATACAGAACCATAGATTCCAAAACATTTGTATACTTGCCTGCTCAGTTGGATGATGTGAGCCAACTCGAAACTGAAAAACTGAAGTCAGCTTCATTAACTCTAAGCTTGAATGGAGTGAAAATTGACAAATATTCCTCTGTTTGCAAGTAATTACCCCAATGTGGAATATAGTCAGCATAGCCTTGCATCTGCAGAATAGCCAGTTAGAAAACATACAAGAGGACACACTGCACCTGTGAAGTTGAGAGTCACACAGCACCAGGTTGTGGTCTAACCTGTTTGTTTGGGGGTACATACTTTTGGAGCGCTGCTCCCTCATCAGGTAAAAGAAGTTCTGGGATATTAATGAACTGAAACCTGCAACGCATTCTAAAAGATAGAGTCTGAACAACAGTCTCGGTTTGTTCAATATTTCATTTCAGTTGCATGACACTAATCGTTTGCTATAAAATCTGTGTCTTATGGTCCTGCTCCACTAGCTCCTGATGAAGGAGCAGTGCTCCGAAAGCTAGTGCTTCCAAATGGGCCTGTTGGATCATAACCTGGTGTTGTGATTTTTAACTTTGTTCACCCCAATCCAACACCAGCTCCTCCACATCATGCGCACTTAGGAAAGCCTTTCACAACATGCGTCAACGTCTTTAGGAAAATAATTCTTTTGATGTATAACTTCAACTTTGTCATGATAGAATAGGGATCAAGGACATTAAGCCTGTTCGTACACAAAATTGTTTGAAAATCTTAGCTGCCAAGCATCAGATACAACAGTAAGATCATAAGAAAGAGGAACAGGAGAAGGTTATTTGGCTTCTCAAGCCTGGTCCGCAATTCAATTGGATCATGGCAGAATTAACATTCCTCACATCCACATTCCTGCCCTTTCCCTGTAACCCTAGATTCCCCTACTGATCAAGAATCTACCTGTCACAGCATTAAATATACACAAGGACTTTGCCCTCCAGCTGTATGTGGCATGGAGTGCCAAAGATTCTCAACCCTCTGAAAGAAGACATTTATCCTCATAGCAGTGAGGCCATGCCCTCTTCTAGACTCTCTCATGAAGGGGCAACATTTGCCCTGTCAAGCTCTTTAATAATCCGATATGTGTCAATGAGATTATCTCTCATTTTTCTAAATTATAAAGAGCTGAGTCATAACCTGTTTAATCTTCACTCAAAAGACAATGCCTCCTTACCAGGGATCCTCGAAATGAACCTTCTCCAAACTGCCTCCAGTAAACTAATATTTTTTCATAAGAGGACAAAACTGTTCACAGTATTCCAGATGTGGTCTCAGCAGCACGTTGTACACTTGTGATGTCTTATAGTCCAACTCCTTTGAAATAAGGGCCAGGATTCCATTAGCCTTCCTGATTACCTGCTGCAACTGTGTGCTAGCCTTCTGTGTTTCATACTGTGTAAACTATTTGTGTTCCGCTCTCAACCTCCTTTCCATTTTGTGCCATCTGCAGATTTTGCTGCAGTTCATTCACGTCCTCCCTCCAAGTCATTAATATACGTTGAAAACAGTCGCAGTCCCAGCAATGGAACCTCACTGGTTACAGGTTTCCAACCTGAAAAAAAACTCCTTTTCCCCCTTGTCTGTCTCCTACCCATCAGCCTATTATTTAGACACAACACTGTGGACTTTTATGGCATAACATTTCATGAGACCTCTTGTTGAAAGCCTTCTGGAAATCTAAATACAACATATCTACAGGTTCCCCTCTATACCCTTTGGTTGATTCTTCCTCAAAAAACTCTAGTAAATTGATCAAACATGATTTCACTTTCATGAAGTCATTCTGACTCTGCTTGAGAATATATTTTATTTTCTAAATATTCTGCTTTTACTCCTTAATAATTAATTCCAACAATGGATGTCAGGCTCGTTGGCCTATAATTAATTGGTTTTTTGCCTCCCTCTCTCATTGATTAGGGGTATGACATTGGTAATTTCCAGTTCTCCGGTACTTTTCCAGAATCCAAGGATTTCTGGAAAATTGCAACCAATGTATCCACTATCTCTGTAGTTACCTCTTTTAGGATGCAGGCCATTAGGGCCAGGGGACTTGTCTGCCTATAGCTCCATTAGTTTGCCTAATATTACTTCTCTAGTGATGGTGATAGCTCTTAATTTGTCCCCCGTATTCTTTAGTATTAATGGGATGCTCGAAGCATCTTCCAACATCAAGACTGATGCACAATATCTGTTAAACTCCTCTGTCATTTCCTTGTTACCCATAACTAACTCCAAGATTTATTTTCTGAGTAGCTTATGTTCACTTTGACTTCTCCCATCCTTTTTATATCCCTGTATTTAAAGAAGATCTTCTTGACAGTTTTTTAGTTTTTATATTCCTCATTTGTCCTTGTTGTTCATTTTCTCTGTCCTTATTATGTTTTTAGTCCTTCTTTGCTGGGTTATAAATTGAGGCTATCAGTGACCTTAGTCTCCTTTCATGCTTTTCAACTGAGTATTCTCCTTAATTTTCTTGGTTAGCCTTGGATCGTAAGCATAGAGTCATAGAGATGTACAGTACAGAAATAGACCCTTTGGACCAACTCGTCCATGTCAACCAGATCTCGTAAATAAATTTGGTCTGATTTGCTAGCATTCCTCTAAACCCTTCCTATTCATATACCCATTCAGGTGCCTTTTAAATGTTGTAATTGTACCAGCCTCCACGACTTCCTCTGGCAGCTCATTCCATACATGCACCACCCTCTGCATGAAAAAGTTGCCCCTGAGATTCCTTTTATATCTTTCCCCCCTCACCCTAAACCTATGCCCTCTAGTTTTGGACTCCCTCACCCTAGGGTGAAGACCTTGTGTATTCACCCTATCCATGATTTCATAAACCTCTCTCAGATCACCCATCAGCCTCCGACGCTCCAGGGGAAATAGTCTCAGCCTATTTAGTCTCTCCCAATAGCTCAAACCCTCCAACCCTGAAAACGTCCTTGTAATCTTTTCTGAACCCTTTCAAGTTTCACAACATCCTTCTTAAATAGGGGAGACCAGAATTGCGTGCAGTATTCCAAAAGTGGCTGAACCAATGTCTTGTATAGCTGTAACATGACCTCCCAACTCCTATACTCAGTGCTCTGACCAATAAAGGAAAGCATGCCAATCACCTTCTTCACTATCCTATTTACCTGCAACTCCACTTTCAAGGAGCTATGAACCTGCACTCCAAGGTCTCTTTGTTCAGCAACATTCCCAAGGACCTTACCACTAAGTGTGTAAGTTCTGCCCTGATTTGCCTTTCCAAAATACAGCACCTCACATTTATCTAAATTAAATTCCATCTGCCAGTCCTCGGCCCATTGGCCCATCTGATCAAGATCCTGTTGTGCCATTGTGTTTAACTTACATTAAGAAAATTACAATGGGGTGAGGACAGAATTAGTGAAATAGCACTGGACAGATAGAGTGGCATGTGGTTGTCTATCCTTATCTTAGATTCTTTCCTCCACTCTGGGATATATTTTTGATGAGTCATCGTAGTGATTGGAGTGAGGTCAGCAAGATGGACCTCATAAAATGAGTTCTCTAAATGGGGCTGATGTGTTTGTCCAATCAGAGAGTAATGGTTGACAGATAAGAACAGGAACATCAGAGGTTCTGTTCACTCTAGGAGCTGGTTCTGAGTTAGCTGGATCAGTATAATAGAGTATACACGTAAGTAAAAAGGTGACTTGGTGATGGGATACTGGCCATCATGGAGTTATTTCAATAGCAACAAGAAGAATAACACGCCCCTGTATAGATTCACTCACAACAGTCATCTTTGATTTGGGGTAAGCATTTCTGGCACAATGCACTATTTGGGAAGCTTGACTCATTTGATCCTGCCATCAAAGACTGGCCCATTATGTGGAAAGAATGTGTTATTCTTTCTGGGAAAGTGACATTTGGGCAGACGAAAAGAAAGGTGTAATTCTCTTGACAGCATGTGGAACCACAGCTTTTTCAACCTTTAGGACCCTAACTTTCCCTGAGGCACCCAATATTAAAAACTTTCAAGAGTTGACAGATTTTGCTGAGGAATATTAAAACCTCAAGCCTCCTCAAATTCTGAGAAGCTAACCATTTTACTCAGCAGTTCAAGAACCAGGGGGATCCGTATCATGATTTTTGACAAGGTTAAGATGACTGGCAGAGGCGTGTGATTTTGGTTTAAATCTAAGTGAGATGCTGAGAGACTGTTTGGTATGTGGGATTAATGATGCAACCATATGAAAGTGCCTACTAGCTGAAGACAACTGGACTTCAAACAGGCACTACAATTGGCTTTGTCATTAGAAAATGTGGCAAGTTGAGCTTATGAGTTACAGGGTATCCCAACAGAAATGGATATCCTCACCAGGCTCACTGAACTTGTGGAACACCACTTGAGTGAAGGCAATTGCATAGCGTCATCAGGAACAGCCTGAACAGATGGACTCGAGGTCAGCCCGCAACAAAACCCCAAAACAAGCCAAGCCACGGACAAATGGTTAAAATTTTCTTGAAGATCTGAGCTAGCAGGCCATTGTAGTTGCAGCCAGTATGCAGACTCAAGAAGCAAGAGTCCCTTGAATTGCATAATGCACTATTTGGGAAGCTTGACTCATTTGATCCTGCCATCATTCTTAGGCTGGTATTCAGGCGATGCACATTCTGGAAAGAACACATGCATCTGGCTTGGTATAGTTATATTTATTCATAATAATCAAAATAAACATCTGGTTAAATTGTCACCTGGTTCTAACGGAGACTGATACCGGCACACCTGTATCAGTGATTGTGGAACCAGTCCATAGCAAAATTCGCTCTGGTGTCCAACCCTTAAGTTTATGTAAGACCTCAGCTAGACTGCAAACCTTTACAAGGGAACCCCTACAAATTAAGGATACAATTTCAGTCCTGTTGAGTTATTTCAGTCATGAATTACTTCCTTATATGTCTGCCACAGCACCCCGACAATTCAGCGTGTGACATTTTAGCACAAGGATAATTCAGTGCATAACAATTCAGCACAAGGAAGCAAACACAAGGACAATTCAGAAAAGGAATAAAGAAATCAGTTTTTGAGTTGAAACATTTTATTGATATACAAAAATTAAAATAAAACATTTATTGAAATAGCATACTAAAAATAAAAATCTCTTTATAGAAATATGAATAATTTACTTCTGTAGTTCAATTTGGTAACTTATAGTTCGCAAGTACTCCAACTTATCGACTTATGGAAACATTATCACCACTAATTTTTACTATAAACACTTTACTTTAAACTTCTCCAGTCTTAGAAATAAAAAAAAAAGTGCTGAATTGTCGGCGGTGAATTGTCCTGCGTGGAATTGTCGGTTCACGGTCTGCCACTACATTTTTAGTGTCATTCCTGCTAATCTATCCGCCCAGTTCCCTTTAGCAAACTCTATCCTGATTTTATTGTAATTCCCTTCGTATTAATTAAATGCAATTGTTTACAAACCACATTTCTCACTGTCGAACTGAATGTTAGATTTCTATTGTGTTTTGATCACTACACCCTTGGGGATTTTTACTTGAAGTTATTTGTTAAAGCAGCTTTATTACCCTTAACCAGATCCAAGACAGCCTGCTCCCTGGTTGGTTCCATGACATATTGTAAGAGGAGGAGACTGAGAGCAGGGCAGGATTCCATTAAATTTTTCATCATAGAAACAGTCCAATCTGTCCAACAGGCCTGTGCCCGTATTTATGCTCTATACTGGTTTGCTCCCACCTTACGTAGATCAATTTATCAATATATTCTCCATTCCTTTCTCCATCATGTTTTCATCTAGATTCTCTTTAAACTAATCTTATAACAATTCGTCTGAATGATTCTAGCTGGTCATAACTTCCATATTTGCAATACTTGAACAGATTACTCCTGAATTCTGTATTATATATCCAAATATCTCACATTTTTAACCCTTAGTTTTGGAATTCCACTTCAGGATAAATATTTGTCTGCATTTACTTATTTAAATTGTTCATATTTTTATGACTGTCTCAGGTCATTTCTGAATTTTGTTTCTAGAACTATGAGCTCCAGCCTGATCAGTTTTTCCTGGCATAATTGCATCCTTTCATTTCTAGTGTTGATTTTGTATACTAGTCTTGTGCATTTGTAATGCTTCTACATTCTTTGTATGGCAACTGGGATTGTAAACAACTGTTGTCTCACCAACATTTTATCTTTTTTGATACCAATTGTCTCTGCTTTTGAAATCAGTTTCTTTAGAAATGAAGCACAGGGCGTTGTTAATATTTTTTAATGACTTTACTAACCAATGTAGCTTTGATTTTTTTTTTAGATCTTTGCCCTTTCTTCGACTCTTTGTCTTCCATGTGTAAAGCAGAATCTCTACTTCCACAAAATACATCACTCTAGTTGTCTGTATTGAAATTTGAATTTTATTTACACATCCATTTTTCAGCTTTGTTAATGGCATCTTTAGTCTGTCACAGTCTCCCTCAGCATTTCACGTCATCTGCAAATTTGGATATTATACTCCTAATTCCAAGGCTAAATCACAATAGTAAACATTTGCAGACCCAACACCAATCCCTGTGAGACATTGCTTCCTATCTTGTGCCAATGTTCATAATAAGCTTTAACCGCTACACTCCGTTTTCAGTTTTGTAGCCAATTGGTTTTCTGTTGTACTTGATTGGAACTGGTTGCTGCTTTTGACTAGTTGCTGTGACTCCTGCTATACAATATAACACAATTGCTTAATATTTTCCTTGGAACTGAGCCTAATTTTGCCTGCCAGTTCACAGAGTAAGTTCATGTTTGATTTGTCATTGATACTTTGATAATATTTTGATTGACCAGTGCTCGATAATCGTTAGCACACCTGAATCAGTGTTTCCTGAATGATTCTTCCATTTAACTAATATGAGGATGGATGTGTTTTCCAGAACTACATTCTGTGCTCTAGACTTTAGAGCACTTTACAATACTGTCCCAGAGTCTAACACAAATGTTTCATCCATAGTATTTGTCGAAGAGGCTGGGGATGGATGCAATCATGTTTGGTCCTGGGAGGACCCCTATTTGGCAGGTAAATATCTCGGAACAGGAAAAAGAATGACCTGATTCCCCCAGGATTAAACTTCTTTCAAACTTTCTTTTATGACATGGAGCTCTTCTGCACAATGAATCCGGACCCTATAAGAACTGCTGTTCAATTCATCTCAACACTGTGAATCTCATAGACCTCCACTACATTGTGTGCTTCAATCCTGGAACTCATGAGCTCCTCATCATTGCATATCTAACCTCAAAGATTAATACAACTGGTGGCACATAAAATATTTTGCTTTTGGATCTATTATATCACTTCAGTTTCTCAAAGTTTCAGGCTATTTCTTTTTTCCTTGGAAATTAGCTAATATTCACCCTGTCTCTTGCATTCTGCCAAGTGTTGTTCTATTGCCTTTGCTTTGGCACTTCTAGGAGAAAGTGAGGTCTACAGATGCTGGAGATCAAAGTTGAAACTTTATTGCTGGAACAGCACAGCAGGTCAGGCAGCATCCAGGGAACAGGAGATTCGACGTTTCGGGCACAGGCCCTTCTTCAGGAATGAGCAGAGAGTGTTCAGCAGGAGAAGATAAAAGGTAGGGAGGAGGGACTTGGAGGAGGGGCGTTGGAAATGTGATAGGTGGAAAGAGGTCAAGGTGAGGGTGATAGGTTGGAGTAGGATGGAGGCGGAGAGGTCAACAAGAAGACTGCAGGTCAGGAAGGCGGAGCCGGGCTGGAGGGATTCGGCTGAGACAAGGGGAGGGGGGATGAAGAAACTGGTGAAGTCCAAGTTCATCCCCTGTGGTTGGAGGGTTCCCAGTCGGAAGATAAGACGCTCCTCCTCCGACCGTCCCGTTGTTGTGGTTTGGCGGTGGATGAGTCCAATGACCTGCATATCCTCGGTGGAGTGGGAGGGGGAGTTGAAATGCTGTGCCACAGGGTGGTTGGGTTGGTTCGTCCGGATGGCCCAGAGGTGCTCTCTGTAGGTCGGAGTAGGGTGGGGGCGGAGAGGTCAAGAAGAAGACTGCAGGTCAGGAGGGCGGTGCCGGGCTGGAGGGATTCGGCTGAGACAAGGTGGGGGGAGGGGGGATGAAGAAACTGGTGAGGTCCAAGTTCATCCCCTGTGGTTGGAGTGTTCCCAGTCGGAAGATAAGACGCTCCTCCTCCGACCGTCGGGTTGTTGTGGTTTGGCGGTGGATGAGTCCAATGACCTGCATATCCTCGGTGGAGTGGGAGGGGGAGTTGAAATGCTGTGCCACAGGTTGGTTGGGTTGGTTCGTCCGGGTGGCCCAGAGGTGCTCTCTGAATCGCTCCGCAAGTAGGCGGCCTGTCTCCCCAATATAGAGGAGGCCACACCGGCTGCAGCGGATGCAGTAGATGATGTGGGTGAATGTGCAGGTGAATCTGTGGCGGATATGGAAGTTTCCTTTGGGGCCTTGGAGAGAAGTGGGGGGGGAGGTGTGGGCGCAAGTGTTGCACCTCCTGCGGTTGCAAGGGAAGGTGCCGGGAGTGGTGGTTGGGTCGGTGGGGGGTGTGGATCTGACAAGGGAGTCGCGGAGGGAGTGGTCTCTACGGAAAGCTGATAGGGGTGGGGAGGGAAATATATCCTTGGTGCTGGGTCTGTTTGGAGGTGGCGGAAGTGACGGCGGATGATGCGCTGTACATGGAGATTGGTGGGGTGGTAGGTGAGGACCAGTGGGGTTCTGTCCTGGTGGCGGTTGGAGGGGCGGGGCTCAAGGGTGGAGGAGCGGGAAGTGGAGGAGATGCGGTGGAGGGGACCGTCGACCACGTCGGGGGGGAAATTGTGGTCCTTGAAGAAGGAGGCCATCTGTGTTGTATGTATTTTGAACTGGTCCTCCTGGGAGCAGATGCGGCGGAGACGAAGGAATTGGGAGAATGGGATGGCGTTTTTACAGGGGGCAGGATGGGAGGAGGTGTAGTCCAGGTAGCTGTGGGAGTCGGTTGGTTTGTAGTAGATGTCCGTGTTGATTCGGTCGCCTGAGATAGAAACGGAAAGGTCTAGGAAGGGGAGGGAGGAGTCCGAGACTGTCCAGGTGAATTTGAGGTCGGGGTGGAAGGTGTTAGTGTAGTGGATGAACTGTTCAACCTCCTCGTGGGAGCACGAGGTAGCGCCGATACAGTCATCAATGTAGCGAAGGAAAAGATGGGGGGTGGGGCCAGTGTAGTTGCGGAAGATGGATTGTTCCAAAAGAGAGCTATAGGGGTGCGGATACATAGTTCATTGAAGGTGGAGTCGCAGGTAGACAGGGTGGTGAAGAAGGTGTTTGGTATGCTTTCCTTCTTTGGTCAGTGCATCGATTGTTTGGAGAAAGTGGGAGGATTGGAAAGAAAAGTTGTTCAGGGTGAGGACCAGTTCGGTCAGTCGAAGGAGGGTGTCGGTGGAAGGGTACTGGGTGGTACGGCGGGAAAGGAGAGGCACTTCTAAACTTATTGAAGTTACCATTAACTGTCAAATTATCTATTATCTTTGAAGTTCTGCTAAAATCCCTGATCATAATCCATGATCATAAATACAATGTTTGACTCTTCCGTTCTTGCTTATGACCTTCATGTTTGGATCTCTGCTTTTGAATATTTTAGGATTCTATAATCAGTTATCATCACCTTGAATATCTCAAAACCTTTTGGCATCTTAGAAATTTCAAATGGATTTCTAGCCTTCAGTCTTGCATCAGAATTATTTTTATGGCAATTTAACTTCCTTTTATATTATACTATATGTTGATGGCTCATCATATGATAATATTTTGAACAGTGCTCAGTTCTCTCTCTGCCTTCCTCATCTTATCCACTCATTATCCAACCTATCCAATATAAATTTGTACATGAAATGTGGACAGTTCTGACAAGGCTGAATTAATTGACAGCACGACATCTAACTAGATGATGGGGGAAGTCTTATTGAAATGCTGCAGTTTTTTTAGTGCTCCTATAATGTTTTAGGTATGGAAATCACCAACTTTACTGAAGATTCCAATCTAAGATTAGAATATTTTCTTCAGAATATTTGCCTTCCACACAGGGAATCTCTCTTCCTCCCACAACCTAATCACTCAATTGCTCAGTGCCCATGAAAGTCACTGAAGCAATAAAAATATTATTTTCTTAAAATTCAATGACAGTTTATTGTATATAATGTAAAACTATAAATATGGGTGGCACAGTGGCACAGTGGTTTTAGCACTGCTGCCTCACAGCGCCAGAGACCCGGGTTCAATTCCCACTTCAGGCAACTGTCTGTGTGGAGTTTGCACGTTCTCCCCCCTGTCTGCGTGGGTTTCCTCCGGGTGCTCCAGTTTCCTCCCACAGTCCAAAAATGTGCAGGTTAGGTGAATTGGCCATGCTAAATTGCCCATAGTGTTAGGTGAAGGGGTAAAAGTAGGGGAATGGGTCTGGGTGGGTTGCTCTTCGAAGGGTTGGTGTGGACTTGTTGGGCCAATGGGCCTGTTTCCACACTGTAAGTAATCTTATTTAATCATAAACAGCCATCATCATTATCTTCGATAGCTTCATGATTGCTCATCTTCAAATAACATCTTTTGGCATCTCAGTACCTTCTCTGATATCAAATGGAATGCCTAATTCCATGATCCAACTTATTGCTAAAACTCTCTCCAGCAGCTTGAATTTCTAATTCATGCCAAACACTTACTATTTCAACAATCTCTAGTTCATTGTAAAGTTCAAGACTGCCTTAGATTTCAATTATGAGTCCATATCAAGGAGAGCTCTTATAATGCATTATAATTCACACTCCTTAAAAACACTCCAAAGAAATTATTGTTTTATACAGTTTTTCCCTCATTTGCAGTATTTTTACTATGTCACTGAATCACAATGAGAAATGCCCTTTTGAACATTCCTGTCTTCATTGTAAGTTCTATATTTGTTATCCTCCTTAACTCCCCTTGTGTCTAAAACAATCCATTACACCTTGTTTCTGGAATTTGTAAGTTTGATATTCCTACCTCCATCATTCTTCGTGTAGACTTCTAAAGATTCTGGAGTCTCCACTGCTACTGCCCACTTTTATATTATTTCTCCATTCCGCCATACAACCCACCCAACCCGATTATCTTCAGAAAAGAAATGTAATGGTATGTTGGCTTCATTACAAGAGAATTTAAGTTCAGAAGTGGGAATGTTTTCCTAAGGTATAAGGGCCTTTGTGAGATCGCACCTGAAATACTGCATGCAAAGTTTGGCTGTCCGACTTAAGAGAAAATATACTTGCCATAGAGAGAAAGCTGCGTGGATACACTTGGCTGAAACTTGGGATGGCAGGATAGTCTTATGAGGAGAAATTGGTTCTTGCTGCGGACGGTGAGTGCAATTTTCAGCAGGTGTGCGATTGAGTCATTTAACTAAAGTTAGCGATGATTAGGAAGAGTTATGTCCAGTGTGTGGCAGCATTGAGCCTCAGTTCTGAAAGTGGGTAAAGATCTTCAGTGCTACACAGATGAAGTATGTAATGCCATCTGAGTCAAATATTTCAATATTTCCATTTGTTTTATGCAGTATATGCTTTCTCCCATATGAGGGTTCCAGAAGTTGTCAGTTTGGCACTTAAACATTGGAGCATGAGAAAGAGGAAAAAGAAGTGAAATTGCATTGTTAATGGTTTGAGGCATTAAAATAAAATCCAATGCACTGCTGTCATTGTAATTTTGACTATAAAGAATTGCATACTCATTTTCTTCTGAAAACAAAAGGCATGATGTTATCCATCAGAATATAAGCACCTTCCTTTAAAGACTCTCAACAAATTTAATTTAGATAAATGCGAAGTGCTGCATTTTGGGAAAGCAAATCTTAACGGGACTTATACACTTAATGGTAATGTCCAGAGGAGTGTTGCTGAACAAAGATACCTTGGAATGCAGGTTCATAGCTCCTTGAAAGTGGAGTTGCAGGTAGGTAGGATAGTGAAGAAGGTGTTTGGTATGCTTTCATTTATTAGTCAGAGTGTTGAGTACAGGAGTTGGGAGGTCATATTGCAGCTGTACAGGACATTGGTTAGACAACTGTTGGAATATTGCATGCAATTCTGGTCTCCTTCCTATCGGAAAGATGTGATGAAACCAGAAAGGATTCAGAAAAGATTTACAAGGATGTTGCCAGGGTTGGAGGATTTGAGCTATAGGGAGAGGTTGAATAGGCTGGAGGTTTATAAAATCATAAGGGGCATGGATGGGATAAATAGACAAAGTCTTTTCCCTGAGGAGGGGGAGTCCATAACTATAGAGCAAAGGTTTAGAGTGAGAGGGGAAAGATGTCAAAGAGACCTAAGGGGAACTTTTTCACGCAGAGGGTGGTATGTGTATGGAATGAGCTGCCAGAGGAAGTGGTGGAGGCTGGTACAATTGCAACATTTAAAATGCATCTGGATGGGTATATGAATAGGAAAGGTTTGGGGGGATATGGGCCAGGTGCTGGCAGGAGGGACTAGATTGGTTTGGGATATCTGGTCGGCATGGACGAATTGGACCGAAGGGTCTATTTCCATGCTGTACATCTCTATGACTCTATGACTCTTTAATCTGTTGTATACCACACCTTTGTTAACAGAGCATTGATGGAAATGTGTTGCTGGAAAAGCGCAGCAGGTCAGGCAGCATCTAGGGAACAGGAGAATCGACGTTTCGGGCATTAGCCCTTCTTCACGGCTAATGCCCGAAATGTCGATTCTCCTGTTCCCTAGATGCTGCCTGACCTGCTGCGCTTTTCCAGCAACACATTTCCATCTCTGATCTCCAGCATCTGCAGACCTCACTTTCTCCTAACAGAGCATTGAGGTTACTAGACAGTAATACTGGACAGGAGTAAATGGTTCACTCATCCTGTGTGCAGTTGAGGTGGATTTTCCAATTTGCCATGCCCAGAATTGAAGTTGAAATGCCACTAGTTGAAACTTTATTGCTGGAACAGCACAGCAGGTCAGGCAGCATCCAGGGAACAGGAGATTCGACGTTTCGGGCACAGGCCCTTCTTCAGGAATGAGCAGAGAGTGTTCAGCAGGAGAAAGTGGAAAATGAAGTGTTGTTCTTTGAACTTGCGTTAAGGAACACTGCAACAGATCTGGGACAGAAATGTTGGTGTAGGAACACAGTGGTGTGTTGAAGTGGAGGCAGTGGGAAACTCTGGGTCATGTTTTACAGACAGAGTGTAGGTGTTCAGCAAAGCGGTCATCAAATCTGTGTTTCATCTCCCCCGATATACAGGAGACCACATTCTGAGCAGTGAATGAAATAAATGAGTTGAGAGAAGTGCAGGTAAGCTGCTGCTTCACCTGGAAGGTGTGCCTGAGGCCTTGGATACTGAGGTTGGAGGAAGTAAATCGGCAAGTAAGTCACCTTGTGCAAGACCAACCCCTTCCCACAAACGTCACTTCAATATATTACCACCTTTCCTGAGCTGTTAACAGTTCTGATGAAGAATCGCCAGACTCGAAATATTATCTTGCTTTCAAAGAACACAGAACATTACAGCACAGTCCAGGCTCTCTGACCCTCAATGTTGTGCTGACCTGTGAAACCAGCCTGAAGCTGAACTAACCTGCATTGTTGCATTATCATCCATATGTTTATCCAATGGCCATTTAAAAAGACATTAAAGTCGGTGAGTCTACTACAGTTGCAGGCAGGGAGTTTCACGCCATTACTACTCTCTGAGTAAAGAAACTACCCCTCTGACATCTGTCCTATATCTATCACCGCTCAATTTAAAGCTATGTCCTCTCATGCTAGCCATCACTATCCGAGGAAAACGTCTCTCTCTGCTAACACTATCTAATCCTCTGATCATCTTTCACATCTCTATTAAGTCACCTCTCAACCTCTTCCTTCTAACGAAAACAGCCTCAGGTCACTCAGTCTTTCCTCAGAAGACCTTCCTTCCATACCAGACAATATCCTCATAAATCTCCTCTGCATCTTTTCCAAAACTTACACATCCTTCCTATAATGTGGTAACCAGAACTGTACGCAATACTCCAAGTGCGGCCACACCATAGTTTCCTACAGCTGCAACATAACCCCATGGTTCATATGCCTTCTTAACAATCCTATTAACCTGGGTGGCAACTTTCAGGGATCTATGTACATGGACACGGAGATCTTTCTGCTCATCCACACTGCAAGAACCTTACCATTACCCCAGTACTCTGTATTACTGTTACTTCTTCCAAAATGAATCACCTCACACTTTTCTGCATTAAACTCCATTTGCCACCTTTCAGCCCAACTCTGCAGCTTATCTATGTCCCTCTGTAAGCAGCAATATCCTTCAGCACTGTCCACAGCTCGACCGACCTTAGAGTCATTTGTAAATTTACTAACCCATCCTTCTACGCCATCATCCAGGTCATGTATAAAAATGACAAACAGCAGTGGCCCCTAAACAGATCCTTATGGTATACCACTAATAACTGAACACCAGGATGAACATTTGCCACCACCACTCTCTGTCTTCTTTCAGCTAACCAATTTCTGATTCATACCACTAAATCACCCTCAATCCCATACCTCCATATTTACTGCAACAGCTTACCATGGGGAACCTTATCAAACGCTTTACTGAAATCCATGTACACCACATCAACCACTATACCCTCATTCATCTTCTCAACCATCTCAATAAGCTTTGCGAGGCACGACCTGCCCTTCACAAAACTGTGTTGACTATCCCTAATCAAATTGTTCCTTTCTAGTTAATAATAAATCCTATATCTTATAATTCTTTCCAGCACTTTACCCACAACTGAAGTAAGGCTCACTGCTCTATAATTACCAAAGTTGTCTCTACTCCCCTTCTTGAACAAGGGGACAACATTTGCTATCTTCCAGTCTTCTGGCACAATTTCTGTCGACAATGACGACATAAAGATCAAAGCCAAATGTTCTGCAATCTCCTTCCTGGCTTCCCAGAGAATCTGAGGATAAATCACATCCGGCCCAGGGGACTTATCTATTTTCATCACATTTCCAACGCCCCTCCTCCAAGTCCCTCCTCCCTACCTTTTATCTTCTCCTGCTGAACGCTCTCTGCTCATTCCTGAAGAAGGGCCTGTGCCCGAAACGTCGAATCTCCTGTTCCCTGGATGCTGCCTGACCTGCTGTGCTGTTCCAGCAATAAGGTTTCAACTTTGATCTCCAGCATCTGCAGACCTCACTTTCTCCTTGAAATGCCACTAAACCAGGCTGAATTTTAACCTGGAACAGCATGTCCGCTTGAGTCTGAGTGGGTGGCTTAAAATGAGAAATAGGTCAGCAGTTCAGGAAGCTAGCTCCCATCCTTCAGCTTTCATATATAACTTGACATCGCTGCACACAACCCTTTCAGGAGAGACAGGATGTCGATTACTGTACATTAATTATGCAATTACTGTGTTACTAATTCACATTTGGAGTTAACGTCAGGCACTCAGGTTTCAAGGCAGCAACTGAAGGGGTTGAATCAACCTTGGGAAAAAGTACTATTATGATCGTAATGAAAATAGACTATTAATATTCAACATTCATCATTTGACTTTAATACCATTGGTTTTTATAGGCTAAACACGGTTATTAAAAATGAACACTGCTGACCTAAAATGGATCCTATGGTTACTTGACAACCTACATGACATATAGGAAACTGACTGCCTTGGAATTGTTGCTTTTAAGTGAGAGGCACTGAAATTCAATGAGGCATGGAGAAATATGCATCTCTTGTTTACGTGCATGGTACCTTCATACATCCGAGATAAAAGGTTCCTGCAAAGTATTTGGTTTGCAAAAGACAAGGTGGAATATATAAATGTCCTATTTGTCAATAGCTGCTTTCGAGCAGCGAAGCAGAAAACGAGAAATGGACAATTGACGACGAGGATACTGGGACCTCTCTTTCTCTCTCAATCCTCCTCAATCTCAATGAAAAACTTTAAACAAAAATAAGATTTCACTGAGAACCGCAGAATGACAGCAGCTTTTTCCAAATCCGAAGAAACAGACCAGCAGTTAATTAATTGGGTTGGGGTTGTTTCATTCTCGCAAATCAAAGCCTCTAAAAAATTGTAAACTGTGCAGGCCTTTACCTTCTGTCTGTCCCAGATATCCCTATTGCTGAAAATGTGTTGCTGGAAAAGCGCAGCAGGTCAGGCAGCATCCAAGGAGCAGGAGAATCGACGTTTCGGGCATGAGCCCTTCTCAGGAAAGGGCTCAGATATCCCTGTCCCAGATATCCCTATTCCCATTATTGTAGACTTCTTATCTGTTGTATATGTGAGAGTGTTTGATGCCATGAATTTTGATTTTTCTAATGTAGCAGGTGATAAAACCTAACTCTCAGTCAACTGAACCTCAGAATTTGCTCTCTTTAATTTTTGATCTGTTTAATGAGGCTTAACTGAAGACTGAATCTATGGAATATCTTTGCCGTGTAAACAGGCCATTCAGCCCAAAACGTCCACGCCAACTCTCTATGAGAGCATCCCATCTTTGTAACCCTGTATTTCCCATGGCTAACCTACACATCCCTGAACACCACGGGCAATTTAGCATGGCCATTTCACCTGACCTACACGTGTTTGGACTGTGGGAGGAAACCCACACAGATATGGGGAGAATGTGCAATCTCCACACGGGCAGTCACCTGAGGCAGGAATTGAACCCAGGTCGCTGGCATTATGAGATGGCAGTACTAACCACTGAGCCACTGTGCATCCCATAATTGCATGTTTGTTGTATGCTAAATAAGAAAAATGCAAAAATTGTTGAGACTGATCAAGTGGGGGCTGTTTAAAAAAAAGGGAGCTATGACTACAGATCAACACCAATACTCAGGACTCAACTGTAATTGGGAATTAGCTTGTTCTCAATACTGTGAGTTTGCTCTGCCACATCCATTTCACTCTTACATTGGACCTCAGATGAGAACCAAGATGACCTGCAGCAGCACTGTTGGTTACAAACTTGCAGAGACAGGACAACAGCAGAGAATCCCAACAGGCCATTTGGCCCAACAAGTCCACACCAACCCTCAAAAGCGTATCTCAGCCAGACCCATTCCGCTGACTAATGCACCAAACCTACACATCCCTGAACACTTTGGGCAATTTAGCATGGTCAATTCACCTAACCTGTACATCATTAGATAACAGGACAAAACCAGAACACCCAGAGGAAATCCACACAGACATGTTGAGAATGTACAAACTCCACACAGACAGTCACCTGAGGTTGGAATCGAACCAGAGTCCCTTCTTCTGTGAGGCAGCAATGCTAACAACTGAGCCACCGTGCTACCCTCAAAGGAGGCATACCCACAAAACTTGATCGATACAGAGACTGAGGCCAGAGTTTCTTCCTCTCGGAGGCCATTTGGATGTAAAACCTGACAGGATGGTGATTCTGCATGTAAATCTCTTTCCTGCTGCAGATAGGATATTGCCATGGCGATGGGAGGTGTTGACAATCTTGCTCAATTGTGGGCCAATTGAGAACTTTAAGTGGCAAATTAATGGCCACCCAAGGACCATGACTCAGCACTGCTAGAATTTCTCTTATGGCAGTGGATGTCAGGGCCAGGTAAGTGATAGACATCTGCATCCTGCTAGGAAAACTGCTCCCTCTTGAACCATAAGACGAGAAACATTCTGTAACCATACAGGAGGGGTTTGAAGGGACGGTGTGGAAGGAGATACTCCAGGTTTATTCTGAAGTGGCTGTCTAAAATAATGTAGTGGAAGTCAATAGGAAAGGTTGTTGATGCAAAAACATGGACGGGGCACATTTGTGGCATTACATCCTCCCATTAGTCTCTCATTTGTCCATTATAACTGGATGTAACGGGACTGCTGAAATTTGATCTTATCCATTAGTCATGGGCTTGTTTAGCTCAATTATTGAATACTGTGTCTGCCGTTTAGCATGCACGCAGTCCTATGGTAGCTCACCAGGTTGGTGTTTCATTTCTGGATAGGCTCTGTTAAGAATCTTATATTATCTTCTGACAAAGCTAGGATCCCCTTGCATAATGGAAATATTAGGGTGAGGAATGCCACTCCATGAGTTTGCACGTTGTAGTTGAATACAATTCTACTGTGGTGCTTTGACGATAGCCAGTTCTAAGCTGCTAGATCTCTTCTTTATCTGTCCAATTCTGCAGAAAGTTAGTGCCACACAACACAATGAGGGATGTTGTTAGTATGTGAAGACCAATTTGTGTCCACAAGGGCGGTGCTGTAGTTTCTCCTCCCAGTGCTGTCATGGACTGATATAACAGATAGATCTGTGAGAACATGGTCTAGTAGGTTTTGTTTTTGTTTGTGTCAGTTATTTCACCAGGTCCAAGCTGGCAAAGAGGTCCTCTGGACTTGATCAGCTTGGTCAGTAATGATGATATCAAGTGACTCTTTATGATGGACATTGAAGGCGACCACCCAGGAGGTCATTTGAGGCTGTACAGGGCATTGGTTAGGCCACATTTGGAATATTGTATGCAATTCTGGTCTCCCTCCTATCAGAAGGACGTTGTGAAACTTGAAAGGGTTCAGAAAAGATTTACAAGGATGTTGCCAGGGTTGGAGGATTTGAGCTATAGGGAGAGGCTGAACTGGCTGGGGCTGTTTATCTTGAAGCTTCGGAGGCTGATGGGTGACCTTATAGAGGTTTATAAAATCATAAAGGTCATGGATAGAGTAAATAGACAAGATCTTTTCCCTGGAGTGGGGCGAGTCCAGAACTAGAGGGCATAGGTTGAGGGTGAGACGGGAAAGATTTAAAAGGGAGCTAAGGGGCAACTTTTTCATGCAGAGGATGGTACATGTATGGAAGGAGCTGCCAGAGGAAGTGGTGGAGGCTGGTACAATTACAACATTTAAAAGGCATCTGGATGGGTGCGTGAGTAGGAAGAGTTTAAAGGGATATGGACCGAGTGCTGGCAAATGGGACTAGATTGCGTTAGGATACCTGGTCAGCATGGATGAGTTCAACCAAAGTGTCTGTTTCCATGCTGTACATCTCTATGACTCTATGACCCAGAGTACATTCTGTGCCCTTACTACCCTCAGTGATTCTTCTAAGTGGTGTCCCACTTAGGAGAGATTATTAAAATCTCCAGCGCAAACACAAGTAGGACAGAGTGTATGGAAAGGGTTAGCCATCAAATTTCAAGCACACTGGACAAACGAATGACAATGTGAAGAGGGACGGTTAATACAGGACTGAAGGCGTTATATCTGAATGCACACCATATAAGGAATAATGTAAGTGAACTTATGGCGCAGATCGAAATTACCATGTATGAGGTGGTGGGCAGCACAGACACGTGGCTGCAAGGGGATCAGGATTAGGAGCTGAATATTCAAGGATTTTACATCCTACCAAAAAGATAGACAGATGGTCAGACCGGGTGGGGTTGCCTTATTTGTAAGAAATGAAATTAAATCGGTTGTAAAAAACAAAGTAGGGTCAGATGGTGTAGAACCTGTGTGGGTAAAATTGAGGAACCACAAAGGTGAAAAAAGAAACCATAGTTGGAGTTACATACAGGCTTCCAAACAGTAGTAAGGAACTGGGGCGAAAGATACACCAGGAGATAAACAAAATGTGTAGGAAAGGCAGAGTTACAGTGATCGTGGGGGATTTCAATGTGCAGGTGGACTGGGAAGATCAGGTTGGTAGTGGATTTCAAGAAAAGGAATTTGTGGAATATCTATGAGATGGCTTTTTGAAGCAGCTTGTGGTGGAGCCACTAGGGAACAGGCAATACTGGAGTTAGTGTTGTGCAATGAGGCAGACATGATAAGAGAGCTTAAGGTGAAAGAACATTTACAAGACAGTGATCATAATATGGCTGAATAGAGGCATGGACTATTTCCTAAGTGGGAAGAGAATTCAGAAGTTTGAAGTTCAGAGAGACTTGGGAGGTCTAGCCCAGGATTCCCTCAAAGTAAAACTGCAGGTTGAGTCATTTCAGGAAGGCAAATGCAATGTTGTCATTTATTTTGAGATGACTTGAATATAAAAGCAAGGATGTATTTCTAAGGCTCTGTACGGTTCTGCTCAGACCACATTTGGAGTATTGTGCTGGCTCTGGAACGTACTCAAAGGAGGTTCTTGAGGATGATCCGAGGAATGAAAAGGTTAATGTATGAGGAATGTTTGAGGGCTCTGGCTGTATACTCAATGGAATTTAGAAGAATGAGGTGGGATCGAATTGAGGCTTACAGAATACTGAATGATCTGGACAGAGTGGATGTTGGGAAGGTGTTTCCATTGATAGGAGAGACTAGGACCCGAAAGCACAGCCTTAGAGTAAAGGGAAGATCTTTTAGAACGGAGATAAGGAGTAATTTCTTCAGCCAGAGAGTGGTGAATCTTTGGAATTCATTGCTACAGGCTGTGGAGGCCAGGTATATTTAAGACCTAGATAGATAGATTCTTTATTGTCAAGGGGATCAAGGGTTACATCAAGAAAGTGGGAGAAACAAATTGCAAAACCTAACAGCCATGGTTGAAATGTGGAGCATATGGGCTGAATGGCCTAATTTCTGCTCCTATGTCTTATAGTCATAGAGATAGATTGCAGATTTGGGCAGAGAAATGGCAGGTAGATTTTCATTTGGACAAATGCATGGTGGTGCATTTTGGAAGATCAAATTGATTTGCAAATTATAAAATAATTGGCAGAATCCTTAGCAGCATTGACATACAGAGGGATCTGGGGGTACAAGTCCACAGATCCCTGGTAGTAGGAGAAAGTGAGGACTGCAGATGCTGGAGATCAGAGCTGAAAAAATGTGTTGCTGGAAAAGCGCAGCAGGTTAGGCAGCATCCAAGGAGCAGGAGAATCGACGTTTCGGGCATAAGCCCTTCTTCTGGAATGAGGGGGGTGTGCCAAGCAGACTAAGATAAAAGGTAGGAGGAGGGACTTGGGGGAGGAGCATTGGGAATGCAATAGGTGGAAGGAGGTTAAGGTGAGGGTGATAGGCCGGAGTGGGAGTGGGGGCGGAGAGGTCAGGAAGAAGATTGCAGGTTAGGAAGGCAGTGCTGAGTCCG
>NC_057725.1:55392614-55418847 GCF_004010195.1 Chiloscyllium plagiosum | reverse complement strand
GGGGTCTGTCTGGAGGTGGCGGAAATGATGACGGATGATACGATGTATCTGGAGGTTGGTGGGGTGGTAGGTGAGGACCAGTGGGGTTCTGTCCTGGTGGCGATTGGAGGGGCGGGGTTCAAGGGCGGCGGAGCGGGAAGTGGAGGAGATGCGGTGGAGAGCATCGTCAACCACGTCTGAGGGGAAATTGCGGTCTTTGAAGAAGGATCGCTGGTAGTGGCAACACAGGTGGACAAGGTGGTCAAGAAGGCATACAGCATGCATACCTTCATTGGCTGGGGCATTGAATATAAAAGTTGGCAAGTTATGTTACAGCTGTACAAAAGTTTAGTTAGGCCATACTTGGAATATTGTGAGCTATTTGGTTGCCATACTTCCAGAAGAACGTGGATGCTTTGGAGATGGTGCAGAGAAGGTTTAGCAAGATGTTGCCTGGTCTGGAAGGTTTTAGTTATGAGGAGAGTTTGGATAAACATGGATCATTTTCACTGGAAAGACAGAGGCTGAGGGAGTGACCTGATAGAGATCTACAAAATTCTGAGAGGCATAGTCAGCGACATTTTCCCAAGTTGGAAAGGTTAACTATAGCAGGGCACAGGTTCAAGGTGAGAGGGAGAAGGTTTAGGGGAGAGGTGCGGGATAAGATTTTCACACAGAGGGTGGTGAATGCCTGGAATGCACTGCCAGTAGAGCTGGTGGAAGCAGGCACATTAGCAACATTGAAAGTGTATCTTGATAGACACATGAGCAGGAGGCAAGCAGAAGGATAGAAATTGCACAGGGGGTCTAAATAACTGCAAAATTTCACTGAACTCTAAATCACATGCATTAATGCAAATATATCTTTGATTCTGTAACTGTAAATTCTTTCCTTTTTTTTGTCCACTTATGTGTGTGAGTTTGTGCCATGTAAACCATGCCTCTGGATTTTGAATGCAGTAAATAGGCCCTACTTTGTTTGAACCGTAAAGAATTTGCTATGAGTTGTTTTTAAATTTGACTTCACAAAGGTTTGGGAAAACATACCACTACCTTCTTCAAAAGTGAGCAAATGTACAAAATTGGATCAGATTGTGGCTTTTCCAATACTTTGTATTTGTGTGTTATTCAAAAAAGGAGATGGCTATTGAGAGGGGACATAGGTAAGGACTGTTGGTGAACGGGAGGATGTGGTTCAGATTATAGGAACAGCTTATGATTGATTTGATTCTGTATAGACACATTCCTGTATAGATAAAGGGCTTTGATTGAATCGTCGATTCTCCTGTTCTTCGGATGCTGCCTGACCTGCTGTGCTTTTCCAGCGCCACTTTTCGACTTTGGTTCTGTAGAATCCAGGTAAATGTGTCCATTTATATCTCTCCATTCCTTTTCCTGTTCCTGACTCTCTGGTGCCTCCTGCTCCACTTCTTCCTCTTCCTCCTCTTCCTGTTCCAGGTATTTCTGCTTTAAACCTGATGGCTGCTGTAGGAGATATTCCCTCAATGGCCGGTCTCCAATTCACTGAGTTTTTGCAGAATGGTGCAGGCAGTGGAAGCATTGCTTAAGGATATGAAGGTGATGTTCCATTGTTAGACACACAGGAATGAAGACTTTTACCAAGTGCTGCACACTTCTGAGTAATTTTAAAACTGATATTGCAGCCTCTAATAGAGCGCCAACTGCTGGCATCAAACAAATTGATGAGACTCGAGGTGCGCATTTAATTTGTGGAACGCCACTTTGGATTCCTGTATTTAGTAGAAGCCTCAGAAGTAACACCAGCCTGATATCACACAGCCTTACCTATTGAGGTGACGCCAGACTTCCTCATTTTGACCCTGCATATCCATTGAAGAAATTTGGAGAAGGCACCCCAATTTTCAGGTAAGGCTTTCGAATCACTATGGAGTGTTTTCAGGGGTGTTGTGCTGAGATCCTGGTGTTGAGGTCACTCAGATGACCAATGTGCCAGACTGACTGCCACTCAGGACAAAAGCAATTTGCACCAAGTTTTGTCATAACCAGAAAACACCTATTTATTGCAACACACTAAACTTTAACAAGAGCAGACAGAAGAAGGGAATTCTAATCTACTCAAATGCAACTTAAACTGAATGCCTTCAAATTCCCTCCCTATACCCCTTGCACTCAATCACAATTGACAAAGACAAATTGTGTAACACATAAACGGTAGGCATGAAAAGAATATAAATAGGGTAAACAAAATTCTGAAGGTCAAAGATCCAGACCACAAGGTGGAAAATTATTTTCTCGCAGTCCTTTTGATTTTCCTCACTTGCAGTCACCCACCCCAAACCCTGACACCATTACCTTTGTACTGCCTCTGTACTGTCTACTGACCTGCTTGAGGCACCTCCCAACCTGCACCAAGGGCAGTGCCATCCACTATCATCTCTCCTGTTAAACCAGCCTCGCTCTCATTCCAAGAGAAATACCAGCCCCGCGAAGCTCTCGAGACATGTCAAATACAGCTTGTCATTTAGCTCCTCACCCCTTAGGATGCTGACTGTCTGCCCTGAGCAGAACCTGGTCTGCTATCGAAGACCGCCCCTTGTCTTAGTGTGCTGAGCAAAGGCTATCCTCCTTGACCACTGACAACCATACCATGCTGCCTGACTTTTGTGTCTGTGCTAAATGGGACAAGAAGACAGCAGTAATATGAGTATTTAGCATCTATGGCTGAGGGTGCATTATGTAAAAAGGCAAGGAAAGGCAATGGGAGGCAGTTTTGAAATGAGAATCCAGATAGATGCAGACTGAGTGAGCGTTATGACAGCAAGTGAAGAGTCCAGAGATCCATTGAGCCCAGAGTTGAGTGACATCATGAATGACAACCCAGTGTGAGTGCAGGGGAAGAAAACTGACTGATGAATAGAAATGGTAAATATTTCTAGTCTTTAAAGTAAAGGTAAGGTTGTTAGGTTTCCAGTTCTTTTCTTCCCTCTTTTCTTAAAACGTAGCTGGTTAAGTATAAGATTGATACTGGTGATTTTAGAACATAGAACATACAACAATACAGCACAGAACAGGCCCTTCGGCCCTTGATGTTGTGCCGACCTGTGAACTAATCTAAGCCCATCCCCCTACACTATCCCATCATCATCCATGTGCTTATCCAAGGATTGTTTAAATCTCCCTAACAAGTGAGATTTTTAAAAAAAGATTTTTAAAGAATTCATCAAAGCAAAGGTTAAAGAGCAGGGAAGCGAGGGTAATTAATTTATTAATTTGATATTGATGACAGGATGTCGTGCTGCTGCAGCATGTGGTAGCTGCTGGACACCAACGTGATCCAGAGCGAATGCATCTGTTTTGTGTTTACAGCTGAAGGAAGCTCAGATCTGAGTTGAGCAGCTGGAATCCAAGCTGCAGACATTGCAGTGCACCAGAAGAGGGGCAATTTATTGGGACACTGCTCCAGTGGGCAGTCACACCCTGCAGACTAGGAAATTCACAATTACTCTATAATCAGGGACAGTAGAGTGTCCCTGCAGGTGAGGCAGGTTTGGGGACTCATCAGGTTGCAGCTGAGGAGTCTTGCGCCCTGCAATTGCCCAACAGTGAACAAGGTTCTTGCATGCTGTGTGGATGAGAGTGGGGAACTGTGGGGATGATGAATGAATTGACTACAGCACTATGGTCAGAGAGCCATTGAAATGGGGGAAAGAGGTAGGACTGTCATTGTGTATGTGACAGTAGAATCAGGGGATAGTTGCTGTCCTCTGTTTGGAGTCCTGAAGGCTGTGTTGTCAGCACAGTGCTCATTTAAAAACAGCTCCTCAGGACTAAATAGCAAATTGGAAGTGGTGGGGGGAAGAGAGATTCAGTTTGCACCAGTGATATTGATAGGATGATAAGAAGGTTCTCCTGAAAGAATTTGAATTGAGTTAGGAGCTAAATTAAAAAGAAGAACTTCAAAAATAATAATCTCTGCATTACTACCTGAACTACAAGTAAACAGACATAGGTAAATAAAGTCAAGGAGCTAAGTGTGTAACTCAGAGTTTGGTGTGGGTGGAATGGGTTTCAGTTCATGGGGCACTGGCACCAGTACTGGGGGAGAAGGGGTCTGTTCTGGTGGGACAGACATAGTTCTCATAATTGTCCCTTTATGTGTTGTGCATGAAGTTAGTTCCCTGAGCCTTTCCGTAATCTCTGTTCTATTATTGTTCTGGAAACTTTAATAACCTTTACTCAGCCCTCTTCTCCTTTAACTTTTTCCATCATTTTCCATGCAACTGAACTTCACCGCCCACCCCACTCCGCACCCCCAACTTTAGTTTAAAGCCCCTATCCACAGCGCTAGTTATGCAATTCACCAGGACTCTGGTCCCAGTATGACTCAGGTGGAACCTGTCCCACTAGACCAGCTCCCATCTTCCCCAGTTCTGGTGCCAAAGTCCGATGAATTCGAACCAATTTCTCCCACGCCAATCTTTAAGCTACGCATTTAACACTTTAATCTTTTGACCCTGTACCAATTAGTGCATAGTTCGGGTAGTAATCCAGAGATTATTACCTTTTAGGTCCCACTTTTTAATTTAGCTGCTCACGTTCCGTCAGCAGAACCTCTTTCCTCTTTCTACCTGTATTGTTGGTACCTACGTGGACAACAACAATTGGATCTGTCCCCTCCTACTCCAAATTCCTCTGCAGCCCGGATGCGATATCCTAAACCCAGGCATCAGGCAGGCAATACAGCCTTTGGGATTCTTGATCCCGGCCACTGAGTCTATTCTCGTGATTATATATTCCCGAATACAGCTTCATTTCTCTTTTCTCCCCTCCAATCTCTTGAATAGCTCCCTGTACTACAGTGCTGTGGTCAGCTTGTTCAAACTCCCTACAGCACCTGCTCCCATTCACACTGGGAGCAAGAGCCTTAAATCTATTAGACAAACTCAAGGACTCAGACTCCTTCAGCATTACCTTGTCACAGTCACAGTCTCTGGGCCCTGACCACTGACCCAATTCATGGTAGTTACTCTATATGGTGTGACTGCCTCCTGAAATACACCGTCCAGGTAACTCTCCCCCTTTCTGAAGTATTGCAGTGTTTTTTAATTTCAGACTCCAGCTCATCGCCTCTGAGCTGGAATTCCTCAAGCAACCAGCATTTGCCATAGACTTGAACCACAATTACTGACCACAATGGGGTCCACCAGGTCCCACATCATGCAGATACAACACCATGCTTGGCCCTGCATCTCTAGTTGAGCTACTTAGTTTTTAATTTGATTTTAAAAAAAATTCCTACTGTAAATTTTTCCCCTATTTGCTTTCAATCTGAAAGTAATCTATAATAGAAGGGCAAGTTAGTAGTTATTACCAACCAATAAATTTACAATAAATCCTCCGGGCTGCAAGCTGCCCAGGCGGAAGATGAGGTGTTGTCCGGATGACTCAACATTGAGTTCTCCAATTTCAAGTAATCTCCCTTCCCATCCCCGACTCCTTTCCCAGCCCCTTCCTCTCTCTTCCATTCCTCTCCCTTCCATTCCTCTCATCGACCCTTCCTTCCAGCCACCAATTGGATTCATTCCTCTCATCAACCAACCAGGCCATACCCTCCACCTGTGTTCACCTATCCCCACCTCACCACCCTGCCCCGCCTCTCCCTTTATCTGCAGATCCCCCAATACCCACCCCCAGTCCCGAAGAAGGGTTACACCTGAAATGTCGGACTTTTCCACCTCTTGATGCTGCCTAGCCTGCTGTGTTCTTCAAGCATCTTGCTAGTCTATGATGGTTCATAATTGTTTACCAGTAGCTCGGATCTATATACTTATAAAAAATAGCAATTCTTGTTAAGTACAGTAATCTGGTCCATCCCTTAACTTGGGTCTGAAAGTCAGGAAATTGGGGGATTTTGAGTACTTCTACGAATTTCTGTGTTGACTCTAAGAACAGCGGACATGATTTCCAACATACTACCCCACTGAGGCTTAACCAAACCTGTGGAGGTTAAAGAACTAAAATGCAAAATTGTTCAATTCATTGTTAGGTCCAGAAGACGGATGAAGGTTTGTTTCTTTGAGTTTGTCTTGCTTTCTGTTGGAATTCTGCAGGAGGTTGAGGACAGCGAGGTCAGTCTGATGGCGAGATGGAGAATTTGAAGTGATGGGTGACTGGAAGCTCAGAGTCATGCCTGTGAAAACTGAATGGGGTATTCTGCAAAGTGATCACCCAATCTACATTTGGTTCCCCCCCCTATAGAGCAAAATGCACTATCAGCAGCAAATTTTAAGCTTGCAGCCATTCCTTACTGGAATGACACCTTTCAGTCTCATTAAAAAAGGATCTTGTTAACACCACATTGTTTTCGTTGCCTTACGCAATGCTGATGAGTGCGATAAACTATATGTGCCTGGTTTAATTTACTGTTTAAAATATGCTGCACTGCTGTCTGCAATTCACTGCTTGGAGGATGACTCATCCACAATCCCAGAAATCAACTGGGATATAGCTGCAATTCTGCAGTCTTGGTACTGTATACAATGACCTTGAAGATAAGCAAATAGTGGGTCAGAATAAGGATCATTACCATATTCAAATACTGTCGTCAAATTGAATAATTTTCTTGACAATCTTTTTTCAGTGTATCCTCACATTCACAATGACAGAAATGCATGTTTTATTTATAAAATTGGTTGGTTGTGCTATCACCCGCAGGCTGATGCAAGTGGTATATTCCAATTCTCCAGCTCATAGCTGGTTCTCCAATATACTGCCTCCTTTCTATCCTGGTTATATTGATCCAGCATCTTCAGACATTAGGCCCAGCTTTTTGCAGTGAGGTGGAAGGACTGTGGACGTCACAGGGTTGCAGCGGCAGAAGAGGCTAAATGGTAGTGATTTCAGACAGCCTGAAGGAAAAGCTAAGCAGAAATTAGCAGGTAGGATGGCTTAATTATAATGAATCGGCCAAAGACTTTGATCTGCTAGTACCGGGTAATAATGGAAAACTGCATTGTCTTGCCTTCAGATTTGGATGGATGTAATTTAGCTAACAGAGGTCAGGCTGCAGCGAAGCAGCCTAAATATAGTTAAGTTATTTAATTAATTAAGCTTTAAATAAGAGAAAGATTATTGAAAAAGAAAAGCAGCCAAACGCTACATCCCTTTGTTACAAACATTACAAAAATGCACATTTAAATGCTATTAATGCAAATTATGTTTAAAAATAATTGCCTCATTTCACAGTATGCTTGTGAATTTTCTCCCCCACTGTGCAGACTTGAATTATTTATTTTTTACAATTGTAATGATTTGTAGGAGAATACTAATAATTGCCTTTGAAGTAAAGGAAGGTGATTTTTATCCATCTTTTAGCACATGGAGAGGCAAACCCATATGTTTCAAAAATGAATTGCCTATCTGTTGAAAACAGCAGCTGCAGATACACGTTCTCCTATTGTAGACTTGACCTTCAATGGCTGGCCCATATTCTGAAAGTCGATTCTAGATCAATAGCACAGCTCCAGAACCATTTGCTCTTAATGGAGATTTGTGGAGGGCTGGAAGTGAGAGAGAGGAAGAAAAGGCAGTGCAAGAGATCCTTGCCTTTCACTCAGTGAATAATGAATGTCAATGAGCACAGGAGGGATGCTGACTTTATATGTGTTCACAGTATTGGAAGGTTGTGGCTCCTGGGGAGAATTGCTTAATGGACCATATTGGAGCATTCACAGTTTGTCAAATTCACTTTCCTTTGGACAGTTAGGCAAACATAATGTATTAGCAGATTATTGACTGACAATGAGATTTTAAGACTGTGCTTTTTCTGGGGCCCTATCCATTTTGCAGGGGAAGCAGGGTTTCAAAAAGTGCCATGTTGTACCTTGCAATCTGATGCATTCACTGACAGAGTGATGTTAACCTTGTCAGTTTGACCATTATTTTATTAAAGCAGAGTGGGCCTGTGTGAGGAGCTGGGACTGCCGCTAACCAGTAAACTCCCAAAATAAGGCTGTTTGATGAGAACTGAGCCATTTTTAGCCCACAATTTCTAATTAGCTCTGAGTCCCCTGTGTTATGAGCATTGACTCATTAAACAATTGTAGCAGACTTATCCCCTTGACCAATTTATTACTTCAATAAGAATACTTCTGTTTCTACAAATTGTTCTCCCTTCAGCACTGTGATGGTGCATGTGTGGCATGTATATCCAAAGTAATTTTTAGAGTCCCAATTCCAAGGAGTCAACTACTAAAACCACCTGTCTGTGTTGTACTGAAGGCCATTGTTAGTGAAGGTGGGTAGAAAGAACCATTCCAAGAAGAATTGGGGAACATTGATTCAATGCAAATTACCAGAGACACCTCCATGAGTTGGGGCCAGCACACAAAATAAGGCTCAGCTCCAACAGTCATAGTGGGTGAAATGCAAATGGAATTGCTACTGTAAGTACCTGGCTAGTAAGGTTTCAAAAGCACATTTATTGCTGTGACTGTGGGGATGTGTGTTGGTTTGTGTTGTTTATGACCAATTTACCTTCAGGATGAGAAGGGACACTGGAAATGAGTCAATCCAATGTGTCAGATGAGGTCCCTGAGCCAAGTGGGTCTGCAGAATTTGCAGGCATTGCTGATGATTGGCAGGAAGCCTGGTTCACCTGCATCTTCACTGGGTTGTGTCGTAAAAGCTCCATTTTACCAGGAGCAAGCACACGCAGCTAGGAAAAGAAGATTGCATTGTATTGTGGGACAGAATTGATGGAACTGTGGCTGGAAATTGTCCGTTATGACTCAGCCTCATTAGAATCCTTGTTAGGAAGCAGGAACCAGGGTAGATCATTCAAATTACACCCACAAGCAAAGCTAACAGCCTTTCATTTCACTTGATGAGTCGAGAGCTGCTGCTGCAGTCAGTGGGAGGTACATTTCCAAGGCAAAGTGACACATCCCAAGCCTGATGATAATGCATATTCAGCAAAAGGACCAGTTAAAGCCACTTGTCAAACATTCACTCTTGAAAACAGATATTCCACCCTCCCCCATCTGCTTTGCACAGAATATATTTTTCTGTTCTAACAGAGCTTTTTTTTAGATTCATTACTTTGTACTTTTCTTCAGATTTATTCACAGGATGTGGGTGTCACTGGCCAGGCTAGCATTTATTACCCAATTGCCCAGAGGATGGTTTGATTTAGCCACATTGCTGTGTCGACCCAGGTAATGATGACAGTTTCCTTCCCTAAAAGGCATTAGTGAACGAGATGGGTTTTCCTAATAATCAACAATGGATTCATGGTAACCTTGAGATTCTTAATTCCAGATTTAAAAAAAAAGTTGAATTCAAATTCCACCATCTGCCGTGGCAGGATTTGAACCCAGGTCCTGAGAACATTATCTATGCGTCTGGATTAACAGTCCAGCAATAATGCCACAAGGCCATCACATTTCCACCCTAGATGATGCAACACAAAATGAACAACTAAACTGATATCAGCATCAACAATGCTCTACATTAAACTAGGATTGCACATCCGCAATATTTATATTGGGAAAGCTCACCTATCACAGCAAAAAAAAAGGCTTTGACAAGGATGAGTTGCCTTTGATAAAAGATGAATGGGCGTGTAAAAAGTGTTTAGATTTATCGAGGTTAAAATCTCAATCTATGCAATCAATGGGTGCTTGTAGAATGAGACCCGAACAAACGAAATAGGTGTGGATCATAATGCCATCCAACTGGACTATGGCTGAGCTTCCACCCCAATACCATTTTCCTGAACTCTGTCTTGATAATATCTAGGCCTGAGGATTGATAGGACTTGGCTTTGAGCCTTATATGTATTTTCAGGTGTGGTACCAGTGCGAGTCACATCCACAAAAGCAACTCTCCCAATGGGAATATTTAATTTCTAGTTGTTTGCTTCACTAAAAATTGCCCTCTGTTAAGTCCTAGGCATTGGGTTTGGAGTAAACCACAAAGTTGATGGATTTAAGGTGGGAGTGTGGGTGATACAGGGAATCCTGATGCCCATGGACTTGGTAGGGGATGAAGAAAGAACTCGTGTTCCTCCAAGACCCACAGGAAGCATTAAAAAAAAATTAAACTTACTTTGATTTGCTGGTTCCGGGTGACTGCTGAAGAATCCGAAGCAGTGCAAGTCTGACACTTGCCCTGATTTTCAGTAAACTTCTGACATACATCTTATGGGAGGACTAAACAGATAGCCCCATGAATCCAGCTGTGGAACCAATGACTGTGCAGTTTAAGTGCAGGGTACCCTATAGTTGACTTGGTACAATTTTCACCCAGTTAACGTGGAAATGACCGTGTTGAGATTGGCTAAAGTAATTTCACAATGCTATGATTATCACAAGTAGCAGGAAGACAATATTTAAACTACTGATCAGAGCCAAGCTCCAGAGTCTGAAGATCAGTATTAAAGCCACTTCATTTTTCAGAGGAGACTGACTGTCCTAGTGGTCTTTCTCCCCATCTTCTCTGTAGGAAATGCCCAGATCCCATTTGATATTAAACTGCTATCCCATGTGTGCCACATTAACATAAAATTTAAATCCAAAAATAAGTTGCATTGTTAACATTGTTGTTAAATATGCAGAAAAACAAAATAGCTTATCATATTCTTGTTTCATTTACTAAACATAAACAGTATGAAATACACTAATACTTGCAATATCAGTTAATGAGGATGATGCATTTATTTTGGCACAAGTTCTAATTATTTTATCTTATGAATCAAAGAATTTTGCATCACAGAGGGAAGTCATTTGACAAACCATGCCTGCATCAGTTTTCTAAAGGGAACATTTCGGAGAGTGTGTAATCAGTTTTGAGACAGGGCAGCATCATTAAAAATGAGCGTCATGGTCCATCTGCACGTTTGCAGATGTACCCAACAGCAAGTGATGTGAACTGGAAAAGCACCTTGACCGACATTTTGGATGCAGAACTGTAGTTGTACCTGGTAATGAATTCCGTAAAGAGATGAATTCAAGGTCAAGCATGTATAGCTATTGTTTCTGAAATTTGATGGGCTACACTTAAGATGCTAGCATTTTTAATGCTTGGTACAAGCTGTTGTTATTAGTACATAGCCATCATGGCTAATATTGAGCAGACTTCTTTCTTTACCAATCCTATTAGAAATTTGCAATCATTCCTGTTGACTGAATTCATTTTTATCGTGTAAATAATTCTACTTGTTTCTACATCAAACCTGAATCACATTTCAGTTTTATACATGTTGCTCTGATTCCTGATGAAGGGCTTTTGCCCGAAACATCGATTTTGCTGCTCCTTGAATGTTGCCTGAACTCCTGTGCTCTTCCAGCACCACTAATCCAGAATACATATCGCTCTACCTAGCCATGGTGTTGACCACAAATGTAGTACTCCTTTTCCCCACACTCATAAAAGCAAATGCTTTATTTTTCATTTCTATTCATTCCCGTATAAAAAACCATTAGGAATTTGGCTTCCATCACTGTTTTTGATAGACTTTCCAGAACCTAATATCATTTTTGTAAAACAATTTCATTGGACTGCTATCTTTGTGCTTCTATTGATTGCAGAATTATGGTCTTTAATTGGTTACCAACTCACAGCCTACCGGATATAACTGTCCAAGTAACCTTATAGAGTCATAGAGATGTACAACACAGAAACAGACTCTTTGGTTCAACTCATCCATGCCAACTAAGTATCCTAAATTAATCTAGTCCAAGTTGCCAGCATTTGGCCCATATCTCTCTAAACCCTTCCTATCCATATGCCCATTCAGATGTTATAATTGTACCAGCGTCCACCATTTCCTCTGGCAGTTCATTCCATACACCCAGCACCCTCTGTATGAAAGATTCCCCTTAGGTTTAAAACTTGTCCTCTCACCTTAAACTGCTGCCCTCTAATTTTGGACTCCCCTGACCTGTGGAAAAGATCTTGGTTATTCACCCTGTCCATGCCTCTCATGATTTTACAAACCTCTGTAAGGTCACCCCTCAGCCTCATCACTCAATATAATTTTAAACATCTCCTTCTAACTTCCTACACTTTAATGAAAAGAGTCCAACTTTCTGTTGTCTTTTTTCATTATTGAAATCTCTCATTCCTGCCACCAATGTACTGAATCTCTTCAGAACCCTTGAAGGATGCTCTGACATCCTATGTAAAGCAGATAACCCCAAACTAGGCACAATTTCCTAACTCTGACAAAGTTATTAATAATTATGTATAATGGCTGAGGATCCTGGGATTGTATTCATTTGAGTTTAGAAGATTGATGGGAGATCTAATAGAAGCTTACAAGATAACGTATGGCTTAGAAAGGGTGGACGCTGGGAAATTGTTTCCGTCAGGCGGGGAGACTAGGTCCCATGGGCACAGCCTTAGAATTAGAGGAGGGCAACTTAGAACAGAAATGAGGAGACATTTCTTCAGCCAGAGAGTGGTGGGCCTGTGGAATTCATTGCCACGGAGTGCTGTGGAGGCCGGGACGTTAAATGTCTTCAAGGCAGAGATTGATAAATTCTTCTTCTCGCAACGAATTAAGGGATACAGGGAGAGTCCGAGTAAGTGGCATTGAAATGCCCATCAGCCATGATTGAATGGCACAGTGGACTCGATGGGCCGAATGGCCTTACTTCTACTCCTATATCTTATGGTCTTATTATCCCTCTGATATTGTGTTGCACATCCAGTTTTATAGAGAAAATTAGGATCTCACTTTTTTTTTAAACAGTTTTGATTTGAAAACAAAATAGTCACATCTAAATGTTGTACAGCAACAGTTTTGTACAAAACGTGGGTTGGAATGATTCACTTTTCAAAGAGCTCTTTGTTGACTCACCCAGCGGCTTATCAGATGAGGTAGCACGTGGTGTGATCCACAGATTTGAAGAGCCGCAAGTTTAATTCCTGAATAACCTCACTCGTCTACCTCCAAAATTCCTGTAAGTAAAATTATTTTTAGTTTTTGCTGCTGGTTTCTACACAATAATCCCAATTGGACAGTGTACACTGATAACTTCAATGTCACACATTGATCGGTCAGTGGCTTTTGGTCAAACTGTCAGCTGCTGTTTAATGCCTAGGCTCACATATAAAGAATGTTTCCTGAAGATGTTAGTGGATTACTGATGCCTGCAGAGCTGCGCTTTAGTGTTGTAACAATTCGATCTGAATTGGGGAGGATTTAAAATCTATCACAATTAACTTAATGAAAACATTGACATAAAAAGGAATACATTTTATTGTCAAACCTCTTTGCAAGTATTTATAAATATCTAGAACTAATCTTTACATTTAGAGAATATATATGTATACACAAATGAGAACTTTCAATCCATTATATCAATGCTGGTTCTTTCAAAATACTATTTAATTAGCTCAATTTCCCTGCTTAATTCCAAATACTTTGCAATTTTCTTTAACTATTCAGCTGTCTGTTCAGTGTCCTTATCAAATCTGCTACTGAATTTAGTTTTACCTCTCTTCTGGAAAGTGCGTTTCAGACCAGTGTGACTCAAAGTGCAGTAGAATTACTTCTCAGCTCCCCTGGCATGGTTACCAGGTCTTTTGTCACATCCAGCTTTTCAGTCAAGGTTTATTCTAATTTTGATCACCTCTGTAAAATGATTGTGTGACCTTCTCTGCTCTAAGCACTGTTGTTCTGATTGTTGGTTCTATTATTCTTTCAAGGCTGTTCTGTCGGGACTATGGAATATGAGAATTGAAGAGATAAGTGGAAAGGAGACCTGTTCAGTTACAATGAATGCATTTTAGAAAGCCCATCTGAAAAGTTTGCCTTTGTCGATAGGAAACTACAGGAAAATACTGAGAAGCACTATCAGAGCGGGAGAGTTTGGAAGGAAGCTCGAAGGTAGTCATGGAAACGAGAAACAGATCTAAAGCAGAAGCTAAAGAGTCTCCCAAGTCTGCCACATTGAAAACAAGCACCGCAACAGGGGATAAGAAAGAATTTTCTGGCAAACAACCTGAGCCTACCAACGCTCCAAAGAAACAAGCCACTGAGGCGACTGCAGCCAGTCAACCGAAGTCCACAGGGGACAGCTCAGTAACACCACCCGCTGGTACCTCAGAACAGAAGAAGACAGCGGACACCCAGCCAGAAGGCCAGGATAACAAGGAAGATACTTCTGAAGGGCACCCCAGCAATTTTTTTGAAAACATGAAGCCATATATACTGGGAGGGGCTGCCATCACAGCCCTTGCAGTACTCATAGGCGTTGCGTTCATACTACACAAGAAATAAGAAAATGTATAAAATTGTATATCAATGCTGGTTCTTTTTTGCATGCCTGTACATTGAAGGAAATACCTTCCAGCCCCTTTAATCAGTAATTGTACAACTGTGCTTACTACTATAAGTCTTGGTTTGAAGTGATGGTATTTAACTCAGTGTCCATATACGTTGCAAAACTTTTGAATTAACCTGTATATTGTAAGGTGGATGTTCCCCCAGCCATTCTTCCATCCTCACCTTGTACAGAGCTTACAGCAATGTAAAATGGGCCACACTTGTTCCCATGCTAGCTTAACCCCAGTAAAACTTTTCACACACTGTAGGTTCCCCCTATAAGCATTCAGTGTATATCTTATATTCTCAGTAGGAAGCCTTGTAAAAGTAGCCCACTCCCTTGTAGCAAATAAAATGAGATGTATTTCAGCCGCATGTAAACCAATTATTTTTCTTTCCCCGGGGCCCATCTCACATCCACATGTCTCTCTCTTGCTACAATCATTGATAGCAATTGCACCAAAATAAAAACACCTTTAATTGGATCATAGCAATGATCAGAGGCACTAAGGTTATGAGAAAAAATAAGAGGAAGGCAAAAAAAAACAAAGTGATAGGACGAAAGCAATAAATCTGAGTTCCACTCCGAACTCCCATTCCTTCTAGAACTTACTAGTAGATTCTCTGTGTGACTTGTTCTTGGGCCCATGAGAGTAGTTAATTCAACTAATGATGTCACATTTATTTTGACTTAAAACAAGCGTATACATGCAATAAAAAAAAGCTAAGTTTTAAAAAAACACAAATTAATAGTTGAAAGTTGATAGGTAGAGTAGCTGTGCACAGTGTGACCCAGGCTGCTATTAATGTATCCATCTCTCCTATACCAACATACTCTGGACACTGCCTGTTATTTTAAGTGTTGTATCAGCTTTTGAGTGAACAGTAAGGTTGGCTAACAGATGTGCTCGATGTGGACTACATATTCTTTCTGCTGTACATAATAAACGTGTTGCTATTAGTCAGAATTTGATGTCTGGCTATCCTGTTGCTCTAAGGAATGTAAGACAATAAATTAACATTTCCGAAGGTCAGATGTTTTGTATTGGTTTACAAGATCTCCCAGTTTATCAGATTTTTACAGATTATCCCAGCTTCAGTTCCTTCGCTTCAGTGGTTACATTACACAAGTTATGAGAAGTTACTGTGTTGTTTGATGATGCACAACATACTGGAGAATAATAAATAAAAACCGAAAGAACTGCCCGATGCTGTAAGTCAGAAGCACAGCAGGGTCAATGATCCCAAAGTAGCAATGTAACTCTTCAGCAGAAAAACAGAAATTGCTGGAGAAGCTCAGCAGGTCGGGCAGCATCTGTGAAGAAATCACAGTTAACGTTTCAGGTCCAGTGATCCTTCCTCAGAATATAGCTTGAGCTGAGCTTTTCCAGCAATTTCTGTTTTTGCTGCTGGAGAGTACATTGCTTCTTTGGGATCATTGACCCTGCTGTGCTTGTGTTGGTGATAATATGCTGCTTTAGGACTGAGCTACTGGAGACAACGTTCACCTCACTAACCCTGAGAGGCTGCACAATTTACACTCTGCCCCATTCAATCTCCATTGAAATGAGCACTTGTCCACCATGAACCCAGTGGGTTACGTTAAAATTATTCCCATTGAGTTCTATGCAGAGCAGGAACACTTTAGGCTTGATTCCAGGCCTGTTCTAAATTAACTAATATCAGATGAACTAGAGGTCAGGGCACTATAGTAAGGATGAGAATAACAAGTTACAGTCTGCTGCCCTCTAACAGGATCGTGTATCCAGTAATACAAAATGCACATTAAATGAGTATTATTGATTGATTGGGCGGCACGGTGGCACAGTGGTTAGCACTGCTGCTTCATAGCGCCAGAGACCCGGGTTCAATTCCCGCCTCAGGCGACTGACTGTGTGGAGTTCTCCCCGTGTCTGCGTGGGTTTTCTCCGGGTGCTCCGGTTTCCTCCCACAGTCCAAAGATGTGCAGGGTCAGGTGAATTGGCCATACTAAATTGCCCATAGTGTTAGGTTAGGGGTATGAGTGGGTTTCGCTTCGGCGGGTCGGTGTGGACTTGTTGGGCCGAAGGGCCTGTTTCCACACTGTAATCTAATCTAAAAAAATTCTTCCCATGCCTGCGCAGATTTTCTCCCACAGTCCAAAGAAGTGCAGGTTAGGTGGATTGGCCATGCTAAATTGCCCAATACATCCAGGGATGTGTAGGTTAGGTGGGTTAGCCAAGGGAAATGCAGGGTTACAGAGATGGGATGGGGATCTGGGTGGTATGCTGTTCAGAGGGTCGGTGTGGATTTGATGGGCTAAATGGCCTGTTTCCACGCTGTGGGAATTCTATGATTCCAAATGTCTGCTTGGTGTTTAACCTCTGTCAGGGAGCATGGTCTCCATTACCTCTCCAAAATGGTCAAATTTCATCTGGAAATGGCAAGGAATTGGCATGCCATTTTCCTGCAACACAGATGATGAAGACATCCTTTTTCTGTGGGGATCACCAGTGCCCTTTTGTAGCCAGTTACGATCTTTAGTGTGCTGTGTTTAGCCAGCCACTGGGAGAGACACCACAGCAGTGCTCATCCTGACAATGTGGAGGGATACTTCATTGTGCACTGCAACTGACATTCAACACTGAGCCAAGTGAAAGGTTGGGCCTACATCCTTCCACTAACAACCCAGCTTCTGCAAATACAGAAGAGATACCCGGCAGGCCAGGTAGCATCTGTGGAGTCAACATTTCCAGAGTTATTGTTTCATGTCAAGAACCTTTCACCAGCACTGGTAAAAGTTAGAAATGTAATTTGTTCTGCACAAGCGCAGATGCAGGGAAAGGAAGTGGGACAAGGGAAAGAATATAATGGGGTGTCTGTGATCGGGTGAAAAGCAGGATAATTCAAAGGACAAAAGGGGTGATGGTGCAAGGCAAGTGGAGCTGATAATGGGTCAAGTGAAGAAATGAAAGATGGGTCTACATGAGGTGTAACTGGGAAATTGTAAAATCACTACACACAGCTGCTGTATCGAACTTAATGAAAAGATGAGGACCTCTCTGCTCTCCATTCCAATGTAATACTGAGGGCATGCAATATAGCTGTAGGTTTGATGTTTAGCAGATTTAAGCTGGTGATCACACCGCAAGGTAGAAGCAATGAAGGGATGTGTGATCGCCAGAGAAGGGAACCAGTGCAAGATTCCCCTTATTCCATTGTGTATGCCAACTGATATTCCATTTTTAGAGGGAGATGATTCCACAGGGATTTTGTCTGGGAAGCAGGGATGTTGATCAGGGGAGGAAGAAGCATGGAACAACAATAGTGACATGGCAGTCTCATCAAAGGATCAGATAGGCATTTCTGTGGCTGCAAACATGAATCCAGAATAATATATTGCCTCATTGGTGCCAGGGTAAAAGAATGTTACAGAGGTGCTGCAGGATATTCTTCTGGGTGGTCAGCCTGGGGTCATGATCCGCACAAGCACCAGTATCTTGGGTAAGAATGGAGATGAGGTCCTTGAAAGTAGAATTGCAGGAGCTAGGTAAAAGATTGAAAGGAGAAAGTAAGGACTGCAGATGCTGGAGATCAGAGCTGAAAATGTGTTGCTGGAAAAGCGCAGCAGGTCAGGCAGTATGGTGAGTAAAGCCGATATGCTGAGGACACAGATGACAACATGATATCATTGCTATAATGGGAATTTCTTTTAAAGATGACATGAATAGCAGCTAAATATTCCTAAATATAAAGTCTTTCAACAGGATATAGAAGAGATTAAAAAAAGAGATGAGCATTATTGGTTAAAGAATCAATTTCAGCTCGGAGAAGGGATTATATACTGAAGGAATCACCAAATGAATCGAATATGGCTTGAGCTCAGAGACAAAAAGAGAGGCAGCTATATGTGGGAGAGCAAAAGATGTGATGAAATACACAATAAATGGGAGGATATTGAGGAACGTAGAGGAAGTGAAAGACCTTGGAGTGCATTTCCACAGGTGGGAGCATGGATAGATAAAGTGATTAGTGAATACATATGGGATGCTTTCCTTTGTTAGGTGAAGGCACTGAGGAACACCAGAGCACCACAAATGAGTTGTCTGTTTCCCCCTCAAACACCAAACCGGGCATCAAATTCTAGACACTCAGCACCCTCCAAGAGAAAAATCTTCCCTCATGTCTCCTTTAATGCTTTGACCAATTCAGTGATGTCACTTCAACCCCCACCAGGTTCAGGAATATCAGCATTAAACTGGTGCAGAGTCTTCTGGAGCTGGAGGGGTGATCCCACAATCAAACAGGAACCGGGACAGTTTGGTATCTAGTGAAGCTGTAGACTGCTTCTTTGAGCCTGCTTTCAAAGTTTGGACCCCTCCTTAAGCCAGACCATTCCCAGCTGGTAAATGATGGCCCATTATCTGTAAACAACACTTCTGGGAGTCCATGCATTGCAAACGATGCGTGCAGTTTTTCTATCGTCGGCCCGGTGTTTGACGAATGAACTCCATGCACATCCAGCCACTTTGAATGTGTGTCCACGATAACTAAGAACGTTGAGCCCATGAAAGGACTTGCATACTTGATGTATAATCAAGTCCAGGATTTACCCAGCCATTCCCACCAATGTGGGGTAGCTGCTGGTGGTAATTTTTGTCCTCGTTGGCACTCTGGGCACTGCTCCACCAACAGAGCTATGTCTGCATCCAAACCTGGCCACCAGACATAATATTGTACCCTGGGTCCAAAAGGCTTTCAATTCTGGTTGTGAAGGCCCTTGTTGGTTTCCCCATCACCAACAGCTATTTCAGTTTTGCCAGGATCTGATCATCCAGTGTCCAAAGTCTGATACTGTCAGCTGTGACTGGAAGTGTATCCAGAAAATGTAAAACCATTATGGACTCTTCCGGAGCAATGCCACCAGTGGTGTATCCGAAAAGAAACCTTGATCCGCATCTGAAGCAATGTAACCTGTAAGGCTGTAGATCAAGTGCTGGAAAGTGGGATTAGAATGAGTGACCAAATTGTTCAACATGTGAAGATTTGATGGGTTGAATGACATCTTTCTGTACTGTAACTTGACAACGATTTCACATTAAATCTGAATCATTGATGGCTTCCTAGGTGGATGTAAAATAGTCTGCTATCTTATTTTGAAGAAGAACAGGAGAGTTGTGTTGGCCAGTATTTATCGTTGAAATGCTATCGCTAAAACCTGCTATCACAGAACCTTGTTGTTGTTTGTCAGACCTTGTTGTGGACAACTCATTTGCTTATTTTCCTGTTGTACTACAATGAATGTAATTCAAAATGATGTAAATTAAATTGTGAAACACACTATCTAAATAGGGTTTCTTTTTAATTATGTTTTTCCTTCTGTAAGGTGTTCTTGTCAGCTGGGGCCAGTGGTTTGTATTAGTCATATATACCAGCTTTAAGCATTGCTACTGCAAGCAGAAATGTATCATTGATATAATAAAAATACATAGAGCACTGGTAAAACCAAGAAATTGTCAGACAGATTCTATGGCATTCTGCAAGCTTTAATTAAAAAGACATAATTCTTCGAGATTCACTTCCAGTCATTATTACTGTGCACATATTTTGAATAAGTTCCTCATAGTTTGCCATTCCCTACATGTAAAAATCCCTGCTCTTTTTAAGCATTCATTGTTCCAGTCCTTTGATGGTAATACAGATAATAACATCATTATATTCACTTTCATTGGGCAAGCGATTTGAGGTTCAGCAAAGCTGAATTCCCATCATGTACATCTATGGCAAGTGTATACACCTCAATTGCCTCAATATATTTCAGGCTCATTTATTCCAGATTCACCATCCTCTTCCTCACTTCCTGTGAGGTCCCATGAATCTGAAGAAACATTGACAAGCTCATGTGTGCAGAACTAGGCTTACTCAGGGAGCGGTGGTGAAGGATGACTAGAGAGTGGCCACCTGCCTTGCAGGTTGTCTCCTTTTGTTCTCTCCTTGCACCAAGCAAATCTTGTCAGCAGAGCAGCAATTATGTTTTTGTAGAGCTCCTTCAATATATTTGGAAATTACTGAACAAACATATGGACTTGGTTGCTGGGAGAGCTCAGTGCTTTTACAAGATGTGCGATCCAATTATTCATGGAGTTCTTGCATAGCAACTAGGAAATAGGAGTGGGAATAGGCTTTTTAGCCCCTCAAACCTTCTCGCCCCTTCAATATGATCATGGTTGATAATCAAACTCACTATTCTATTCCTTTTTTTTCCCCCAAATACCCTTTGATCCCCTTAGTCCTAAGAACTGTATCAACATCTTTCTTGAGTCTCTTCATAAAAGCATGCGTACTACTACTAAACTATAGCTAAGTTTAGTTGATAGTACTCATGCTCCTGAGCCAAAAGGGTATGTGGTTCAAGTCCAACTGCAGTGATGTGTAGCATGTAATATAGGTTGACACTCCAATAGAGTACTGAGGGAATGTGGCATGTTAAACCATCATTCTATCTGCTCTCTCAGGTAGTTATAAAAGATCCCTTAGCCACCAAGTTGAAGAAAGCCAGGGTAGTTCTCCCTCATGTCCTTGCTAGTATTTAATCCTCAACTAAAATCAAAAGTTCTTCTGCTGGATACCCCCTGTTTGATCATTATTGTGCACGTTACATTGTAGGGAAGAACATCTGGAAATTGTGTTCTCACATAAGCTTGCTTAATAACACTTAAAAAGAAAGATTTGCATTTAGTATTTTTTCACAGATATCTCAAAGTAGTCTACATGTAAATGAGTACTTTTTTGAGTGTAGTCATTGTTGTAATATAACAAATGCAACACCAATTTGTCCACAGTAAACTTTCTCAATCAACAATGTAGTAAGGACTAATAAATAATGTATTAATGATGATTTGTTCCGTATATTAGCCAGGACACCAGAAATGACCTATTTCAGTCACTGTTGTCCTTGGGCAATTTTTTTTTTAACCTATTGCAAGGATCACTCACTCAAGTTTGCGGTATAAGTGCTATATGGATCAAGATCCAGACGTTCACTATTTACAACTTTCTCCTTTATAGACCTGTTTGTGTTTCCTGTTTCAGGCACCTAATTGGCGATTGAAACAATTACTACTTACTGTAAGGGGAATTATCTCTTAAACAATGCAGATGTTTCTTCTTTTGTACAAATTACCATTGCTGGTAGCTGAAATTGTACAGTCACCCCCATTTGCAGAGCTTGCAATGTTGCATCCTCCAAGGGGAGGGGAATAATATTGCCATGCAAACTTTAGTGAGATTAAAATTTCATGTAAAGGCCAGTTGGGAATGTTCACTTTCCAAGAAGCTGCAGCCTTGGATGGAACAGGTTATGATGTTAACATGGAAAATATGCCATGTGCACTAAAGGAGGGACAAAGATGGAATGTTCTTCACATAATAGGTCTGAAATCTTGTGATGAAGTAATTGTCTTGCAAATCAACAAATTGGTGAGCTGCAAAGAATTTTGAAATTTCAAAACTGGCTTTGCCTCATATCTAAAGGTTTTCACAGGCTTTGCCCTGACTATCCAAGCAACACTTCTTGAAGCACCAGTGGATAACTGTGTAAAAATAGAGATTGAAGATAGGTACTACATGTTACATGTTCCGTGATTGACAACTGGATCTCTGTTTGGTATCAGTTTGAGACCAGAAGAGTATTTACCTGTGGCAACCATGATAGTTGCTGAGATAGTTAAATTGTTGTTAAGCAAAGATATTAAGGGATATGGGTCAAAGGCAGTTATATAGAGTTCTGCTTCACAGTCAGCCATGTTCTCATTGAATGGTAGAACAGGGTCCACCATTGAATGGCATACTCCTGTTCCTAGTTCCAGAAAAAGCACAAGATGACAGAATTATTAATTTGGTTAGCATTGTAGAATGCTTTTAGCTTAGTATATGTTGATAGAGTTTAAGACCAGCTATGATCATATTCACAGACTAACAGAGAAATTAGATCCTAGTTCTCATGTGAATTTCATTCTGGGGAAATTCTACACTGAAATTGAAAGTCTTTTTATCCATGTAATTTTGAATCCCACCATGACAGGTAGTGAAATTTGAATTTTTAAAAAAAATTTGGAATATAAAAGTTCGACGAATGGTGACCACTGTTGATTGTCGAAAAAAAACATTTGGTTAAGTGATGTCTTTTAGGAAGGAAATCTGCTGTCCTCTGGTCTGCAGTACATGTGACTCCAGATATACAGCAATGAGGTTGACACTTAACTGTCCACTGGGCATTTCGGGATGGGAGAGAAGGACAGCGATGCCCACATTCCATGAATGAATAAAACATTTTATTTTCACCTTATAGTGCACAGAAGTTAGATTTAAGGAGATGCATGCTTCTACAGAATGAGATTTGCAGGACGGTATGCAGCCCTAATGAACCAGGCAATTTGGCCTCTGATTTCAGCAATAAGCAAAGCAGCCAACAGCAGATACACAATGCTCAGGAACACCGCAGCAGCTTTAAGTGGACACCTGACAAGAATTTCAAGCAGCAGCACATCTTTGGGTTTGGACCATGAAGTGAGGCACTGGTTTCTGCAGGAGCAGGTGATTGGTTTCAACTGAAGAAGGGACACTGGACTCAAAAATGTTAACACCACTTTCTCTCCACAGATGCTGCCAGACTTGCTGAGTTTCTCTGGCAATTTCTAGTTTTATTTACACCTTTTTAATATGCTTTCACAGAATGTGGACATTGCTGGTTAGGCCAGTAGTGATTGTCCATCCCTAAAGACGCTTGAGAAGGTGATTGAAACACTACAGTGTATATCAGGTAAGTACATCCACAAAGCTGATAGGAAGGGAATTCTGTGGTTTTGACATAGCAAAGGGGTGGCAATATAGTTTCAAGCCATGATGTGTGATTTGGAGGGGAGCTTGCAGTCTTTGTCCTTCTTGATAGAGGTGGGTTTGAAGGTGCTGTTGCAGGAGGCTAGATGGGTTGCTGTAGTATATCTCACATCTTGGTACACACTGCTGCAACTGTATGTCAGTGATTATTTTTGGTGGTGGATGGGATGTCATTCAAGTGGGCTAATTTGTGCTGGATGGTATTGGGATTATTGAGTGTACTTTTACACACATCCTGGCAAGTGGAGAGTATTTCCTTACACCATTGAATTGTAAATAACCTCCAGGCTCCGGGAGTCAAATGGTAAATTAGTGGCCTCAATTTTCCAGTCTCTGATCTGCTTTTGTAGTTATAATATTTATGTTGCTTCTCCAATTCAGTTTCAGATTCATGGTAACCCACAGAATGTAGTTTAGGGTGGATTCAGCAATAGTAATGCATTAAATAGTACTGCATTAGGGCGGCCCATTCCTGCAATTCTCTGTTTCCTAACTAATCTTCTATCCATGCCACTGTGTTACCATCTGCACCATGAATGTTTTATTTTTCACAAAACTTTTATCTAGCCACTGATCAAATGCCTTCTGGAAATTTCAGTAAAGTACATCTATCATTGCTGCTTTATTCACAGCACATATTACTCCAGTAAATTGATTATGAATGATTTCCCTTTCATAAACCAATGTTGACTCTGCCTGATTTCATTCAAGATTTCTAAGTGCCCTCCTATAATGTGTTTAATAACAACTTCTGGGGTGGAGAGTGCTGCATACAATTCCACTGGGTATCAGGCCACATGTAGTTTCTGAATTTTTGTTTGCACATGCATTGTATGGAGGTGGGTGGACAGATTGGGGGATGTTGCGGTGGAGCTTCCAGTTCAGAGGAAAAGACATTGGACCCGAAACATTAACTCTGATTTCTATCCTCAGATGCTGCCAGACCTGTTGAGCTTCCCCAGCAATTTCTGTTTTTGTTTCTGGTGGACCAGTTCCTGGGTTTGGCCAAGGTGGCAATCAGGTAGGTAAAAACAAGGACGAGTCTAGATTAGAGTGGTGCTGGAAAAGCACAGCAGGTCAGGCAGTATCCGAGGAGCAGGAAAATCGACGTTTCAGGCAAAAGCCCTTCATCAGGAATAGAGGCAGGATGCCTGCAGAGTGGAGAGATAAATGAGAGGGGGTTGGGGGTGGGGAGAAAGTAGCATAGAGTACAATAGGTGAATGGGGGTGGGGATAGCGGTGATAGGTCAGAGAGGAGGGTGGAGTGGATCGGTGGAAAGGAAGATTGGCAGGTAGGACAGTTCATGAGGGCGGTGCTGAGCTGGAAGGCTGGAGCTGGGGTGAAGTGGTGGAAGGGGAAATGAAGAAACTGGTGAAATCCACATTGATGCCATGTGGTTGAAGTGTTCCGTGGCGGAAGATGAGGTGTTCGCCCTGCCGTGTTTTCACCATTCCCCCTGACCTCCCCCTCACTGAGGACGAATGATCAGTCCTCAGCAAAGGCATCACCTTTATCCCTCTCTGTCCACACATCAATGAATTTAATACACGCCGTGACGTTGAACACTTTTTCCTCCACCTCCATGCTTTGTAAACAGGAAAGTGGCTTGAAGTGTGTATACTTCAATGCAAGAAGTATACGAAATAAGGTAGGTGAACTTGCAGCGTGGGTTGGTACCTGGGACTTCGATGTTGTGGCTATTACGGAGACATGGCTAGAACAGGGACAGGATTGGCTGTTGCAGGTTCCAGGATTTAAATGTTTTAGTAGGGTCAGAGGTGGGGGTAAAAGAGGGGGAGGTGTGGCATTGCTTGTCAAAGATAGTATTACAGTGGTGGAAAGGACGATGGATGAGGACTTGCCATCTGAGGTAGTTTGGGCTGAGGTTAGGAATAGGAAAGGTGAGGTCACCCTGTTAGGAGTCTTTTACAGGCCTCCTAATAGTCCTAGAATCATTGAAGAAAGGATAGGGAAGGTGATTCAGGAGATGAGTGACAGTAATAGGGTGGTTGTTATGGGGGACTTTAACTTTCCTGATATTGATTGGGAAAGCTATACCTCAAGTTCGTTAGATGGGTCAGTGTTTGTTCAATGTGTACAGGAGAGTTTCCTGACACAATATGTAGACAGGCCAACAAGAGGTGAGGCCATACTGGATTTGGGTCTGGGTAACGAACCAGGCCAGGTGTTAGAATTAGAGGTAGGTGAGAACTTTGGGGATAGTGACCATAATTCGGTGATTTTTACTCTCGTGATGGAGAGGGATAAGTGTGTACTACAGGGCAAGAGTTATAGCTGGGGTCAGGGAAATTATGATGCGGTGAGGCATGACTTAGGATGTGTGGCTTGAAAAATTACACTCCAAGGCAAGAGTGTAAATGATATGTGGAACTTGTTCAAGGGGCAACTATTGAGTGTCCTTGATAATTAAGTACCTGTCAGGCAGGGAGGAAAGGGTCATGCGAGGGAGCCGTGGTTTAATAAGGAATTGGAATCCCTTGTTAAATGGAAGAGGGCGGCCTACCTCAAGATGAGACGTGAAGGTTCAATTGGAGCGATAGAGAGTTATAGGGTAGCCAGGAAGGACCTGAAGAGAGAGCTAAAAGCAGAAAGGAGGGGACATGAAAGGTCCTTAGTAGATAGGATTAGGGAAAACCCTAAGGCTTTCTATAGGTATGTTAGGAATAAAAGAATGACTAGGGTAGGAATAGGTCCAGTCAAGGATAGTAGGGGGAAGTTGCGTGTGGAGGCGGAAGAGATTGGGGAGACACTGAATGAATACTTTTCTTCAGTATTCACACAGGAACAGGGCATTGTTGTCGATGAGAATACTGAGGCACAAATAAGTAGAATGGATGGCTTTGAGGTATGTAGAGAAGAGGTGTTGGAAATCCTGGAAAAGGTGAAAATAGATAAGTCCCCTGGGCCTGATGGCATTTATCCTAGGATTCTCTGGGAAGCAAGGGAGGAGATTGCAGAGCCATTGGCCTTGAATTTTATGTCCTCTTTGTCTACAGGAGTAGTCCCAGAAGACTGGAGGATAGCAAATGTGGTACCCTTGT
>NC_057725.1:55310558-55386304 GCF_004010195.1 Chiloscyllium plagiosum | reverse complement strand
TTTGGGGGTCTATAATACAATCCCAATAAGGTGATCATCCCTTTTTTATTTCTCAGTTCCACCCAAATAACTTCCCTGGATGTATTTCCAGGAATATCTTCCCTCAGCACAGCTGTAATGCTATCCCTTATCAAAAACACCACTCCCCCTCCTCTGTTGCCTCCCTTTCTATCCTTCCTGTAGCATTTGTATCCTGGAACATTAAGCTGCCAGTCCTGCCCATCCCTGAGCCATGTTTCCGTAATTGCTATGATATCCCAGTCCCATGTTCCTAACCATGACCTGAGTTCATCTGCCTTCCCTGTTAGGCCCGTTACATTGAAATAAATGTAGTTTAATTTATTAGTCCTACCTTGTCCCTGCCTGCCTTGACTGTTTGACTCGCGTCTGTTCTCAGCTGTACCCGTCTCAGATCGATCTTTTTCCTCACTATCTCCCTGGGTCCCACTATGGACAATTTAGCATGGCCAATTCACCTAACCTGCACATCTCTGAATTGTGGGAGGAAACCGGAGCACCCGGAGAAAACCCACGCAGACATGGGGAGAATGTGCAAACTCCACACAGACAGTCACTTAAGGCTGGAATTGAACCTGGGTCCCTGATGCTGTGAGGTAGCAGTGCTAACTTGTTGGAACTCCTATGCTTTGAGTGTCAATGGAGCACTCAAAGCAAACACAGCAGTTGGAAGTGTGGTGTGGGTTCGCCAGGATTTGGTAAGAGATATGGTTAGGTCCTTTGTTTCGATTGAAGGGTTACCTAGTTTCTTTACGAAGGCTCTCTTTCTGTATGATGAGTCCACCATTTCTCTGAAAGTGTTTGCTAACTGAAGTTTGACGTGGTCTTGCAACAAGTCCATCCTTTAAGCAAAATCAGAACATCTCCAGTTTAAAGGCTTGCTGCAAAGCCTGTGTGAAGCAGTTGATTCCTTCGTTAATTTCCCATTGAATTGGACAGATCTGCACCTTGGCCACACATTTACTTTTTGCCTGCTCTAAGTATTTTCTAACTCCTGGTCAAGGTCATCAAAAAACTGAACTTGATGTAAATCTGTAAGTTTCGGATGTTAGTATGACACACAAGCTAACCTTTGTGAAGCAGAAATATGCTGTGAAGTTCATAAATTATAGCAATGTTATTTGAGTCCTTAAATCTATTCAATGTTGTAAAACTGCAAAGGAGGATGGGACAGCTTTTGGTTCCTGCAGCTGAATTACTGAAGACAGTGGTGTAGCGGTAATGACACTGGATGAGCAATCCAGAACCCAAAACTAATGTTCTAGGGATATCCATTTGAAGCTCACTATTGCTAGATGATGAAATTTGAATTCAGTAAAATCTGGAATGAAAAGTTCATCCACTCGTGACCACATAACATTTGTTGATTGTTGTAAAAATCCATTTTGTTCACTAATGTTCTTTAGTGAAGGAAATCTGTCATTCTTATCTGGTGTGGCCAATATGTAGAGCCACAGCAACTTTGCTGTTTCTTAACTGCCCTCTGAAGTGTCCTTAGGTCACTCAGTTTAGGAAATTAGGGATTAACAGTAAATATTTATCAAACCAACCATGCCAACATCACATGAATCACTAATAAAAGACACCATTGCACTACTTGATTTGAACTGAAGTGCAATAATATTGGATTCCAATATGGTTTTATAGTAGGTATGATTTGATGTTAAGCTCCTTACTATTGAGAAAGGCCCCAGTAGTCTATTAAGCATGAGTTGGATTGAATTGCACTTGTTAAAAAAAATTGTATTTATCTAGCACATTTTACAATCTTGGTATATTTGAAAGCACTTTACACCCGATGAAGAAATTCTATAGTGTAACTTTCTAGAAGTAAGAAAATGCAGCTTGCAGTTTTTGTATAGCTCTTCATTAATCCAAAATACTGTGCTTTCTCTAGAAGTGTAATTATAAGATCTGTATGGGTGCTGTTGTAAGTTAGAATAAAGATGATAGTCATAACCTAAGATCGGTATCCTAATTTAAACCATCCACCTTATGTCTTTGCGAAATTGCCTGAACAAATCCTGCAGGTTACCTCTGAATAGGATCAAATAAAGTTAATATTCCTTAGTTCTACCAAGATTATCTTTAGATTTGCATTAAATATAAAAAGAAAAGTGATAAGTAACTTGAATTTGAGAAGTCTTCTGGTAGTATGCATGGCAGTCAAACAAATCTTTATCTGTTAGATCATTTATTATTGTAGTGACAACAGACTGATCTATACTTAGGATTTTCCTGAAGTGCCAATTTATTTCATTGACTTTGGATATTTGGGTTTACAGGTCAGTCTTGTTTATAAAGTGGTTGACTGGGTGTGGATATTTAAGGGGCTGGGAGGAGGAAGGAAGTCCAAAAGGAATGAAATAGGTTGGGAAATTGAGGAAGAGAGTGGAACAGTCACTGATGTGGATAGAAAAGGTGAATTAGTTAACAGGGGGACCGGTAAAAGCTGAGGTGTAGAATAGTTAGGGCATCATGTGAGGAGAAATCTAACCAATGTGCAGGGGAAGGAAGTTGAGTACTTGTTATGTTTGTGATGGGGTTAGAGTGGAAAAAGAGTAGGAGATTAAGTGTAACTCTTAACGGGAAACATTAGGTGGGTTGAGTTAGAATGAACAGCTTTTGGGAGGACTGGAATCCTGACTGGGGGAGAGGTCATAAGTTAGCTAAGGGAGAAGGGCAGCATGATTTGACTGATTCATTGTAGAGGGCAACTCTATTAGATTTAAAAAGAAAATGAGCAAGCACAAATACAGAAGCAAAATATTGTGGACGTGGGAAATATGAAACACGATCAAAATTGCTGGAAAAGTGTCACCGCTTCTGTGGAGAGAAACAGGGTTGCTGTCTCAGTTTAATGACCATTCCACCAGACCTTAAGGAGCAAGCCTGTAAATAGAGACTCTCTTTTGTTTCCTTGGTGCATCCCATTATAGTAATGAGCTAAGTGGCCAGGTAATCTGGGCATGGCGGGTTAACTGGCCTCTTTATTATCAATTATCTCCATGATGCCATTTGTGGAATAAATGTTGGCTAGGACAGCTGCAGAACTCCCTTGGTAAGAGGGTTGATGGGTCTTAGTTTAACATCCCATCAGAGTTTAGATAGGAAATGTCCGTGTTAAATATTAATGTAGGAATACCATGAAACTGTGGCAGCAGGAAGAAGTTTTTTTTAACCAAGGATTATGCATACACTCCAGTTTTTCAAAACTTACTCAGTGCCAACAATTTGTATTAACTATCCCTTTTGACCTTGTGGTCTCTGATGCTGAACGTTCTGTACTCAGCAAACGTCTCAGTTTTATCCCGAATGAATTTTGTGCACAACATGACATTGAACTCCTCTTCTGTCACCTCTGCCTCTGAGCCCACTTCTCTGGACAAGAGTCGTCTCCTTTTACCACAGACTCCTTCACCTGCCTCCAACTCGCTCTCTCCATCTTGACCCCTGCCTCTTGCCTTTTAATTGCACTTAACCTGTTCATTGAGAACTGTGAATGTGACATTAGTCACCTCAATTTCTGTGCCCCATCCTTACACATTCCAACTTAACTCCCTCTGAATTGACAGCACCAGCTCTCAAGACATCTCCTCCTATCACCTTTGGACAATGACCCTCCCATGAAATGTCAGGTCATTGTGTCCACAATGGTCACTAACCTTATTTCAATGGATGACCCCCCCGACCCCTGCCAAAAAAACTGCCTCCAAACTCATAGTCTCCCAACCCTGCAAGGCTCACTCCTGGCTCCTTCCCAAAATTCACAAACATGACTGCCTAGGCAGACCCCTTATTGTTTCTGCCTGCTCCCGCCCCACAGAAGTCATTTCTTTCCACCTTGACTATTCCCACTCCACTTACATCCACAATTCTGCTGATGTTTGATGTCAGTTTCAGAGTTTCCAGTTTGCAGGCTCCAGCCATGGCTGTGCATTCCCCACCAGGATGGTCTCTGGTTTCTCTGCTTCTTCTTGGGAAAAAAAGCCTGAACTGTCCTCAACTGCCACTCTCTTCTGCCTGGTTGAGCTTGTCCTTATCATAAAGAATTTTTCTTTTAACTCTCATCATTTGCTTCAGGTCGGAGGGGTGGCCATAGGTACCTGCAGGGGCTCCAGTTATGTCTCTCTTTGTACACTACGTGGAACATTCCTTGTTCCAGTCCTATTCCGGCCCCCAACTATACCTCCTTCTAAGGTGTATCAATCACATCATTGGTGTTACCTCCCTTCCTCATCTGAAATTGAAAATGTTTATCAATTTTGCTTCCACTTTTCACTCCATTCTCACCTTCACCTCATCCATTCTGACTCCCTCCTTCCCTTCCTCCACTTCTGTTTTCATTTCTGGGGATAGGCTGGCCACCAATATCCACTACAAACCAACTGCTTTTCACTCCATTCTCACCTTCACCTCATCCATTCTGACTCCCTCCTTCACTTCCTCCACTTCTATTTTCATTTCTGGGGATAGGCTGGCCACCAATATCCACTACAAACCAACTGACTCTCCCACAGTTATATGGACTGTACATCCTCACTATACATTCCTGAGTGAAGGGCTCCAGTCCAAAACATCGATTTTTGGGTGGTGTCTATTCATCCGTTGTCATAGCCTCTGCTTGATCTCGCCAATGTACCATGCCTCAGGGCATCTTTGCTTGCAGCGTATGAGATGGACAGCGTTAGCTGAGTCACCTGAGTACCTGCCACGTACATGGTGGGAGGTGTCCCCACATGTAATGGTGGTATCCGTGTCGACACTCTGACACATCTTGCAGCGTCTAACATGACAAGGTTGTATGGAGTTGTCCTGAAAGCCAGGTGCGAACAATGATCTATTTGAGGTTTGGTGGTTGTTTAAAGGTGAGAAGTGGAGGTGTGGGGAAGCTCTTGGTGAGGTGCTCATCCTCATTGATGATGTATTGCAGACTGCGAAGAACATGGCGTAGTTTATCGCCTCTTGGGAAATACTGGACAACGAAGGGCACCCTGTCCTGTATCTGTCTCCTGAGGAGCTCATTACAGTTTCTCGCTGTGGCACGTCAGAACTAGCGGTCGATGAGTTGAACATCGTGCTCCGTTTTTATGAGGGAAACCTTGAGTACTCTCAAATGCCTGTCACGTTCCTCATCCTTGTATTCCCCCCTATATTGTATTCACTGTTAACAATGTGGACTACTCTACATTGGGGAAATGAAGTGTAGACTGGGTGACTACTTTGTAGAATATCTTTTTGTCAACTAAAAAGACCCCGAGCTTCCAGTTGCCTTCCACTTCAACGCACCACCCTGTTCCCTGGCCCACATCTCTGTTTCAGGCTTGCTGCCATGCTCTAGTGAAGCTCAGCACAAGCTGGGAGAACAGCACCTTGTTTTCCGCCTGGGAATCCTGCAGCCTTCTGGACTTAATATCAAGTTGAACAATTTTAGGGCTTTCCCAATGGTTTTTCCCCCATCCTCGCACACCAGATCGTATCATCAGGTGGGCTGCTAGCACACACAACCCATTGTCAGCCACTAATTGTCCCCATTAGCAGCTATTCATTCCCTAAAACTGATATTTAACCATTCTTTTGTCTGTCCAACTGGGTTTCTCTCTATTAGGCTCTATTTCCATGTATCTTTTACACCCCCCCCAACCCCATCTTCTGTATGAAAAAAATTCCTTTTCTTAGCTCCCATCTGTTCTGAAAAAGGATCACTGAACCTGAAACGTTAACTCTCTCCACAGATGTTTCCAGACCTGCTGAGATTTTCCAGCAATTTCTGTTTTTCTTCAATATTATATGCATAATTATATTTAATTATTTATTTCCCCACAGCTATCCATTATATCAACTTGGAAACCCTCAGCTTCGGATATTTCGCACCAACTTTTTTATGACCCTTGTAAGGCCTGGAGGCGAGCAGCCAGAGAATACGGTCCAGTTCCGGATTCCTATGGAGTAAGTGGATGCAGTTGGAAATGTGCTCAGCAAAATGGAGTGGGTCGATGCGCATAGTCCTGTTTTAAAGACATCAATATTGAATATTGTTTTCTAGGACACTCAGCTCCTGAAATGAGAGGGTGAACTGCTCCTGAACCTTAACCAGCTCTGCTGTGGTGTCTACAAAATGTGACACTGGTTCATGGCAGCTACTCTAATTTACTGAGAGGCCATTGCAAAGTTATTTCACCTGGACCTTTGGCAAAATCCCATGCAAACTGTGTTAGAGCATTTATGTCTTGATTAAAATGTGTGCATTTGCAGACATTTTGTTTAAAATGTACTCAGATTATTGCCAAACAGTTCTGATTTCGGCCACTAGAGGTCCTGTGTGAGCCATTAAGGTATTAAAGATGTTTCTGAATGTGGAAAGTACCAGCTTCAGTTAATGGGAGTGTGGAAGATTGAGAGTATAAGCATTTGCAATAACACAAAAATCTATTGAGCTGCTCCTTTGCTGTGACTAATTTGCTATTGCTAGTCAAAGGTATGAACTTCTGTTTTGATGTTTGAATAATTGTTAGCCTCTGATTCTGAGTTGTGGAATCGCATTTGCTCATTTCTTTTTTCACACGTTGACTTTTTTTAACATCTTCTATCTCTAACCTGTGTTTTACAGGATGACAAAATTTGATGTGAAGAATTACCTGCAGAGCATCTATAGTGTCCCAGTGGCCGCGGTGAGGACCAGAATTCAATACTGTAAGTAACTGGCAATGCCCGTGAAAAGTATGGCCCCCAGACTGTTACAGTGGACCTTGCTTTAGCATTGACCACAAGTCATGATGAGTGATTAATATTGTCGTGTGCCTTGTCTCTCTAGATGTGTGAGCTAATGTTTGAAGCAAAGTGCTTTGTAGAGATGGAACATTACAACTTTTTCCAATCCTCACTCACTAAATGCTTTTTCAGTTGGAGACACAGAATCGCAAAGCTGTTATGATGCAGAAGGAGGCCAGTCAGCATGTCGTGTCTGCACTGGCTTTCTGAATGAGCATTCAAATGTAGTTCCATTCCTGTCATTTTCCCATATCCCTGAATGTCATTTCTATTTCAGTCATTATCTGATTCCTTCTTGAATGCCTCAGTTGAAACTGTCCCGACCACACTGCCAGCTAGACCTTTGCAAACCCTAAATACTCCATGAAAAAGTTTTTTCTCACATCACATTTGCTTCTTTTGCAAATTGCCTTATATATGTTGCTTCTCCAATCTGTCTTTATAACTCATTTGTCATCCTTGGAATCATTCTTGCAAGTCTCTTCTGAAGCCTGTCAAATATATTCACGTCCTTCCTAAAGTGTTATACCCAGAATTGTGCACAATACTCCACTTGAGGTCTAACTAGTGTATTTGACAAGTTCAGCATACCCTCCTTGCTTCTGTACTCTATGTCCCTGTTAATGAAGCCAATGATACTCTATGCTTCAGTAACTGCTGTACCTGTCCAGACTTGTGCACAGCTGCACCCAGGTCTTTCAGGTCCTGCGCATCCTTTAGGGTAGCACTCTTTATTTTATGCTGTTTCCTTGTACCAAAATATGTCACTTCACATGTCTTTGATTGAATTTCATCTGTCCCCTATCTGCCCAGTCCTTCAACTTATTAAAATCCTTTTTTAATTCTTATATTCCTCAGCACACCAAGATCTAGGTTATTCATACATCTCAGAAAAAGCAAGTGTGCAAAGCTGACCTCGGGAACTTCACTGCCAACCCTCCTCCAGCCCAAATGTACTGATTTAATTTGTGATGTGGAGGTGCCGATGTTGGATTGGGAAGGGCAAGGTCAGAAGTCAAACAACACCTGGTTATAGTCCAACAGGTTTATTTGAAATTGCAAGCTTTTGGAGTGTTGTCCCTCTGAAGGGGCAACATTATGACAGCTTGTGATTTTAAACATATCTGTTGAACTGTAGCCTGGTGCCATCTGACTTGTGACCTGGATTTAATTTACTCTTTGGTTGATTGACAAATAGGAAACAATTTTGTATTTGTGTTGCTGCTTTCCCATTTTCTCAAGGTATGTTGTGTGAGCACTTTGGCCATCAGAATTGAGAACTAATCCTTTTTTTTAACAATCTGCTAACAAGTGGGCTGTACAAATCAATTTTAGCTTGTCTACTGATATGGTCATGGAGAAAGTGAGGTCTGCAGATGCTGGAGATCAGAGCTGAGAATGTGTTGCTGGAAAAGTGCAGCAGGTCAGGCAGCATCAAAGGAACAGGAGAATCGACGTTTCGGGCATAAGCCCTTCTTCAGGAAGATCTGATATGGTCAGTTGACTTAGAGTCATAGAGATTACAGCATGGAAACAGACCCTTCGGTCCAACCTGTCCATGCCGACCAGATATCCCAACCCAATCTAGTCCCACCTGCCTCTATAAGGTCACCCCTCAGCCTCCGATGCTCCATGGGAAATAGCCTGTTCAGACTCTCCCTATAGCTCAAATCCTCCAACCCTGGCAACAATCTTGTAAATCTTTTCTGAACCCTTTCAAGTTTCACACCATCTTTCCAATAGGAACGAGACCAGAATTGCACGCAATATTCCAACAGTGGTCTAACCAATGTCTTGTACAGCTGCAACATGACCTCTCAACTCCTGTACTCAATACTATGACCCATAAAAGAAAGCATACCAAACATCATCTTCACTATCCTATCTACCTGCGACTCCACTTTCAAGGAGCTATGAACCTGCATTCCAAGGTCCCTTTGTTCAGCAACACTCCCTCGGACTCTATCATTAAGTGTATAAGTCCTGCTAAGATTTGCTTTCCCAAAATGCAGTACCACGTGTTTATCTGAATTAAACTCCATCTGCCATTTCTCAGCCCATTGGCCCATCTGGTCAAGATCCTGTTGTAATCTGAGGTAACCTTCTTCGCTGTCTGCTACCCCTCCAATTTTGGTGTCATCTGCAAACTTACTGTACCTCTTATGCTCACATCCATTTATGTAAATGACAAAAAGTAGTGGACCCAGCACCAATCCTTATGGCACTCCACTAGTCACAGGCCTCCAGTCTGAAAACAACCCTGCAACACCACCCTCTGTCTTCTACCTTTTGAGCCAGTTCTGTGTCCAAATGGCTAGTTCTCCCTGTATTCCGTGAGATCTAACCTTGCATTTTGGGGTTGAATCGGACTCCTTCCTACTTTGTATTGCAAAGGAATGGAATGTGGCAGGAAGAGTGGACAGGGATATTCTAGAGGTTGGTCATATTAAGGTAGAATGTCAGAATGCCCAAGCAGTCTGTTGATTGGAGAGAGATACCTTGAGTTTAAAAGGGAAACCGGACAAACAGCTTTTGATCATTCAACTGTCTGGTGACGCTAGACAGGTTTATATTGAAACCTGGGAAGCCTGTCTGGAAGAACAGATGGCTAAGTGATAGTGGCAAAATAGTGAACACAAACCTTCAGATTTTGTGAGCCAAGGACAAAGGCAATGTGTTCGGTTAATGTCTTGTTGGGAAGCAATCTGAATAGCACTATTAACTTCTCTTCAAATATACTATACTGGGCTGCAACCACTGAATATATATTCTCATGATCACTCAAAACTGCTGTTTAGGTACTAACAAGAAGAGAAACCATAAGAATCAAAGGGTGAAGCGTCCTGATTATAAAGTTGCGTATGTTCAGTTGGTAAGTGAAGGCCAATTCTTTTCTATATTATTTGCCACAGTTCTCAAAGATTGTCCATGATTAGAATTTCTTCAGCTCTTATCCTAAACTACAATGCCCAATGGTTTAGTTAGCTGTGTAGAGATTAAATGTTTTGTTATTTGGTGCCCCCCAAAAAAGTATTATTCCTTAGAAGCAAATAAATAATTTCCTGGAATTCAATCCTTTACAAAATGTGCATAAATCGTTAAATAAAATTCTATTGCCATACGTAACGTTCTTCACTTTAGTAAAACATTTTCTTGACCATTTAGCAAACGCAGAAAATGGTGGAGAAGCACAGCAGGTCTGGCTGCATCTGTGAAGGGCGAAGCAGTTAATGTTTTGAGTCCTCTTCAGAAATCTTATTTATCATCCAAGCAGCTACATTTGTAGTTTTATTATCTGAGGCTATACCTTCTACTGTGCAAACATTATTTGCAGTAGGAATTCTGGGAAGTGCTTGGAATTCAATACATTTTAGGATACTTTTATTTTAAAATGCTTAACTAAATCTGGGTCAACTCCATATTTGCCTTTTTTAATGAATTTAGATTTTGCTAACACTTGCTAGAGATGAGGCGTCAGTGTGCTTTTTTTGAGTGGAAGTGCAAACATAAAGTATAAGCAGTCATTCATTTACAACTAATGTCAAGGAATAATATCAGCAGACTCCAGTCTAGCCTTGATAATTGAGTGTGACTCAAATGTCTACAGTTGAGGAAGAGAATAATCTTCTTGAATGCCATTGTGGTGTGCAGCTGTGCCAGGTAATATCTCAGAAACGCTGACCTTTGCAGTATGTTCCAAAGAACAATTTCATAAGATTTTGGTTACTTGTTCATCACTCATCACTGTTTGATAGTAATTGACAAAATAGATCTGGTTAATGAGTGGACACTTGGCAGATGAAATTTAATCCAGAGAAGTACTTAGGGAGGATATTCCCAGGAGAATATCCAGTGAAGTTATATGGGTAGAATTGAGAAATATAAAAGGGATAATTGCCTTTGTTGGGATTGTATTATATGTCATAGTCAGGGTTGTAATGGTAGGGGGTTTTAACTTTCCAGACATAGACTGGGACTGCCATAGTGTTCATGGCTTGGATGGAGAGGAATTTATTAAGTGTGTACAAAAACATTTTCTGATTCAGTATGTGAACATACCTACCAGAGAAGGTGCAAAACTTGAACTTCTCTTGGGAAATAAGGTAGGGTAGATGACTGAGGTGTCACCTCCGGACCTTGGGGTCAGTGATTGTAATTTCATTAGTTTTAAAATAGTGATGGAAAAGGCTAGACCAGATCTAAAAGTTTAATGTCCAAATTGAGTAAGATCAAGAGTAAGGTCAGGCAAGAACTTTCAAAAGTTGATTGGGAAAGCCTAGTCACAGGTAAAGGGATGGTTGGAAAATGGGAGGCCTTTAAAAATGAGTTAATGAGAGTTCAGAGACAGTATGTTCCTGTTAGTGTCAAGGGCAGGGCTGGTATGCCTAAAGAAATTAAGACTCTGGTCAAGGGTTTAAAAAAAGGCATAAATCAGGATCGAGTGAATCCCTAGAGGAGTAGAAGGGCAGTCAGAGTATATTTGAGGGAAACAAGGAGGACAAAAAGAGGACATGAGATATTTTTGACAAATAAGGTTAAGGAGAATCCAAAGGAATGTATTAAGAGAAAAAGAGTAACCAGGGAGAAAAAGAGAATAGGGCCCTTTAAAGATCAACATGGCCATCTAATTGTGGAACCAGAGGAAATGTGTGAGATACTAAATGAATATTTCACGTCAGTATTTACTGTGGAGAAGGACACGGAAGATAGATAACTTGGCGAAATAAGTAGTGATATATTGAAAGTGTTCACACTACAGATGAGGTCCTGGAAGTCTTAAAACACAAAGTTGGATAAATCCCTGGGACCTGATTAGGTCTATCCCAGAACTTTATAAGAAGCTAGGAAAGTGATTACTTGGCCTCAGGTAGGAGACAGGGTGGTGGTGGCCTGTGACCAGCAGTGTGCTGCAAGGCTTGGTGCTTAGTCAATTGCTTTTCATCATCTACATAAATGATTTTGGATGTGAAGATAGGAGATATGATTTGTAAGTTTGCAGATGACACCAAAGTTGCTGGTGTAGTCAACAGTGAAGAAGGTTATTTTGGAGTATAGTAGGACCTTGAGCAAATGGGCCAGTGGGCCAAGGACTGGCAGATGGAATTTATTTTAGATAAATGTGAGGTGTTGCAATTTGATAAGGCAAGTCAGGACAGGACTTGTATAGTTAATGGGTTGTTGCCAAACAAAATCTCGGAGTGCATATGCATTGTCCCTTAAAAACACAGGTAGACGGGGTGATAAAGAAAGTGTTTGCCATGCTTGCCTTCATTGCACTGACTAATGAGTATAGGAGTTGGGATCCATGTTGTGGCTGTACAGGACACTGGTTAGGCCACTTTTGGAATACTACGTTCAATTCTGGCCACCCTGCTGTGGGAAAGATGTGAAACTTGAAAGGGTTCAGTAAATATTGACAAAGATGTTGGAGGGATTGGAAGGTTTGTGATGTAGGGAGAGACTGAATAGGCTGGGGCTTTTTTCCCTGGAGTGCCTGAGACTGAGGGATTACCTTCTGGAAGCTTTTTAAAATCATAAGGGGCATTGGTAGGGTGAATACCAAAGGTCTTTTCCCCAGGGTAGGGGAGTCCAGAACTAGATAGCATAGGTTTAGGGTGAGAGGTGAAAGATTTAAAAGGGACCTGGGAGGCGGCGACGGGGGGGGAGGGGCAACTTCTTCACATAGAGGGTGGTGCTTGTGTGAAATGAGCTGCCAGAGGTGCTGGTGGAGTTGGGTACATTTACAAAATTTCAAAGGCTTCTGGATGGGTATATGAATAGGATGGGTTAGAGGGAAATGGGCCAACTGCTGGCAAATGGGACTAGTTCAGTTTTGGATATCTAATTAGTGCGGATGTGTCGGACTGAGTACTGTATAACTTAATACACTAATTATCAGGTGAAGGTGAAGCTGAGGTGTAGGAAATATTTTAATGCAGCTTATTGTTGTGATCTGGGCTGCACAACCTAGAAAGCCAATTGAATTTTAAAGAGAAGTGAATAGCTACTTGAAAAGAAAAATTGCAGGGCCATGGAAAAGGAGCAGGGAAGTGGGACTAATTCATTACCTTACTTGAAGAGCTACAACTGACATGATGAACAACTGGCCTCCTATTGTGCTATTATTTTGTGTGGTTGACTTCCTCCAACAAAACCTGCAACTACTCCTGTCCCTCTACCAGTCTGTTTAGCTGAATTTGACATTGATACTTTTGCTTACTGTATCATCAAATCTAACCGTCTTTAAAATGTATTATTAAAGATTTGAATGTAAAAGGTTATGCTTCTCCCATGTCCTTGAAGATCATTGTCCTCTCTATACAAACAGTGCTAAAGAAAGCTGAGCGTGGGTGGTGGTTTGCAAATTCTGTATTTCATCTGAGCAACAGTTGAATAAGAGAGCAAATGTCCAAAGAATGTGGTGAATACTGCTGCAAGTTGTTTTACTGGACACAGGGCAATGGTAAAAAATGTCTGGCAGATGATTCAGAATTAAATGACTGGCTGGGGAAGAGGAAGGTTAAGGCTTCCCTGGAGCAGCTTGTTCTTGGTAAACAGGAAACATTAATTTTTATTTTAGCAATTTTTTTTAATCCTTTATAAGCTTAGTCGGAGCAGTGTGTCAGGTCAGTAAGTGTTGTGCTTGCTCACTTGTTTACAAGCTGCCAAATAATGGGATTGGGACAGATTTAAAGACCGCTAATAGGCAATAAAACCAGAAAGAGAGGTAAAAGGCTTTTTCTAAGGAGCCAGTAAGCCCTGTGAAGCATAATTTCTCACCGATTGTGTGTTAAGCCCAAGGTTTCTTATAACTCCCAACCTCTGACTTTCTAATATAGATATCTAAATAGTTTTCTGAGGAAGAGAATTCAGTCTAAATTGAACCCAAAGACTCACTTGCCTTCAACTTTGCCTGTGGAATGGCACATTGAGGTAGGGAGAGCTTGTGTAAAGTACATGGTCAGACATTTATACAACTGGGGGGGTGAAAATAAAAGAATCTGCATTTTAGATTTCAATAAGATCCCTAAGATTTCAATAAGATTTGGGCGGCACGGTAGCACAGTGGTTAGCACTGCTGCTTCACAGCGCCAGAGATCCGGGTTCAATTCCCGCCTCAGGCGACTCTGTGTGGAGTTTGCACATTCTCCCCGTGTCTGCGTGGGTTTCCTCCGGGTGCTCTGGTTTCCTCCTACAATCCAAAAAAATGTGCAGGGGTTAGGTGAATTGGCCATGCTAAATTGCCCGTAGTGTTAGGTGAAGGGGTAAATGTAGGAGAATGGGTCTGGGTGGGTTACGCTTCGGCGGGTCGGTGTGGACTTGTTGGGCCGAAGGGCCTGTTTCCACACTGTAAGTAATCTAATCTAATCTAATCTAATAATGCCTATCCTAACGTTGCAAATCACTGAGTATGCAGCAAGCTGCTTTGAAGTTAAGTAACATTGTTATGCTATCAAACACCTAGTTTATCTGAGGATTTGCGATTGAAAGTGAACAATATTTTATGTGGTGCCTATCCTAACGTTGCAAATCACTGAGTATGCAGCAAGCTGCTTTGAAGTTAAGTAACATTGTTATGCTATCAAACACCTAGTTTATCTGAGGATTTGCGATTGAAAGTGAACAATATTTTATGTGGTGCCTTTCATCCCCATCCCTCAGAATATCCCAAAGTGTATCACAGCTGTTGAATTATCTTGTAGAGTAGTTACTGTTGTTATGCAAGAAAATATGATTGTCAGTTTTGTGCTTTGTGAGGTCCCACAGACAGAAGTGAGCAAAATGACCATTTAATTTGTTTTGGTGTTGATTGAATATACAGAGAAATCTCGATTACCTGGCATTCAATCAACTGAATTTCGGATTATCTGAACAAGATCGCAAGGTCCCATTGCTGGATAACAAAGCTAGCCATGCATCGTTTATCGGCATTTTATTAACTGAATGAATTACTCTCGATCGTGTTGTTCAGATAATTGAGATTCCTCTGTATATGTTGGTCAGACCATGGGAGGCTCCATGAAATTGCTGGAAAAGTTCAGCAGGTCTAGCAGCATCTGTGGAGAGAAATCAGAGTTAGCGTTTCTTATCCAGTGACCTTTGCTTGGAGGTTTCACGAATCTTTTCTATCTACCTGAGTGGGTGTATTTGGGGTCTTTGTTCAAATCTTATTGGAATACTGAATGGTCTGACGATGTAATACATTCCCTCAAGAGTAGCCTCTGCAGTGTGGTATTTTTTTAGATTAGATTAGATTACTTACAGTGTGGAAACCGGCCCTTCGGCCCAACAAGTACACACCGCCCCGCCGAAGTGCAACCCACCCATACCCCTACATTTACCCCTTACCTAACACTACGGGCAATTTAGCATGGCCAGTTCACCTGACCTGCACATCTTTGGACTGTAGGAGGAAACCGGAGTGGTTTGAACCCATAAGCTGACACACAGTCAAGAATCTTTCTAAATGACGAAAGCTGACATTTGAAGTCTTTCATACTATGCTGCTTACCTTTTCAATTGTGTGTTTTAAGGCAACACACAGCACATTGTTTGAACACACTGAAGATACCAAGCGAAGATGACAGATCATTGTCGGATCAATAAAAATCCCTGACTCCGAGCTTGGTATCTCTTAAGAGGCAGCACCCTGAGCCTCGCTTTTTCTCAACCAATGTCTAACTCCGTGTGAACTAAAGTGGCTCTGTTCTTAATGCATTCACTGCCCTTTAATATGTGGATAGATGTGCCAGAAAATTAGTATCTGGGACATGCTATGCTGGTTATCTATTGAGCATTCAAAACAGGAATGTGTGTAAAGGCTTCCTATAACAATATAATTTTCTTCTTGAGATTTTGAAAAAAACCCAGCAATTTCTATTCAGGATGTTACCAGACCTCTGTAGTTTATTGAATTTTACGATTAATATCATTTTGGTTTAATGTATGTGTTATGTTGCAGTTAACTGCATCTTGTATCCCAGTGGAGAAGAATGTGGTCATAGCCACAAATGTTGACTTTTTTTTTCGAGATGTCACCTTGTTCCTCAGAGGTTAGGTCATTCTGATTTGGAAGGCACATTCAAATCCATTAGGTTCAAAAAGTACTGTCTTATGAAAAACTTTGCAATTAAAGCAGAGCATTTCAGCATTTTGTGTGGCAGCTGAATATTATAATTTGTAAGGCTGTGCAATTGTTTGAACAAAATATTGCCCAAGTCTCTGTTGAACTATATTAAAATGAGTGAGATTTTACTCTTCCATTGATGTTTATAGTATGTTGTCTTTACGTGAAACAGTAAAGAATCATATGAGAACTTTGGTTGTTTGTAAATGAAAATTCATATTATTATAACCTCAGGATGTTGCAAAAGTGCTTTTTAGCTAACAGGAAAGCCCCACTAATAGCAATAAATTGAATAATAGACTGGAATTGTACAGAGGCCATTCAAGCAATGTGTCTATACTGGCTCTTTGAGGGAACAGTCCAATGAGGCTGTCTTTTTTTCCCCCCATAATTTGTACTTTGTCCTTTTCCAAATACTTATCCAAATCACTCTGAAAATTAAATTTGCCTCCACCGTCATTTTAGACAGTAAATTCCAGATAACCATAAATTACTGCATTAAAAAAAAGTCCTGGTTCTTCTATCAGTTAATTTGAATTTGTGTTGGCTGGTTACTGACCCTCCTGCCGGTGGAAGCGGTTTATGTATTAATTCTTTTTACTTTATTAAAACTTTAGGAATTTTCTCTTAAGTCTCTCCTCAGTCTTTGTTTTATGGAGAACCACCCCAATTTCTTCCGTTTCTCCACATAACTAATACCATTCCGCTAAGTTTCCTTTGCATTCCCTATAAATGTCTTTACGTTTTTATTCCCTAAAGTGTGACTTGACGATTGCCAATTGATTTGTATTTGGTGCTGTTGCTACTTGAGGAAGGTTTGGCCAAACATTAGAACTGCTTTTGCTCTTCGAAAAGAGGTGGGGGATCTTTCTATGTATTCCTTATGAGGCAAATGGCTTTTCTTTCAAGTGTGTATGTTGTTTGGATAATGCAAACTTTCCACTAAACAGGTTTAGTGACTATTCTATTAGCGATCTTCTACAGTGTAATTTTTCTATAGCGGTTTTCCATAGTGTGGTTTTCTATCGCTCATGGTTGCAAAGGAACACAGCTGTTGTACTGTAGCAGAATGACGTGTAGTATGCTCAAGACTTGGGGCTTAACTCTGTAACCTATTAACTCAGGGTCATGAATTCTGCCACTAAGCTTCGGCTGAAGAATGGTGTAAAGATATAACATTCTTAGTGGTCATTCATTTGGAGCATTCATTTAAAGGCATTCATGTTGCATTCTGTTTGAGGTACTTGAAGGTCATTTAAAAATATATTACTTATTTTCCTGCGTGTGTAATGATTACAGAGAAACCTCAAAATATTTTTGAATTGTATTATTCTCCAAGTGAAAATGATCTTTAAATTTCTTAGGATTAAGAAACTGTGCATGGGTTCCATTTGGAATTGTGGTGTATGTTATTCACTGCTGTTGCTGCTCCATGGTAGCGACACGAAGCCCTGCTTCATTAGAACTGCTAACATGTTATACATTGGTCTGTTTCTCATGAGTTATAGAATCTTACAGTACAGAAGAGATCCTTCAGCCTATCATATCTGTACCAACAAAGAAACCCCATCACCTATTTATACTAATTTCACTTTCCAGCACTTGGTCTTGAATGTTGTGACATTTGGAGTGCTCATTCACATGCCTTTTAAAGGTTGAGGCTTCTTGTCTCTACTACCCTCCCATGCAGTGCATTCCAGATTCCCACCACTACCTGAGGGAAAAGAAAATCTCACAAATCCCCAATCTTCCTGTCTTTCACCGAAACATTACTCTGCCTCATTATTGACCCTTCAACTAAGTGAGACAACTGCTTCCTATCCACCATGTTCATGCCCCTCATAATCGTACGTACCTTGATCAAATAGCTCTTTGTTTTCTTTAGAGCAGAAAAGACTAATCTGACTGGGATTTGAGTTCCCAAACATTGTACACCAATTGGTTGCTTAATTCTTCCTATGACATGTGGGCTAGTTTTCTTATGAATGTAATTGGAATGCCAAGGGTAAATACCAGCAATTGATAGATCTTGCAATGCAGTAGATGTCTTGAATCATTTCAGGATGGGTTCTGCATCCCTCATATCCTCATGTTTCCTGATCCCAGATATAGGCTGAGTCTAAGACAGCTGTACAGGAGGTTAGCTTTCCAGCATTCTATCTCCATACTGTAATCTTGCTGTCATCTCTTTGCAAATCTGATGGTACACTTCAACTACATTCACATCGCAAAATGCCAGGGTCTGTGGATTAAGATATTTAGATTAAGGTTGTCTGGATTGTGAGTGTATTGTTTGAGGTGTTGATGTTTTACACATTAGCTTGCATGTCATCTTAAGCTCTTCACGTGGAAGGTTTCTTATTGTAGACTGTATTTTATTTTCAGATCAATTTCGATTCATTTATCAAAAAGACAAGACAATGCCTACTTTCAGTGTACATTGGAGATCTAGTTGAAGGAGGTTGCTAAACTTGAGAGAGTGCAGAAAAGATTTACAAAGTTGTTTCCAGGACTGGAAGGTTTGAGTTATAAGGAGAGGCTGAATAGACTGAGGCGCTTTTCCCCTGGAGTGTCAGAGGCTGGGGGATGACCTTATGGAGGTGTTTGAAATCATGAGGGGTATGGATAGGTGAATAGCCAAGGTCTTTTTCCTAGGTGGGGCAAGTCCAAAACTAGAGGGCATAGGTTAAGGTGAGAGGGGAAAGATTTTAAAAAGGACCTAAGGGGTAACTTTTTCAGGTAGAGGGTGATGCGTGTATGGAATGAACTGCCAGAGGAAGTGGTGGAGGTGGTTACAAATACTGCATTTAAAAGGCATCTGAATGGGTATTTGAATAGGAGGGGTTTCGAGACGTATGAGCCAAATGCTGGCAAATGGGTCTAGGTCAGATTGGGATGTCTGACTGTTGCAGGTGAGTTGAACCGAAGGGTTTGTTTCTGTGCTGTATGACTGTTTTACAATCAAATGCATTGGTAACTGTAACCAAAAGCTTTTCGCCTCTAGATGGCAGTGTTGTCTTGAACAAATTGCACTTCCTGCTTTTCATAAAGCAGGTTGTTTCTCTCTAGACTGGATGGAAGTACACCATCTTGGATATTTATTCTGTAATGTGTAATCCTACCTTTAAATCGTCTTATACTTTCAAAATCCATTTCTGGTGAAATAATAGATATCCACCTTCAGATTAGATTAGATTACAGTGTGGAAACAGGCCCTTCGGCCCAACAAGTCCACACCGACCCGCCGAGGTGCAACCCACCCATACCCCTACATTTACCCCTTACCTAACACTATGGGCAATTTAACACAGGCAATTTAGCATGGCCAATTCACCTGGCCTGCACATCTTTGGACTGTGGGAGGAAACCGGAGCACCCGGAGGAAACCCACGCAGACACGGGGAGAACGTGCAAACTCCACACAGTCAGTCGCCTGAGGCGGGAATTGAACCCGGGTCTCTGGTGCTGTGAGGCAGCAGTGCTAACCACTGTGCCACCGTGCCGCCCTTCAGTGCTGGGACCGCGAATCAGATATATACAGAGCTCAGCCTCAGAAAATGTGGGTGCTCCATTTAGAGTGGCACTGTATGAATTGTCAGTTGCTTAGTGTAAATGATGATCAATCCTGTGGTTATGGAATGTAACATTCATTTTTGATGAGTGCTGTTGGGGGATGTGCTCAGGAGCTTTTTCCTCACTGATTTTGTGTGGTTGTCTTCGTAAGTACATAACGGTTACTTTGACCTCTGTAAGGAATGTAAGTATGACTGAAGAGGCTTTGTGGTAGGTCTTAACTGAATGAGAGCATTAGGATACTGTCGAGATTCATTGGTTGATGTGTTAAAGAGCAGGGTCTGTCTATCCATATTGGTAGAAAATAGTAGATCAAGGAACTGTCTTGCCCATCTCACTCTTCTCGAGATACCATTTCAGTAACTTGATTTTGTGTTCCTTCAAGCCTACTCTCCTTTGAAATCTAAAGATGTAACACCCTATTAATGGGCCATCCTTTAGTTGATTTGTTTAGGGTAAAAAAATACACATTCCATCCACTTTCAGTTGTTTTTATACTTTGTCTGGAAGCTAATTGTCTGTTCCCGTGTGAAAAAGGTGACTGATTCATTAAATGCTTAAAACTTTCTCTGAACTCCACTGAACAATATGAAACAAAGGTTCGCCTTCAAATGCGTGACAAATACGGTGTAAATCTCAGTTCTATTCTGTTATAAAGAAGCAAATAATGAAAACAAAGTTATGTGAATGGACACAAAGCATGTGCCATCTCCACAAATTATTTTCTGGTGCATTCTCCAAGCCGTTGCCCCACTGGGTTGACTGACTCATTACAGTCTAATCACTGGAATTATTTTCTTTTTGAAAGTTCTTTTAAAAAGCATAATCATTGTATAATCATTCTAAAATTCCACTGGAGTAATGTAGTTAGCAATTGCATTGTCTTCAGTTGAGATGAACCAGAGCACCAAGGGGCATTGTACACCATCAGACTTACCCTTTTAAGATACATTTTAATCAAATTTTTCACTGGCTTTGTGTTGACGTAGTGGGTAAAGACCATGTGCTGTGAAGCAGAGATGCAAGTTTTGATCTGAAGTATAACTTTACTCATAAATGACCAGTGAACTGACTTATGGATAACACAGCTGTTCCTTTTCTGTAGTTCTTTATTTCCCTTATGAGCGATGTCATTTTGTATTGAAGTGCAGATTTCTCTGCATTTTACAATTTTAAAGAAGTTCTGTGTCTGGAGTACTACCTTCCTCAAACTAAACTCGTCTTATACATTCTTAATCGGCATGCGTATTTGATTATGCTTTATGAATTTTAAATCATGTAAAATTAAATAAGGGTGTTTTGTCTTCTGCATTCCTGCTTAGCTGTAAAAATGGAAAGAAAAGTAATTTTCTGATGGCTAGATTAAGGACCACCACCACAGATGTTGCATACTGAGTCTGTTAAATGTTTGGATGGTGAAAGATCTTAATATTCAAGTTTGAGTCTTTCTGTAAATATTAAGGTAGAAACTAAACAACCAAAATGTAAGAGACTTCAGCACTTGTGACGATTCACTTACTTAGTAATATCTTTGCAAGAGTATTGATCTGTCTTTTTAAAAGAAACCTTTTTGTTTTGATAAAATGTCTGGCAAAGAGAGCAACTTTTTAAATCTGTCTGAAACATGAATAGGTTTAAAATTATAGTAGAAGCTGTCAACTGACAAATCTCGCCAGCAGGTGCTTTCTTGAAAGCAGTTGTTTACAGTAACAGGATGTTTTCAGTAAATGCTAGTGTCTTATTTCCTGGTTTTTATTTTTGCTTTATGTCCTTGAAATGTAATTGGAAAACCATTTTCAGCTGCATAAGTGTATAGAATACATAAATGTGTGCAAGAGTGTGTGGCATGTTTATAGTGACACTTGTTCCTGAGGGAGTATATGATGTTTGGAAAACTGCATTGCACCCCATAGCACGCTTTGCCATGCTCAGCTACATGTGTGACTGGAAAGCAAAAGTGTTTATGCAATGATATATTATACTTCTGGGGTTATTTTATTAGCCTTTAAACCCTGCCAGTTACAATGGTCAAGCCCACTTTTGGCTCCTGTTTATTGAAGTGTTGACATTAGTGAGGAAAAGGAGCAGCAAACACTAAAATCCTGATAGTATACAGTGTCAAAACATTAAACTAAAACTAGTCTTGCATCTAAGTAAAAGAAAATTCCTTTCCTAATTTCTATTTTTCTATTTATTTCCCTCATTGTGTATGCTGTTTTCCTGTTTTTGAGTAAGTTTTTCTTGCTTTCATATTTCTGACATTCATTCCACAGTCTAGCATCTTTCTTCCATTTTTTCTCTCGGCATTAGCCTTTCACTCAGCCACCCTGTTCTTCTGTAGTTTCCCAATCTTCCAGTTGTGCGCTTGTATCCTTTTCCCTGCTTTTTGCTTGCTTCTGTGATATTAAGTGTCATCTTAAAAATTCTAAGGCCATATTTATTTCTGATCCTTTCACTAAGGCCTGCTTTTATTTGGTGCTTTCACATCCTGTCTTGAGTAACCAATTAAATGCTTTTAAAGAGTAGTCACAAAATATCATAGTGATATAGTTAAGTTATGTAGCCATTTGTAGGAGGAAATACGTTAGTCCATTTGCACGTAAGATCGAAATCTGCAATAAGTATTGCTGAGGCAAGGAGCGAGTTTTGAGAAGATTTGTAGCTCGGGTTGAGATTCTGGATGTAGGTTTGCTCACTGAGCTGGAAGGTTCATTTCCAGACGTTTCGTCACCCTACTAGGTAACCTCTCCAGTGGGCCTCTGGGCGAAGTACTGATGATTCCTGCTTTCTTTGGGTTGGTGATGTCATTTCCGGTGGTGATGTCATTTCCTGTTTTTTTTCTCAGGGGGTGGTAGATGGGGTCTAACTCGATGTGTTTGTTGATAGAGTTCCGGTTGGAATGCCATGTTTCTAGGAATTCTCGTGTGTGTCTCTGTATGGCTTGTGTTATCCCAGTCAAAGTGATGTCCTTCCTCATCTGTATGTAAGGATACTAGTGAGAGAGGGTCATGTGAGTTTGTGGCTAGTTGATGTTCATATCGTCTGGTGGCTAGTTTTCTGCCTGTTTGTCAAAGCATTTTGTCAAAACTCTGTTTTGTGCACATCTGGACATTTCCACAAGAGTACAACTTCATAGGGAAAGCCAACCTTTATCCTGAATGAGAAAAGAGTGCTGACTGTTTTGTCGATATTAGAGGCATTGCTGTGGAATATGTACCATTTAGTGATGTTTAACAAGTCAGTCTTGGACTTTGTTTACATTTTAACCCAGGCAGGCTGACTTTGGTAAAACATTACCCTCAGAAATGAACCAGTAAATGGTTCTCACCTATTTTGTTGAGTCAAAACATGTGCATTGCCTGTAAAGAACTGGGACCTGTGTATTAACATATCTTGCTTCCAGTAGACACTGTGAGCCTGACTGACCATCCTAAGTTAGGTGACAGTGTAAGTCCTTTCAAATTTAGGATGCTCTAACAAATATTGGCCAATTACAGAGCTGCATCTAATGTTGAGTACTTCTCAGTTACATATGAGCAGGCTGGTTGGTTACAATTGGTAATGACCAGCTCATCTATTTTATTGATGTTTGCTGAGGGGATAAATATTGGCCAGAACACCTTGAGGAGATTGCCTTGCTTCTCTTTGATACAGTGCTGAGGTATCCACATCCATCAGACACGGTAATCAAGCCTCAGCTTAATATCTTACCTGAAATGTGGCATCTCTGACCCAGAACCCTGTCAGCTCAGATTTTGTACTCTATTTTCTGGAGTAGCAATTAAATCCGCAGGCACTGATTTAGGCAAAAGTGTTATCCATTGAGCCACAGCTGACCTTTTGTGACTATTATTTGTGGACTGTGTCTTTGTGGTTTATTTTGCTGAGTCCCATTCTTGTATTAATTTCCATCTGAATGGCTGCTTTATTGGTAAAGCTTAGAACATCTTGCTGTATGAGTCTTTTTTCCTCTTGGTCCTCTTGAACTGAGCTATTATGCATTCAAAGCAGTGCACAAACAAGGTAATTTTATCCAATGCCCAGATTGCCATGTGATGGAAAACATGTTTTTTTTAAAATACATTAGCAGACATTAGTAATGTTAAACACTGCTGTGCACTATTGACATTAGTAATGTGTGACTAAAAAAGAATGATGTTTGGAATTATGTATTGTTTCCTGGGCAGACTCCTAAATGGGTAGGATGTAGGATAATTGATATTAGTAATTGATGAAAATAAGTGCCAAGTTAAAATGAAGTGTAGATGATCCCTGCAGATTTTCTGCCCTGACACACACTCATTTGTTCTTTGTCTCCCCCTACTTTGTGCTGAATCTTGCCATGTCTGTTTTCACAAGCCCTTGCAGCCCTCCAAAGTATACACTTTAAGTGGCTATTATTAATTTGTAACATGGAAGTTGATAATTGATTTGATTATTAATGGTATCACAGTTGAGTGCAATCCTGTCTTTGCACAGCATCCACACAAGTCCACTTTCTAGAATTCATTTCAAGATAGTTCTCAAAAACAAAAATTGTGGGTTTCTTTCCACCTCTTCCAAGCTCTGAGGGTAGTTGTACTGCCCTCTGTGAACTAACATAGTACAGATTGGGAGTTGATTTTGCGATTTGGCCTTTTGAAATTTACCTATTAATCCAATGTATTATCCAGAAATACTGAAGAATCTGCACTGTGGGATTTCGGCAGCTAAACTGGTTTGCTAATCATAGGCTTAGGGTGTTGCACATTGTCAACTGTAATAAGCTTGAAATCAACATATTTCTCCTCTTCTACCTCCTTGAGCAGCCCCTCGTGTTCCTAATTTTATTATCATTGATCCTTTTGTTATGACAGGCCTGGGCAGGATAACAGTCATTCTGGACTTGAGGTTTCCTTGAGATGACATCACTTTCTCTTGTAAACCTGTAAACTTTCCTATTTGTAATTATAGATCTTGTTTCAAGGATGCTGCTGGCAAAAATGTAATTTTAGTTTGATTGTATATCTGTCTTAAGTGCTTTCGGAAATGTAGCAGACAGCCATTGATCTTGTTGCACGATCGATCTGTAGGCATTAATCTTGTGCCTAAGGCTGTCAAACAGCATCTATTATATTCCATTGACAATTAAAATACCTTCTAGGTGCAAGATAGGAATTCTGTCTGCAGAGCCAAATTTCTACAGTGAGTCTTCAGGCTTAAAATCATTTTGGTAAGCCTAACTATTTCATGTATCTCCAGATTGGATATATTGTTCAGAGGATGTCAGTTTGTCATTGTATGAAAGAGAAGGTATGGTTTTGGAAGGATGCTGTAATGAAATGAAAGGATTTTTGAATTAAAAATATTTTGTATGGAAGATAAGGTTTTGCTCCCTGTGAACATCTACAACTACACCCACCTCTCCCCCACTAGTACCATCCACCTTTAATCTTAGAAATTGGACCTGTGGTATATGTGCAAGAGATGTTTTAAGCCACAAAAGATTCTGCTAATCCAAACTTTATCTGCCTTCATTTTAACCCTCAGCACATCCTGGTACTCACCACCCTTCTGCTCATTGACTTTGGCTTATAATCTGACAATGCCTTGATGTTACGTGTCTGTACTCATCTACAGTCATGAAACTCTTCAAGATATTGTTGTACCCCCAATTCTGGTCTTTTGTACATCCTGATGTCCATCACTCTCTCTTTGGTGATTGAACCTTCAGCTGGCTAGGCCCTAAAGTGTAGAATTGCTTCCATAAATCTCAACCTTCTTGAAAACTCAACTTAATATTTCAATTTTTTCCAAGTGTTTGGTCACTTGTCCTTGTAGCTCCTGTAGTGGAACAAAGACAAACTCTACTCTATAATCAAAAACAAAAATTGCTGCAGAAACTCAGCAAGTCTGGTTGCGTCTGTGGAGAGAAAACGGAGTTAGCATTTAGTGTCCAGTGACCTTTCAGACTGTTCTGAAACCTTCCATAGATTGCAATTATCTTCGAAGTCTCAGGTATGACTCCCAACCAGTGGAGCATTTTCTCCCAGATTCCTATTAACTCATGTTTAGCTAGGGCTTCTTGATGCCACACTCCGTCACATGCAGCCTTGATGTCGGGAGCACCCATTGTGACCTCACATTTGGAGTCCTTTTGCTTATGTAATGCAAATGTCGGTCAATTATGTACAGTTAATTGTTTAACCGTGTTTATATCTTGGTTAATAAGTGTTGTGATAGAAATTATTGATGTGCATCATTGAGCTTTGTTAGTTATCTAATCAAGACATATACAAGGCAGTAGTTGTCTATCATGAAAGATAAACATCAGCATGCTTTGTGTGCCTGTTTTGGAATTTACTGTCCATTCTTAGAGTAAAGTTCTCCTGTTTGGCAGTCTGAATTATTTAAGAAGTTATAGTTACATAATATTTTTGAATTTAAGAATCAATTTTATGCGCCATATATTTACAGTCCAGACCTAACTTGAACAATTGTGGAGTTGAGTATTTCTGTCAGTAACTCTTGATAGATGAAAGACAAACCAGTATTGATTAGGTGGCTGCTCCTCATTTTGTTAGTTTGAATGATTTGTGAAGAACTCAACCATTGGATTTGTTTGTTTAATCATTTCAAGAAATTATTCAAGCTGCTGAGTTATTTGAACTGACTTCAGGAGTTTGTGCTCATTACTTGTTTTTACATAAAGGCTGTGGTCATTTAATCCATTAAAGTGTCTGGAACATGCTTTTTTTCTGTAGTGATGGCATATAGTGGATATTCAGCATGCAATACAGAGACAAAAAAAACGTTCATTCATAGTGCACTGTTGGCAACTTCTGCACAGAAAGTCTCACTTCAGTCTCTAAGTGGTGTGGGCTTGTCCTATGGGAGCTAACCTTTGTACTTGGCTTGTAAACGTTTACCGGAGTTTGAATTGAAACAGTACTGTTGCTGTCAACTGTACATTAAGAAGCATATGAAAAGGGAGAAGCCATTCAGCTTTTTGTGCCTGTTTCACCATTTAATTAGATTGTGCTTAGTCTGTAACTTAACTCCAAATATCCACCTTTGATGTCCACTCCTTAATATCATTGCCTAACGTAATTTCAGAATGGAGATTAATAGAATTATCGATTGATCGAGCCTCAGCAGAATTTTGTGATAAAGTCCGTTCCAGATTTCTATCGCCTATTTTTTGTGCAATGATAAAGATGCCAATCGTCTGGCCTTAGATAGTTTTAAAATATCTCCATTTATTATGCTTCTCTGTGAAATCTTAAAACTGTTTTCAGACAAGGTGGAACAGGCACTGATGTGATGCAGGCTGAGTGGAGCCTGTTACAGCTGGCTATGCTAAAGCATTAGTATGTGTGGGAAAGATTGGTTTCGAATTTACATTCACAATATTTTGTTGTCAAATTTTGGTTCTGATTTATCCCTAGAATTCAAATGTAAGAAAAGATCACAGCCAATTGTAGTTAAAACGCTCTGTGGATAAATGAGAATTTTCACTTCATTTTCACTCCTTTTGCTGAAGAGATTCCAGTGATCTGATACCAAATGCTGCATTCTGGTAAACAGACATCAGACATGATACTGGAGTGTGGGCAGTGAAATTAGGAGTGAACCATTCAGTCAGTTGTTGAAGGAAAATGGAGAAAATTTGAAAGTGGGAACTGATGATAGGAAAGGACTTTACAATGTTATCGTAGACGTGATTATTAAAATAATAATTAAACCAAACAAGAATTAACATGGCATAGCAGTCACCAGAATAATAACAGTGTGACGTCTAATCACAAAACTATCAGTGCTAAATCTGTAATATTATTACAAGGGAAAATATCAGTTAATAGACTTCAAGTTGTGACCCTTCTGACCTCAAGAATTCTACCTTCTGATTCATTGTGTTGATGTAAAAGTATTTGAGACTGCTATTAAGTCAAGCTGTCAAAGCAGCTTTTTAAGCACTTATCCTTTGTATGTAGGTCAGAAGTCACACGACATCAGCTTATAGTCCAACAGGTTTATTTGAAATCACAAGCTTTCAGAGTGCTGCTCCTACATCACATGAAGTCGTCAGATGACTTCGCCTGACAAAGGAGTGCTCTGAAAGCTTGTGTTTTCAGATAAACCTGTTGGACTATAGCCTGATGTCGTTTAACTTTTGACCTAGTCCAACATCAGCACCTCCACAGCACACCTTTGTATGGAGGCATGACAGGCAAGGGTTACATTTGTTTAAGGCTAGCAACTGAAGGGTAGCTATAAATTGACCATCTTGGTTTGAGGCTGGCTTCATATAACGGTGACAATGACAGTTTTCCATTTCCCTGGCTTGTTACAGCAACGCACCATTTTAATGATCGCTTCTACCGAGACCAATTTTTTTTTGTAAATTTCTAGAATTCCAATTCTCAAACATCCATGGGGAGAGCTGAACTCTTATTCACTGACTACTCATCCAGTAGCATGACCATCCATATCTTTGAACCTTAATACTACAGTTGATCCCTCTCTTGTGCGCATTATTGCGATAGTTCAGGCTTAACTTCTCTTCAATCACAAGAAGGGAACTAGAGATTGAATTAAAAGAAAGGATAGGAATGCAATTTGCTCTCCACATCTCTCTGTCCACAAATTGCAGTAAATTATTTAGCCAGTCTCCGAGGAAGAATGTGCATTTGAAATTTGTATTATGGAATCTGAAATGCATGGTTTGGTATTGGCTTTTGGAAGCCTTCATAGAGTCATAAAGCTGAACAGCATGGAAACTTCGGTCTAACTTGTCCATGCTGACCAGATATCCTAAATTAATCTAGTGCCATTTCCCAGCATTTGGCCCGTATCCGTCTAAACCCTTCCAATTCATTTACCCATCTAGATGCCTTTTAAATGTTGTAATTGTAGCCACCTCCACCACTTCCTCTGGCAGATCATTCCATATACTCACTACCCTCTGCGTGAAAAAGTTGTCCCTTCGGTCCTCCTCAAATATTTCTCCTCTCACCTTAAACTTATGCCCTCTAGTCCTGGACTCCCCCACCCCAGGGTTATGATTTTATAAACTTCTATAAGATCACCCTTCAGTCTCCGATGCTCCAAGGATTATAGCCCCAACTTATTCAGCCTCACCCTATAGCTCAAACCCTCCAACTCTGGCAACATCCTTTTAAATCTTTTTTTGAACCCTTTCAGGTTTCACAGCATCTTTCCTATATCAGGGAGACTAGAATTGCAAGCAGTATTCCAAAAATGGCCTAACCAATGTCCTGTACAGCAGCAACATGACCTGCCAACTCTTATTCTCAATGCACTGACCAATAAATGCAAGCATACCAAACACCGTCTTCACTATCCTGTTTACCACTTTCAAGGAATTACGAACCGGCAGCACTCCTCAGAAGCCTACTATTAAGTGTAAACCTCCTGCCCTGATCTGTCTTTCCAAAATACAGCACCTCCATCTGCCAATGTTGGCCCAATAGCCCATTTGATCAAGGTCCTGTTGTACTTTGAGCTAACCTTCTTTGCTGCCCACTACACCACCAATTTTGCAAACAAACTAACCATACCTCCTGTGTTCACATTCAACACTTTTTTATATTTTTTGCCAGACAATTATTTTATTTTGCTTTCCAACTGCCTTAAAGGTCAATTAAATCTGTTGAATAATTAATTTAACTTTTGGAGTTTCTGAAACTTTAAATAGAATTCTTTTTGAAATGGGTAGTGACATCCTCAAAACTTAAGTAAACCTCGGTTTTGGTATTTTACTCAGACTTTCAGGGAATAAACACATTTTTAAACTTATTGTGTAGTGTTGTGACAGAAAATGAATAAAGTCCATTTCCAGCTTTTAGTCTGTCACCTGTGAAAAGAATAGAATTACGGGTAACTTTGAGTCCTTGTTTTTTACAGTAAGTTTTACCATGAATGTGTTTTGTTTTAAACATTCTTAGCTGCTACTTTGTATTTGTGTCTGAGTCATGTTGGTGAGCATTATCAGTTCTTTGGCCATAGTGTGTCAAACCTGATTCTGCCCTCACCCCTTATTAACATGTGACAGTGAATCAGCAAAATTCTGGCCAGTTTTCACTTCTCAATAATGCCAAATAAATTAGTTTTGTTTACCAGTATACCAGTATCTGTTGTCAGATTCTTAACATTTGTTCAATTAGCAATTTTAATCTCCCAAACCTTTAACATAGAAACTTTGGACTTGTATAGCACAGAAGGAGGCTGTTAATACCATCATTAATTTGTTGCATTTGTTAATAGGATGTGGGCATCATGACTGGGCAGCATTTATTGCCCACCCCCAATTTCGCTGCAGAGCAGGTAGTGAGCTTTTTTTTTAACTCACTGCAGTCCCTGGAGTATAGCAGCACCCACCATGTCATTAGGAAGGCAGTTTTAATGTTTTTGAACTGATGATCGTGAAGGAATGGTAATGGGTGGGTGGGATCTTGCAGGTAAATGTGTTCCATGTATCTTCTGCTCTTGTCCTTCAAGTTTGCAAGGTTTGAAGGTTCTGTCAAAGCAGCCTTGGTGAGTTGTTGCCATGCTTCTTGGAGATGGTCCACACTCTGCCACTGAATATTGGTGATGAAGGAGTAAGTAATGGATAGAATGCCAGTCAAGCTACATCCCTCCAGGCCAGTGGAGAGTATTCCATCACACTTGTGACTTCTGTCTTAATGAGCAGGCATTGAGAAGGCAAGATATGAGTTACTCACCACAGAATTTTGAGCTTCTGACCTGGTTCTCCAGACACCTCCAGCATCACAGAAGCCAGTCTTCAGCTAATTTAATTTACTCCATGTGATATCAAGAAAGGCACTGGATATTGCAAAGAATATGGGCCCTGACAACATGCTGGCAATAAAATTGAAGACTTGTGCTCCAGAACTTGCCACTTCCCATGACCACGCTTTTCATTGTAGCTCCAACATGGGCATCTGCTTGGCAGTGTGGGAAAATTGACCAGCTATGTCCTGCACGCACACGTGCAGGACAAATTCATCCTGGCCTAAATGCTATCCTGTCAGCTTACTCTCTATGATTAGTAAAGTGATGGAAGAGAAATTTCTGGTCAGTGGAAACCTTAAAAATATTGATAATAGAAGTGTCAGGGTATTATTGAATGTGAAAAGGTATGGTTAAATTCTCTCTTATTGGAGATGGTCACTGCCTATCACTTATCAGCTCAAATCTGAATGTATTCAGGTCTTGCTGCTTTTGGACATGGACTGTATCAATATATGTGGTGTCACAAATGGCACTGAATATTGTGCAATCATCAGCAAACATGGTGTGTGACATGGTGGCACAGTGGTTAGCACTGCTGCCTCACAGCGCCGAGACCTGGGTTCAATTCCCGCATCAGTTTGTGGAGTTTGCACATTTTCCCCATGTCTGCGTGGGTTTCCTCCCACAGTCCAAACATGTGCAGTTTAGGTGAATTGGCCATGTTAGATTGCCCGTAGTGTTAGATGAACGGGTAGATGTATGGGAATGGGTCTGGGTCTGGGTGGGTTGCTCTTCGGAGAGTTAGTGTGGACTTGTTGGGCCGAAGGGCCTGTTTCCACACTACTGAATCTAATCTAAAAAAAAGATTACTTCTGACCTTGTGATGGAGGCAAGGTCAATGAAGCAGCTAAAGGTGGTTGGGCCTAAAACATTATCCTGAGGAACTTTTGCAGTAATATCCTGGAGTTGAGATGATTGATCTCCAATAATCACAAGACCTCCCTTTGTGCTAGTTGTGACTCCAAAACATTGAAGAATTTTCCCTTGATTCCCATTGACATTTGCTCGGACTCCGTGAAAAAATGGTCTTTTGCCACACTGGTAGTGCCCCGCACCTCTGAGCCACAAGGTGCAGATTCAAGGCGCACTTAATCAAGCCTCGTCAAATAATATATTCGAACAGTTTGCTTAAACGATTACTAGGTCTCCTTGATAACTTACTTAGTTAAACGCTGCATTGATGTCAAAGATAGTCATTGTCACTGTACCTCTGGAGTTCAGTTCTTTTGTCCATGTTTTGATCAAAACTGTAATGAGGGCAGGAAGTGAGTGGCGTTGGCGTAATCCAAACTGAACAACATTGAGCAGGCTATCTCTTTGCAAGTGTTGCTTGATATCATTGTTGAGAACACCTTCCATTAGTTTACTGATGTTGAGAGTACGTTGATAGGGGTAATTGACTGTGTTGGATGGGTCTTGCTTTTTGTGCACAGGACACACTTGGGCAGAGCCAGTGTTGTAGCTGGACTCATAGTATAACATCCATGCCACTTTAAAAAAAATCTAATTAGACTCGTCCTGTTTTTTAGCTGTTGATTTGTAGTATATTGTACAAGTAATATAACTGATTTCTGTTAATAAGAAGCTGTCTGCAGTTGGCAAATTTAGCCACAGCTTTGCTGGCCTGGTGGGACTTGAAACTTGACCTTATGGCTCGGAGGTGGGAGACACTACCACCCAGCCACAAGAGTGTTATACCTGCAGAATCAGATGTCATCAAGAGTTGCCTTACTGAAACACAATGTTGTAACACACAGGCCTTGAAAAAACAAAGTGTACATAATACATCCATAAGAATTCCCAATTAGTTGCTAGACTGAAAACACAGTGAACTTGGGGCAATGAAAACCATTTCAGAAGAGTAGCATGTCAGATTGTTGTACAATACAGCAATAATAATGAAATAGCAATAATAATGAAATAGCAATGTAATGAGCAGGTTAGTGCATAAATAGAACAAATGCATTTTATGATGTAGTTAATCCTGTTTCAATGTATGTACTGTTTCAGTTTAAACTATTGTTGGTATATAAATATTTCGGAAGAGTGAAACTCTGACCATGAAAGTTGATGGGAAATTTCTTTATTTGCTTTACTGAGCATTTTTTTTTCTTTAAAATGCATCAAATGATGCAAATATCCTTAAACCAATTTGGTTAGAAATATGCCATCAGTTACTAATGAATAGAAATGCAATTGCAGAGAATGTATCGAAGTGTTGTAGTACTTGGCTATGCATCCAACAGATACTAGTTTACATTGTGAGTTATCTATAGGTGGTTTGTCAGTTTTGCAACTTTTGGGTTCACAATAGCATAAATTAACTTTTTCTAAAGCTGTAAGTAACTACTGTAAACTTGACAAATACCATTCAAATAAAAAAAAATCAAGTCGATTTGGTACAAAGCCAGACTTTTGGAAATGAAGAATATTCCAGTCACTTGATAGAGATGAGCTTGGATACCAATTGGCATGTGTAATAGTTTGGTACATTTCCACGTTGTTGTGTAGTTGAATTTGATAGATAAAGAGATTTGTTTGTTAGATATTACCTGTCATGATTTGTTTTGTTGTTCTGTTGTACCTTGTTGCCCTCTTCTCTGAATCTCAGCACTGTAACTGGTTGATAAAAAGCAGGCAGAAATTTAAACTACTTCTGTTTGCCCTCATGTAGTCCTTTTGAAAGAATAGATTGAATATATTGGTCCTTAATACCTCTTGGTGATTGCATCGTTGAGACAGAGAACTTGCCCTGTTAGAAATTGCAGGTGCAGTTGTGACTTATGAAACTCAGTAGCATTGCAGCATCTAATATAAACCCTTTTGTTAATGATATGGTATTATCAAATTTGCTGTGCTTCAATAAAGTGTAAGCAGTCTAAAAATTACATATATTGGATGATTAACTTCAGTCAACCTTCAAACATTTTTAATGTATAAAAATGTTCCTTCTTATTTCATTTAGGCCCAAGGTCAGACTTTCAAATTTCCAGACATTTTTCCTCAAAAAGATCAAACTCCTGAAGCAGGCTCTATGGAAGATATCCAAAATAAGTTTCTGGAAGATGAGAAGCAGAAGCAGAAAGCAGACCCGCGGCGAGGAGGCGTCACTGAATGGTTTGGACTTTAAGAGAAACAACTTTTCAAAAGTTGTTCAAGCTTTTTTTTATAAAAGAAAATATTATTTTCCAGATAGCTTGCTGACCAAGCATGAACTGAGTGTTTTGTTTTGAAAGAGTGTCAACTCGGCAGGTTTCAGATGCCTCATATTGTTCATTGTGAGGGGTGCATCCTGTGGACATACACTCATCTTGTGTAATGTTTGCTGAGCAACAGCTGCTCTGAACAAGTGATTTGACTAGATTCTTGTAATCCATCATGAGGTGCTCTGTTGTAAGTTTCTTTGATTGAGCTTTGACGTTTGATGATTCGAAATCTGGTTGCCAGTCATTGGCGCTAACTCTTGAGCGTTTTGTCAGGATCCAGAACTGTGAATCCTTTGGGAGCTGCGCAAATGAGAATGTATATGTAAACACGTGAGGGCACTCCCAACAACTTCTATTAATTTGATGAAAGGTTAAATTCGACGCTGGTGGAACAAAATGAATTTATGCGAAGGCCAGATGTCATTGTTAACATATCATGCCTTCTGAAGAATTTATTGGATTACTGTGTATACTATTTTTGACACACAATCAAATTTGTTAATTGTAATGGTTCATTCTTAATAAAGCAACAGTCTAATATATCGTGAAATGATCTTGAATAAATTTTGCAATCATTTTATAGCACGTCCAGAAACTATGAAATATAATATTTCATGGCATCCCAACACAAATGGTGTTAAAAGACAAATTTAATGTATTCCAGTTGCTCAATGGTACTACGTTGAGTTTTCAGGCACTTTGTTACTCAAGGTGGATAAGGGCAGGTTATCCAAAATCTTGGGCCGACCTGAGTACCAGGTATTTAGAATCTTATCATGGTTTGGTGAAGAATATAGCCTTGTGAAATTGCAAGCAAATCTTGGTATTTAAAGAAAATCTGATGTCCTAAGACTGTCTCTTGATTTTTTTTAAAACATATATCAGTAGATAAATATTGCAAGATGTTCTACTTTCTGTTCGTCAGAATTTCAATATCCACAGAATTTTGTTTTTTTTTATTTGATTCTGCTTCTCCTATCTGTTATATTCACAGCTGGTTAGGCACTACATCATGAGCTTGAGAAACAAAACTGAGGGTTGGCATGGTAGCTCAGTGGTTAGCACTGCTGCCTTACAGTGCCAGATATCCAGGTTTGATTCCATCCGTGAATGAGTATCTGTGAGAAGTTTGCACAGTCTCCCTACATGGGTTTCTTTTGAGTGTTCCGGTTTATTTCCACAGTCCAAAGATGTACAGGTTAGGTGGATTGGCTATGCTAAATAGCCCATAGTGTCCAGCTATGTGCAGCCTAGGTGGATTAGCCATGGGAAATGCAGGGTTACAGGGAGACGGATGGGGGTGGGGGGGTTCTTCGGAGGGTTTGTGTGGACTCAATGGTCGGAATGTCCTGCTTCTTCACTGTATGGATTCTATGAATTCTGTGAACTGGGGAATAGGAAATAGGAGTTGCAAACAATTCATCAGTTGACTGTTAGAATCCAGACTTAGTCCTTGACACCAAGGCTGCATTTGACCATCATCTCATCTCACCTCCAGAGTTTGGCTCTTTTTTTTCTATGCTTTGAACCAAGGTTGTAATGAGGGCAAGAGTTGAGTGGCCCTGGCGAAACCCAAACTGAGCTTCAGTGAGTGTGTTGTTGCTAAGCACATGCTGCTTGGTAATGCTGTTAAATGACCCCCTTCCAATGCTTTATTGATGTTTGAGAATAGACTGATGTGGCGATAATTGGCAAAGTTGGATTTGTCTTACTTTTTGTGTCCAAGGACAAATTTGAGCAATTTTCTACATTGTCGGGTTGATGTCAGTGTTGTAGCTGTACTGAAACTGCTTGACTAGGGGAGTGGAAAGTTCTGGAGCACAAGGCTTCAGTACCTATTGCTGGAATGTTGTCAGGGCCCATTGCCTTTTCAGTATCCATTGCCTCCAAACCATGTCTTGATACGACTTGGAATGAATCAAGCCAGCTGAAAGTTAGCATCTACTTCATATTTCTGGCTTGAGGTTGTTATGAATGCATCAGCCTTATTAAAACACTTGCCCTAGAGGATGACTGTGGGCCTAGAAGGTGTACAGTTCGTTGGCCCCTGTTACTCTGGAACCTGTTGGCAGTGGTCAGTTTCATCCAAACTGAGTGCGTATCAATGATGAGATTAGGTAGCTATCAAAGTGGGTCAGTTGATGGGGGATCTAAGATGGCGGCGATCTGAGAATATCACACTGCAGAGCTTCGGATCGCAGCAGGAGCAAAATGGTCCTTTAACCTGCCCAACCCAGGTCATCGGGATTTCTTGGGGCATTGGAAAGATTGTGGAGCCCCAAGAAACATTTAAAAATTGAATTACCTGTATTTTCAGCTGTCCAGAAATGCCTAAAAAGGGAGGAGGAGCGTCCTAGGCCGGGCCTGCAGCTCATCCTGCAGCAGCCTCGGAGCTGATTACTCTCCAGGACCTGGTGAACCAGCTCTCGAAATCTTGCGAGATGCTGGGGAAACGGATTGAAGAGAAGCTGGCTGCAGTCTCTCTCTCGCAGCAGAAGCATGAGTAGCAGCTGAGAGACCTGGAGAAGAGGACGGATGAGGTGGAGCACAGGGTCACAGTGGTGGAAGCTGGTGCCAGTTCATTCAAGGATGAGATCCAAGCCCTGAAGACGCAGGTTCTTAACTTGCGTGACCAAGTGAATGATCTTGAAAACGGGGGCAGGAGAAAAAACATTCGGATCATCGGTCTGCCTGAGGGTAAGGAAGGTGAGCGGCGTGCGGAATTTGTTGAAGATTGGCTTCCGAAATTCCTTGACTTGGAGACTGGCATGAGAGGATTGAAGATAGGGCTCACCGGGTCGCAGCGTGGAGGTCAGGTCCTTTCCTGGTGCAGTTCCATTATTACCGGGATAAGGAGAGAGTCACGGAGGCTTCCAGATTCCAGGGGAAGGATCCAAAGGCCCTAATTTACGAGGGGGTCTAAGATCATGTTTTTTCAGGACTTTTCAGCGGCGGTGATCCAGAAACGAAAATCGTATGATGGTGTCAAGAGAAGACTAAAGGAGCGTGGGATTCAGTACTCCCTGAGATATCCGGCAGTGCTTCGGATCACCTTAGATGGATCCATGCATCTCTTTGACACATCGGAGAAGGCAAGAGACTTTGTGGACAAACTAACCTAATTTAAACAATTGTAGTATGTATAAATATTGTTGCTTGGGTATGCTTTTATCATTCTGTAAAAGAAATGGAGGAAATCCGTTTGGAGCTTTGTTTTTCCCCCTTATTTTTCCTCTATTGATAATAATTTGGTTCAAACTATGTCAGGTGGTGGTTAAGATGTACATTTTAAATTTCTAAGTTAGGACATACCAAAGGATGGGTGGGGTATTTATTCCCTTTTTTTTATAAAATAAATTCTATGGGGGTGTTTATTCTTTGTAGCTTGTGCTTGCGATGCGGCTCTAGCTGGGAGAAGTGAAGGTGGTTGAAATGGTTAGATGCCTATTTATGGGCAGTTCGGGACGGGTAGTTGCCCCCTCTGGGCAGGGGGTGAGTTCCCCTACTCAGCGCTATTGGCGCATTATATGTTGGTTTGTTTTCTGGTTTTTGTTTTTTTATTTTTAATAATTTTGTATGTTTGTTAAATGTAATGGTTTTAGTTTATGTAGTTTTTATATTTGGTGGATCATGCAATACTAAGGCTCAGCAATTTGTGGTTCGGGTTCCTCCTCTCTGGAATTTAAATGTAATTGCAGAAGGTTATGGCTAATGATTTGATTAAATGGTGTACCTGGAATATCAAGGCAAGTCACTCACCAATTAAGAGGAAGAAGGTACTCTTGAGTCTTAGAAAGGAGAAGGTGGATATTGCTTTGTTAAAGGAGACACATTTGGATAACAAGGAACATCTGAAATTACAGCAGAATGGCTTTGACCGAGTTTATTTTTCATCATTTAATACCAGAAGTAGGGGAGTGACTATATTGGTTAGGAAAAATCTCATTTAAATTGTTAGAATGTGTTAAAGACACATACGGGAGGTTTGTAATTCTTAAAGCCTTGATAAATGGGGAAGAATATGGTATTTTAAATATTTATTGTTCCCCAGCTCATCCTCTTAAATTCTTGGTAGATGCTTTTTCTAAACTGATAAATCTCAAGTCTCGGCACATCATTATAGGGGGAGATTTTAACTGCCTCATGGACCCCACAGTAGACAGGTTGCCTACAGGTCCCTCGATACCCTCTGCACAAACTAAACAGTTATTGGGTTTGTGTGGGGAATTAGGGTTGGTGGACGTCTACAGGTAGGAATTTCAAGTTTTTCTCCAATCCGCATAGATGTCACACAAGGATTGATTTTTTTTTTTCTGACCCTTGTGGTAACCCTGGATCTGGTGGCATCCTGTACGATTGGTAATATTGCCATCTCTGGTCATGCTCCAGTGTACCTTATGGTTAAGATTAAGGATGTTACAGTGGATTCAAAGTACTGGCGAATGGACCCCTTTATTCTCATGGACAGTAAGTTTGTGGAGTATTTCTCTAGGGAATTTCGGGCATTCCTAGACATCAACAGAGGCTCGGTTGATAGCTCATCTGTTCTCTGGGAAACTGCCAAAACTTATGCCAGGGGGTTAGTTATTTCATATTCCACCAGTAGGAAGCGGCAGAAGGGTGAGCAGCAATGTCTCCTTTGAAGCACGGAAGAAGGCAGCTGAGAAGGCCTATTTTGACAGACCCTCGTTGGTCAAACTACAGAGGATTACGGCCCTGCGGTCTGCACTAAATTCAGTGGTCATGCAGACGGCAAAGAAGGAGCTGGCTTTTGCAAAGCAAAGGTTATATGAGCATGGTGACAAGCCAGGCAAATGCTTAGCTTACCTTGCCAGAAAGAGAAGTGCCCCACAAACCATTACAGCGATTAGGGAAGGGTCTGGGAACCTACTGTGTGATTCTAAAAAGATTAATGTGGTGTTCCAGAGATTCTACTCTAAGTTATATCAGTCTGAGAATTGTGAGGAGGGGCAGGCCAAAATGGAATCCTTTTTTAGAGATCTGAAGCTCCTGGGTGTGGAGCAACAAGTGCAGGAAGCTGAGAGGAGAAAGTGAGGTCTGCAGATGCTGGAGATCAGAGATGGAAATGTGTTGCTGGAAAAGCGCAGCAGGTCAGGCAGCATCTAGGGAACAGGAGAATCGACGTTTCGCGCATTAGCCCTTCTTCAGGAATCCTTCTGTGAGGCAGCTTCAGAGTGGAAAAGCGCCCAGTCCTGACGGACTTCCCAGTGAATTCTATAAGGAATTTGTAAGTATACTGTCAGGCCTGATTGTCTCCCACCATCTCTGAGAGAGGCCAATATTTCACTTATCCTTAAAAAAGGAAGGATCCGGAAGACTGTGCTTCATAGATGCCCATCTCGCTCTTAAATGTGGACTTTAAGATCCTCTCTAAGGCTCTCTTGTTAAGGCTGGAGTCTGTGTTACCCTCTATTATTAAAGAGGATCAGACAGGCTTCATAAAGGGTCGCAGATCCTCCAATAATGTTAGGAGGCTGCTTAATGTAATTCAAGCATGCCAACAGCAGTCAATACAGGGATTGGTGATTTCTTTAGATGCAGAGAAGGCATTTGACCGAGTTGAGTGGCCGTACCTTTTCTATACCCTAGACTGGTTTGGTCTGTGCGAAGTTTTCATAAGATGGGTAAAGGTTCTCTACAGTGTACCTCTCGTGGGGTACGATCAAGCAATTTTAATATTTCTAGGGGCAGCCGGCAGGGCTGTCCCCTTTCACCATTACTTTTTACGTTGGTGATTGAACCGTTGGCAGAGGCCATTCGTGAGGATCTCAATATATCAGCTCCACAAGTGGGGTCAAGATTACAGAAGATCTCGCTGTATGCAGACGATGTTCTAATTTTCTTGACAAATCCAGCAGTTTCAGTGCCTTGCCTGATACAATGCATTCACGCGTTTGGTGCTTTTTCAGGGTATAAGGTTAATTTTGCTAAATCAGAGGCTATGCCTAGGGGTGGTCTTACGAAAGAGTTGGCTCTTGAGAGTGATTCTAGATTCCCATTTCGGTGGTCACAGGGGTGTTTTGTGTACGAGTACGAGTACGAGTTACCTAATAGAGACCTAATTCATTTTTTCAACTTTATTTTTTTTTAATAAAATCCCTCACTTTTGACTGATCCCTACAAATCTGACATAGAAAGAGGGGTGCAAAGGGCTAAGAGTACACTCTTTGTCAGTACTTTATATCACCAATTGTGGGGTGCCACCTCAGATGAGTCTGATCGACTCCGCAGGATGTGGGAAAGAGAGCTGGGGGTGTTGAAGTTTCTTCAGAGGCATGGGAGGATATTTGGGAGAATGCAAGGAAGATATCCATTTGCAATAAGACCCATGTTTTATAGTTGAAGATTATCCACAGGGTCCACTTAGCCCCAGACCATTTGTCAAAATTTAAGCCAGGGATATCTTCGACATGTCCCAAGTGCAAGGTCTGCATGGGTACTCTTACCCATTGTCTTTGGTCTTGTGACAGGCTTCAAACATATTGGAGTACTGTGGTGGGTGCAATGGAGAGAGAGGATTTTAGGTGTAGGGGTGGAGAAGGACCCTATTTCTCTCCTTTTGGGCCTACTCATTGTATTTCCTGCAGACGCGCATGAGAAAAACTTTTCAATATTCTTACATTCTGTGCAAGGAAGAATATCTTGCGAGGTTGGATATCCGAAAACCCCCCAGGCCTGTCGGGTTGGCGGAAGATTGTTATGGAGCGTATTCCCCTGGATTTTCTCACAAATATGGTACACCACAAAACTGAGAATTTTTACAAGACATGGCAACTCTTTTTGAAATACCTGGATACAGATTTATCTGCCACACTAACAAGGGCTTTTATATAGCCGTAACAATTGTGTTTCATGACTCCAATATCCAGGTAGGAGGAACTGTGAATGTATGAGTGTTTTGTTTGGCTGGGCTGAGTTATTACTATTTATTTGTTTATTGTTAGTATTTATTTATTTAGTTAAAGAGCTAGTTTAGGGTTTTTTTTTAAATTTTATACTTCTCTATATATGTTTATACATTTGTATAGGAGGGTGGGTTGGGGAATTTTTTTTTATTATTTGGGTTTAGTTTTGTACTATTTTTGTACTGTTATGGATTGCATTGTTTTGTATTTGTAATATTTAAAAATCTATTTTTTCTTAATAAAAATATATTATGAAAAGAAGTGGGTCAGTTACGATAAATCGTGGTACGGTACGATACTAAAAGTTATTGGTGTTGGTATAAACAATTTCAGTGCATAATAGATATTATTGAGAAATTTGTTCTTTGTTTGCTTGGTTGTGAGCAACTGCTTGCGCTAATAATACGGGGATGACTGGTGTCAGTGCAAAGTTGGAAATTGGGCTGCAAGTCTGCTGTGCTGTTGCAAATTCGGGATGACTTGAGAGGCTGAAGATGAGTATTTCATTGCTAAGGCAGGTTTCCAGTTTTATCTATACTTTGTTCTAGGGAACAGAAATGAGTCATATTTCCATTTATACCTAATTTCACAGAGACTTTTGTGGAATGTCAGGACCTCTATCGATGAAAGTCTGACTTGACAACTTAACCTTTGCCCCCACCACCACCACCTTTCCCAAAGATGGGAGTGGTGACTGGTGACCTTGAAACTGCTGGTGCTGGAAACAATTGCATGTGTCAATAGACATGCTGGCAACGAAGAGCTGTGTGGAAGGATTTTGGAGTAGGAATTTTGCATTCTCCAGTCAGGTCAATGAAGACTTTCAAAAAGTTCATTTAGAGTGTATCGAAAAAGTGGAATGGGGGAGATGGGATATCAAATTCGGGAGTGTGTTTGGATAGGTTTCGAAGCTGGTGGTGTAACAACAGCTGAGGGACGTGGGATATGTTGTGGGGAACCGGTCATGGCTATCAGCAGGTCCTATAAGAGGGTAACAAGACCAAAAGTGGCTCAACTCTTGATAAGGTATATCCTTAGTAATGCCCAGCTGGCAGGAAGAGTGGGCGTTCAGTGAACAGACCTAGAATGGGGGTGGCACCCCTTGGCATCATGAGACCAGTTGGGTAGGATAAAGACTTCCAAAGCTATTTGGGTGACCATCTGTAAGATGGAAGGCCTCAGCTGTCAGTCAGGTCACAACTGCCTGATTTTGAGATTTATGATGGTGAGGGACGATGCCATTAGCAGGTAAGGCAAAACCTGGATATCAGGAGGGCAAAGGAGAGGAAAGAAGTGCAAGAGGCAACAGAGGCTAAACCCTGAATACCGCATTGATTACTGAAGGTGGTGTCATCTGGAGATGACAAAGAACCAGAGCCTTAGCAGATAGAGACATTTTTTAGGTAAATGGTCACAAGGTGTCTTATCCTCTCTGCCAAAAAACCCTCCCCTCACCGTATTAGTCACCATACCCCATAAGTGACAATCAGTCCTTTGACCTTGAATCTCTTTGTCTCTTGCTGTTTTCAAAGATTTGCACTGGAACTTGGCATCTCAAAAACACTGCACACCACTGAATCACACAGGTCATTGATGCCCACTTTGGCAAAGCTCGAGAACGCATTCATTTACAGCAGACATGACCTTTCAGGGTCAGAGGATATTTGGTTCCACTATCATCACTGCATTCATCAAGTGTAAGTTGCATCCAAATGACCATCAAACCATCCAACCACCAGTTAGTGAAATTGAAAATCACCAAAGACTTCCATTCCTTGAAAAATTAACTGGTTTGCGACAACAACAGGAGCTTTGTCGATGTGATACACACTTTCTTGGCAGCAGCTGTGACTGTGCTACCCTAGGACTTCCTCAGATCTTCACTTCAACATCCAAAAGTAACATGGATGGCTTTTTGGGCACAAGGGAACCTGTTGAAAAGGTATCCAGACAAAAACACGAGCAATACAGTCAATGCCAAGAATTAAAGGTCAGTATTACTCGGGTGGCGGTATCTGCTACTGCAACCTAGTTCTTAGCACAGAATGGTGGAAAAAGAATTGGATCCTTCAGTGTCTGAGGATACATATTTCACATGGAGAAAGGTGAATTTTGCCAAGTCGCAATGTAAATCATACAACCTCAACAAATGCACACACTCCCAAAATCAGTCTGGGACAGTGCTTCATTTGTGAATATTTATTGTACATCAAGGCATTTAAAATCTGTTCTTGAATTTCAGTACAAAATGAAGTATAATTTTTATAGATTGAGGGCTTCCCCATTCCCTCCTTCCTCTCTTTCCCCCTCCGTTGAACCAAATTGCTCCATTGTAACTCCTTTGTGAAATTCTGTCAATGTTTTTTATGATACTAGTGAACCTTTGGCTGCTTTTGTTTGGCAGTGGTTACCTCTCCATAAAATTTGTCATTGATTTATTTCATAGGTGGTTAAATTGATTTCTCTTTCCCCACCTCAATAAGAAATGAGAAATATTAGGGCTCATTAATCCCATTTCATTATAATTAAAACAAGCGCTGACTTTGTTTCTTCATAAAGTTGCTTTGGTCCAACAAAGTGGCTTGATATTGTCTGTTCAGATTGTTGTCTCGTGAGTCTGTGGAATTATTTAATTGCAATCTGGACACTCATTTTCTGACTGGATTGACTGCTGTGGTGTTGAAGTCAGGTGTGGCAGAACAATAACAAAAAGATATTTGAACATACTTCACTTCTAATGCAGCATTTTTGAAGTGTGGCCAATGTACTTCTCTAGAAAATGTGGTCGGCAATTTGTGTACAGCAAGATCCCAGAAACTGCACTGTGATACTGACCAGATTATCTATTTTTGTTGATAATTGTAGGATAATCATTGACTGAGATACCAGGCAGAACTCCTCTGATTATTTTCAAAATAGTGACACACGATGTTTTATGTCCTAAGAAGTCAAACTGGATATTGGTTTAACATCTTATGTGATGTCTGCACCTCTTCTCATGCAGTGCTTCTTCAGTTTCTAGATTTTTGTGTGCCCATGTCTCCAGAATTCGAATTCAGAGATGAAAGTGCTTATGTTGAAACAAGATACCATTCACTTCCTCAGGTATAAGATCTCAAGGAAAGCAAAATTCTTTACAATACTTATTCCTCAACTGTCACCCATAAAACTGATTATCTGGTCATTATAGTATTGCTGATTCAGGGGTTTGCTGTGATTGCCTGCTGCATTTCCTACATTACAATAGTACCCACTCTTCTGAAAAGGGCTTCATGGGCTGAAAAGCACTTGAAGTGTTGAAGTCAAAAACACTTAAACATGCAGTTGCACAGGTGCTGAGTAAGTACGTGTTCTCAGTCTCTCCCTCTCTCTCTGTCTCTTTCTCCCCCCCCACCTCCCTCTCTGTCTCTCTTCTCCTCCAACATGGTTTCTTATGCTGCATCCATTTCTGCTTGCTGTTTGTTTCCTGTAGAATATCTGTGGACATTACAGGTGACACGGTGTATTGCTCTTGCCTATCTATAACATTTAAATGTAGTCCAGTAGTTTCAAAGATTTGCAATTATTCTTCAACTGATTACATTACAATGTGGAAACAGGCCCTTCGGCCCAACAAGTCCACACCGACCCGCCGAAGCGCAACCCACCCTAAACCCTACATTTACCCCTTACCTAACACTACGGGCAATTTAGCATGGCCAATTCACCTAACCTGCACATCTTTGGACTGTGGGAGGAAACCGGAGCACCCGGAGGAAACCCACGCAGACACGGGGAGAACGTGCAAACTCCACAAATGTCAGTCGCCTGAGGTGGGAATTGAACCCTCACCTTTACCTCACCTTATCTGTTGCTAAAACCCTCATCAATGTCTTTGCTCCCTCTAACTTTTACTATTCCAATGTACACGTGGTCTACATTCTAGTCTTTGGAAGTTTAGGCCATCCAAATCTTTGCTGCCCTATACTTAACACTGGGTCAAGAACTGTTCATGTATTATCCCTGTGATTGTTCAGTTCCCAGTTCCCAGTTCAGCAGTGCCTCAATTTTAAAGTTCTTCTCCATGACTTTAAATCCTTCCAGACGTTCAATAAATAAAAGTTGTTGTGTTGTTGATGGCACAGTGCAAATATTCATCTAAGTCCTAGAAATCACGATTAAATCAAGGGCAGAATTTGTCTGTGGCATGCAATATGTAATTAGATATCATATGTAGAAGATTTATTCAAGATTGCACCGTGAGAGTTTTTACAGCAAAGATTAATTTCGAGTGCCTTTTTAAACTGACTTCTGAAATTACTTTTTTCAACACGAAATTTAAAGAACCACATCTGAATAATTTGAAAAGCATTTAAACATGTCATGCTAGAGCCAGCCTCATTTTTTTTTTGGAGAAAGAAATATTTTGACTACATAGTTCTCTGAATATAGTTAATGACTCATGCAATCTTCCAATGGTTTATCAAATTTTTTTTTAACATGGTTGACATGATTGCTGGCTGTATCATCTATGACTGTTAGAATTCCCATACGCTCAAAATTAGGGATGAAGGACTGAGGTCTAATTGCAAAGTGATTGGTATGATGCGTTGCCATAGGAATACGCAAACACAAGCTCTCATAGATCATGGTGACCGTCTTCTCTCATTACAAAGGATTCCCTCTTATCAGTGCTCTATGTTCCGACCACCTCAGCAGTTACCAAAGTTTACCATATGGATTATGTTATAGGGCTGAGCAGACTGTGGATTTTGACATGCAGTCTGACACCAGACAGTCTCCGATGATAACCCCTGGAGCTTTGGGAACAGCTTGACTTTACAAGTAATGATCAGAGAACCTGGCATGTGTTTGTGATCACTGCGAAAAGCAAATTGACTAATGATCTGTAAATGATGTCATTAGATAATTAAATGAATGCTGGCCTTTTTTCGATTGGTTAACACAGTCAAAGTTATAACTGTTTAGCGGGGGAAACTTGACATCAGGGAAAACACTTTTATTGGTAAAGTTTTTTTCTGCAGTTTATTGCAAAGCTGCCACTTCAGATGAAGGGTTGACCGTGCACCATCCCACGGAGATAAGGAGTTCCTGTATCTAAACTGTTCACAACCAAGGGAGGCCTTGCGATTAGCTTTTGTATATTTTCCCTATGAATCACACCTTCTTCACTGACGGGTGAAGGATAATGGGTACTAACCTGTGTCTATCCATTTAAAGCTAGGAAATCGTTATTCAAAATAAATGCTCTCTTGTTGCTGAGTTTTGAACAGAATGTTCCAGATTGCGATGCTTTTGATAGTTTCAGACTACAGTTGAGGAGCACAGCACTGGATTTTACAGTGCAGTTTCGGTACATGCTGCTTAAAGTGTGTGAGGAGCTATTGTTTTATAGTAACAGATGATGTGCCATGATAAATAAGTACACCGATACAATCTGTATTATTACTTTTTGTCTGTTTATGACAGCGTTTTAACTAATGAATTGAATTTCAAAATGCTGATTTTTTTTTCATAAAAATTGTAAATGTGCAGCGTACATTATTATATGTTGTCAGATTTTTTAACTCTTTTTAAGGACATATTACAGGATGAGAAGGGTTTTCAAAGTCACAGCGTTTAACAACTCTGGGTGAAAGGCACAACCTTTGATTTCATAAAATTAGAAAGGGAGTGCTCAATACAGCATTATTGCAGTGGGAACCCAGAGGCTTTGAGCTTGGGTGCGATTCCTGAGCTTTGGAAACATTCTAAATTAGAGTCATACAGCATGGAGACAGGCCCTTTGACCCAAACTAGTCCATGCTGACAAAAATATCCACCTACTCCATCCCCATTTCCCTGTGCTTGGCCAATATCCTTCTACACCTTTCCTATCCACTTATTTGTCTAATGCTTTTTAAACGTTGTTAATGTACCCACTTCAACAGCTTCTGCTGGCAGCTCACTTCATATGCGTATCACCCTCTGTGTAAAAAGAAAAGTTGCCCCTCAAGTTCCCTTTTTCTCTTTCCCCTCTAACCTTAAATTGATGCTGTCTAGTCTGTGACTCCCCAACCCTGGAAAAAAGACTGCGTGCATTCATCCTATCCATGCCTCTCATGATCTTATACACTTCTATCAGATCTCCCAGTCTCCTACAGTCTAAAGCAAAAGGTCCTGGCTGGTCCAAACTCAACCTATAACTCAGATTGTTGAGTCCTGGCAACATCCTTTCCAGTTTAATAACATCCTTCCTATAACCAGGGTGACCAAAACTGAGCACAATACTCCAAGTGCGGTCTCACCAATGTCCCGAACAACTGCAACATTACTTTCCAACTTCTATACTCAGTGCCCTGACCAGTGTGCCAAAAGCCTTCTTCACTGCCCTGCCCTGTCACTCCACTTTCAGAGAACTGTGCACTTGAACTCCGAGGTCCCTCTGTTCCACTACACTCCTTAAGGCCCTACCATTCACCATGAAACACCTATCTTGATTTGACTTTCTAAAATGCAAGACCTCACACTCCACTAAACTCCATTTGCCATTTCTTGGCCCACTTCCTCAGCTGATCAAGGTCCTGCTGCAATGTTTGATAACCTTCCTTGCTGTCCATGATATCGCCTATTTTAGTGTCATCTGCAAACTTGCTAATCATGCCTTATTCTCATCCAAATCATTGATATAGATAACAAACAGTACCGACACCTGGGGCACTCCACAAGCCTAAGGCCTCCATCCATGTCCTTTCACTATAACCCTCTGCTTCCTACCATTAATCCAGTTGTGTATCCAATTTGCCAGCTCCCCCTGCATTCCTTGCGGTCTAACCTTCCAAAGTAGCCTTTCATGTGGAATGTTATCAAAGGCCTACCTGAAATTCATATAGACTGCATGTACCACCCTGCCCTGATCAACCTTCCTGGTCACTCCATCATTGGATTTGCCATTGTTACACTGGCTGTAAAACTGGGTCGAAGGTCTTGAGATTTGGCAAAAGTTTAGATTGGATGACTTTGAGAATGAATAACATTGTACTGGCAGGGTTGCTCAGAGAGAAGAATCCTTGAGTTTAATGGCTACTTCTTTTTGCACTTTTTTAGAATTTACCTATTTCATAAATCTTCTGCTGATCTGGCCTAGTGTCTCCTTATGCGGGAGTCATGTCAAATTTTGTTTGATATTGTTTAGAAGATGCCTTGGGATGTTTTATTACGTTAAAGATACAACACAAATTCTGTTTGGTATTAACCATAACGGGGCCAACAGGGTAGCCCATGTGTTTGGATTCTTTGTATTAATATTAAAAGATGTGTTCGGCTATGGACCAAGTGCTAGAAAATAGGGTTAGAATATTTAAGTGGCTGTTTTTGACCAATGTAAATTCAGTGGGGTGAAGGGCCTTTTTCTGTGATATAGTTATCCATGATGCTATGAGCAAGCAAATACGCACAAAAATAATTCATGTTTATGATTAGCATATGGCATTGCTGCAATGAAAAATGCCGACATTAATACTTCACCCAGTATATCTATTATATTCCATACTATTTTTATCAACAATGGGGCAGCACGGTGGCTCAGTGGTTAGCACTGCTGCTTCACAGGCCAGGGACCTGGGTTCGATTCCAGCCTCGGGTGATTGTCTTTGTGGAGTTTGCATATTCTCCCCGTGTCTGCGTGGATTTCCTCCGGGTGCTCTAGTTTCCTCCCACAGTCCAAAGATGTGTAGGTCAGGTGAATTAACCATGCTAAATTGCCTATCGTATTCAGGGATGCGTAGGTTAGGTGCATTAGTCAGTGGTAAACATAGAATAATAGGGTTGGGGCAATGGGTCTGGGTGGGTTACTCTTTGGAAGATTGGTGTGGGCTTGTTGGGCCGAATGGCCTGTTTCCACACTGTAGGGAATCTAGTCTAATCTAATACAAAAAAAGAATATTTAGCTACAGCTGTATTACATTTAGTGTAGTGCCGTTTGCAGCAAGCTTGTGTTTATGTTCTCTGCACATTCGCCATAACTGTGAAAGCACAGAAAGCAAGTCAAAACTATGTAAAAATTGAGAGGATAAGACCCCATCATGGCATTGAATAAGACAGACCAGTTTGGAAAGCAAAGGTGGGAAGGAATGGGGCAGCAGGGGGAGCCATTTGGCAGCAGGAGAAATGAGCTTGAGGCAGCTGTACTTTGGGATTGATTTAGAGCTATGAAAACTATAATGTAAAAGTGTTTAAGCATGAAAGGAAGGCTTGACAGGAAAACAATTTGATACTTTGAGGAAGTGTATTTTCTAACTTCTGCATGATGAAAGATCAAGTGAGGTGATTCAGTAAAATTGGGTGCTATGTGATATTTACCAAAATATCTGCTTGAAACCATTGCTTAATTGCACTTTCCTTTGAATATCTATCTAATAGGAAAACATTATATCATACACTGTGGACCTACTTGTGTGCTACAGTAGACAACTCATTCATCCTTCAATGCTTGTATTTTGACATCACTTAGATTATTTTCCATGCTCCACTCCATTATTTATTTTAGTACTAAACATAACTAGCAACTATTGGGATGGAGACTGGAGCTAGCTGTGAGCTTGAATGGGCGTGTGTCATGGGCTACTATAGATGCATTACATAGACTAGGCTTGTAATCCCTGAATGTATGAGCTTAAAGGATGATCTAATTGATTTTTTTAAGATGATTAAAGTTGATAATTTTTTTGTGGTATGTAATTTGAGAGCAAGAAGGCATCACTTTAAAATTGGCTATTTGGAGATGATGTCAGGAAGCACGTTTTCACCCAAGGGCTAACAGAAAGTCGGAACTCTTGCTCTCAAAACGGTGTTGACTCCAGGTTAGTTGGTCATGTCAAAGCCAGGATTCATAGACATTTGCTAAACAAGGGTAGGACTAGTTATGGAAACAAAACAGTGAATTTCGTTAAGATGAAAATCAATGCTGGTTCTATTGAGTGACTGAACAGGCTGAAGGGACTGAATTACCTTCTCTTGTTCCTATGTTATGCTATCACGTCCAATTTTGAAATTGACAAATGCATTAGCTGCGAATATTTGATGTTTTGCAGAGGAAATCAGATGGTGAATTTCCTGGATGGTCAGTCGATAAAGGTATCATCTGATGAAATGCAAAGCTATGCCATACCTAGACAGTCCTGGGTTCAGTTTCATTTAATTCCCCTTTTTTAGATGAATGATATCTATATCCTTCATTAATGCCAAATGTCCCAATCTTTATTTAAATTTTATTTAAATTTCATCTAATATCAATGATATAACCTTACTGTACTCATAGTTAGTTAGATATGACATTGGCCGCTGGGCAGGCTAAATGCTCAAACACGATACTTTTTATTGTCCATGTAACAATGTAAGGAATGCACTAAGACTCTACCGATCAATCTTGTGTTTAATTTGTCTGCTGCTGCTTGTTTAATGGAGTTATTACCTCTCATGTGGATAGGCTTTGTCTTCCAGAAGCCATTCACTGGCCTGATGTTTTTTCTTAAAGAGTTTGGGGAAAGTTAAATTTCAAAAGTAAACACTCCATCAAAGACTTATTATTGCTCTGTCTTCAATGTGTCAGATCCACGTCTCCAAAATATGCACATGAAGTAATGTAAGGTTCAAGAGAACTTTTTCAGGGGAAGGAGGGAACCATATTGTAGCAGAAATCAAGTGAAAATGGCTTCTGTAAATACCGCAAGGTTATTTACCTCAACAAACTGGAAAACCACGCGAAAAGCAAAAAAATTCATTCACGGTATAAATGTAGCCAGAAAATTCTGAAAGCCATGGAACAAGAAAACATTTCTTTTGGTGTTTATCTTTCTCTTAAAAAAAAAATCATTCCAATTTCAGCATAACAGTCTAATTTTCATTGTGCTTGTGTGATCAACTTCAGAAACAAATGATGCTATGTGTTTGTAAGCTAGTTTATTAGCTTTGCCAATAAGTTTAAGGTAATCACAATGCTGCTTTTAAATACTTAGAAAAGATGAGTTTTTAATGCAATATGGCAAAAGCTAATTGATACTGGTTGGAAAGAACAGATGCATTGCTTGTGTTTTTATTAATAATATTGTTTGGAAGTTTATTAATATTTGGCTATTCTGAAGAATTTGTCCACTAGTGTTTATCCTCTTTCAAAATCAATAGGTGCTTTACAGTTGAAGGGAAAAACGCTATTTGCAGGCATTGGATCAGTGTAAGACCACACTCCTGGGGCCATTTTTTAATTACTATAACGTTTTGGAAGCAGCTAAAAGAAGAGCAGACGTCACTGAGGCCCAGAAGACCAGAGGAGCATATGAAACGAACCGTACAGCATCTCCACGCACTATAAACCTTACACCACAGGATTTGTTAAACATATGTATCTTTCAGACAGTGCATTCTTTGATTTTTTTTTTTGCATGTGTTCCCAGCTAAGCTATGCAGCTCGGCAGCTAGTTGGGTTCACCTGCTGTGTGCTGCTTCAGACATCTTGGCAATCTCGTGAAAGTCTAATTTATTTTCCTTGTTCGCGTCAGAGATAGAAAGACCTGCACTAAAGCAATACATCTGAGCAGCAACGGACGACAGCCCTGCAACCCTCCAAGAAATCTGCATATCTCCTGTTCTGGCTCTTCACAGCACTGACAGCCTATGTTTATATTCCACTGTTTACAATTTAGTTGGCTGAAGGTATGTGCAAAAGACCAGAGTAGGAGGGATGTACAATTCTTGGAGGATTGAAGCAGGTTAGAGAGAGAGGCAATACCTGGCTATAAACCTGTAGATATGCATTTGGATTTTGAAGTGTTAATGATCAGGGTATTTGGTGAGCAGGACTTGGAGAGCTTTGGAGTTGTCCTTTTTTTGAGTTCACTTATGAGATATGGGCATAGTTGGCTGGGCCAGCGTTTATTGTTCACCCCTAGTTGCCGTGGACAGGTGATGCCTTCTGACCACCACCCGTGAAAAGCTGATGGTGAGCTGCCGCCTTGAACTGCTGCAGTCCATGTGTTGAAGATATGCCCATAATGGCGTTAGAGAGGGAGTTACAGGATTTTGCCACAGCGACAGTGAAGGAACAATGATACATTTCCAAGTCGGGTTGGTGAGTAATTTGGAGGAGAAGTTGTAGATAGTGGTGTTCCCAAATATCTGCTCCCCTTGCCCTTTTGGATAGAAATGATTGTGAGTTTCAAAGATCCTGTCTAAAGAGCCTTGGTGAGTTTCTGCTGTGCATCTTGTACTGAGAATCAACAGCATAGGACCTGGAAGCTGGTGGATGTGGTGCCAATTAAGTGGGCTGTTTTGTCTTGAATGTTGTTGAGCTTTTTTAGTGTTATTGGAGCTGCATTCATCCAGGCAAGTGAGGAGAGTTCCTTCACTCTCCTAACTTGTGGATGGTGGATAGGCTTTGGGGCGCCAGGTGGTGAGTTACTCCCTGCAGTATTCCTTGCCTCTGACCTGCAAATGTAGCCAGAGTACGTAAATATATTTTATTATACTACTATGCTTCCCCCAGACTCCTTATACCCAGCAGGTCTTGACCTTTGGGATTGGACCCCCTTCATACATTGCCAGACTCAACCTGACTGAACCTCTCTGTGACCCAACCACTCTATTTCAGCACTGGACCCAACCATCAAACAAGGAATGTGTTACAGAATAAAGGATACAGAATAAAACTGAGGTATAAAGAGATTTCTTCTAAGAGTAGTGAAACCTTCTGCTCTAGGGAGTCATAGATGTTAGATCGCACTACTTAAAAGAGGAGGCTGATAAATTTTGAAATATTGATAAGTTAAGGGTTTAGAGGAACTGCCAAGAAAGAGGACTTGAGAATTGGGGCAAATTAGCCATCATCTTGTTGAATAGAGACAAAAAACCTGCAGCTGCTGGAATCCAAAATAGACAGGCAGGTGGCTTGAAGAACACAGCAAGCCAGGCAGCATCAGGAGCCAAAATGTTGACTTCTCCACCTCCTGATGCTGCCTGGCTTGCTGTGTTCTTCCAGCCTCCTGTCTGTCTACATCTTGTTGAATGGCAGGATAGGCTTGAGGGGCCAAATGGCCTATTCCTGCCCCTATTTCTTGTGATTTGTCGTCTTTGCATCCCAATGGTAACCCCTAGGGTGTTGATAGTGGGGGATTGACATAATTGAATATCAAGAGATGATGGTTAGATTCTCTCTAGTGGGAGATGGTTATCGCCTGGCATTTGTGTTTCAGAAATTTTACTTGCCACTTGTCAGTCCAAACTTTGATATTATCCAGGTCTTGCTGCATTTGAACATAGATTGATTCAGTATCTGAGGAGTCATTCACAGTGCTGATAGTTATACAATCATCAGCAAAGATCCTTACTTCTGACCTTATAATGGAGGGAAAGCCATTGATGAAGCAGTTGAAGATGATTAGGCCTAGGGTGCTACCCTGACCTATTCCTGCAGAAATGTTCTGGAGCTGAGATGATTAACCTCACAAAACTATGATTATCTTCCTTTGATCCAGGTTTGATTCCAATCAGCCAAGAGTTTTTTCCCCTGATTCCCAATGTTAGCTTTGTTAGAGCTCCTAGATGTTCCACTCGGTCAAATATGGTATTAGTATCAAGGGCAGCCACTCTCACCTCACGTGGAGTTAATGAAAACATGGCTGACAGTTACAGAATCAAATAAGTGAGGCAGGGACAGGAATGAACCATTTTATAGGGGTGGGGATAGATTATTTTTGTGATGAAAGGAGAATAGGGTGGGAAATTCAATTCTCAGACAAGGGGTTCCACCAATGTTGCCAACTGCCAAGTTGATCCTGAGATCTGGATTGGGGTAGAAATTTTGGCAAAGATGTGAGGTTTGTTGAACTGAAACAATGCTTTTGACCTTTGGCAGTGTTTATCTTGAGGAAAGGATGGCTCATCCGGTGTGGATCTTAGACACATAGTCTGACAACAAAACCTGGTGTCTCTGACTATACAAAATGGGAGAGAGTCATCCACACAAACCTTAAAGGCAATTAATTTCTTCAAGTATATTAACAATCTTTCTTCCCAATGACAATCCCACAATTAAAGAAGCGCCAAAGACAGAGACCCCCAGCACTTCAAATCTTCAAGGTCCATCTTTAGATTATTTCCACTTAAAAAGTTTTATGCTCCAACTAACATCCTGATGGATAGCTAGGGCTACCTATATACATGTTGGTGGAATACAGATATTAGTCTGTGATGCTGACACAGCGAAAGCAGAGGCAGACACTGAGACAACGAACTTGATATCCTTTGGCTTATGGCTATTGGGAAATGTACTGGTTATATTAGAATGTCATAAGTGGGTATGATGTAGGTATGCCTGGAGGAACAGAAAATGGTAGAAACCAAATTTGGAGAGCCTTATTTATATGAACACGAGATCAAAGGAAGATGGTGGTAGTTTTTGGAGGTCAATGACCTCAGCTCCAGGACATCACTGCAGGAGTTGGTGCTGGTCACGCAAGTTCACCTGAGATACTCCTGCAGAGATGACCTGGAGCTGAGGTCACTGTCCTCTTTTTAAAAACTGCCACCATCTTCCTTTGATCTCGGTATAACTTTAACTCGTGGAGACTATTCCCCTGATTCCTGATGACCTCTGACTTGATTTCAAGGGCAGTCATTCTCACTTTTGCTCTTGTGTTCAACTCTTGTCTCTTTTTTTTTGATCAAAGCTGTAATAAGTTTAGGAGCTGGGAATGAGCTAGGCATGACCTAAACTGAACTTCATTGAGTAGGTCATTGTTGAGGAAGTGCCATTTGATAGTACTGTTGACAGTACCTTCCCTTACAACACTGATGATTGAGAGTAGAATGATCGGGCAATAACTGACCTGGTTGGAATTGTCTTGCTCCTTGTGGACAAGACATACTTGGGCAATTTTACATACTGCCTGGTAGATGCTATTATTACAACAGTACAGGAAAGTGTGGCTAGTTTTGGAACAAGTCTTCTGTACTATTGCTGGATTTTTTTTAAGTGACCACAGCCCTTGCTGTATCCAGTGCCTCCAATTGTTTCTTGAAATCATGTGGAGTGAATTAAACTGACTGAAGACTAGTATCTGTGATGCTGGGGACCTCCAGAGGAGGCAGAGATGGATCATCCACTCAGCACTTCTGGCTGAAGATGAATATAAATACTTCAGCTTTGTCTTTTGTACTGACATACTGAGCTCAGGAACCTACTCCTCCGGTGAGTTGATTAATTGTCCACCACTATTTATGACTTGATGCGGCAGGACTACAGGGCTTAGATCTGATCCGTTGGTTATGGAATCACTTAGCTCTATCTATACCTTGCTGCTGAGGCTGCTTGATATGCAAGCACAGGGGGTCCCCTGGGAACGCTCATACTTAAAAGTGCGATCCCATACAGGGTTGTAATTTTAAATATGCGACACACGAACATCTCCAATTTATGTACGGTTGCTTAATATTGGCCTGCATTGTGTTCCAACTTGTGTTAAAATCAATTCAGGAATGGAACCTGTTCGCAACCTGGGGATTGCCTGTAGTAATTTGCAGCATTTTTAGCTTGAAAAAGAATTTTGATGGGGGAGATGCCTCTTCATTGTAGTTACATTCTCTCCATCTTTTCTGCTCTTTCCACATGTCTGTCACACAATCATTGTTGTAACTGTAAGTTGGTAATCTGCTCCCAAATTTGTGCGTCCCTTTTGAAATCAGCTGTGTGAAAAGATACAAAAGAAACCAGAAGTGTCATTGCTTTTTATTTCCCCCTTTCCCCACTGCAACCCTCCCTCCTTCCTGTGGGTAAGCAGATAGCCTCTGCCCAGCATCATCCTATGGTTTTGTTGCTTGAGAGCAGGCACTCCATTATGGGTAGAGTGAAGGGTATGATCTGTGGGACAGCCTGTTACATGCTGCCCTGCCCTTTTGAGTCATTTGGAATAAACACTGGAATAGTCAACCCACAATGATCAGTTTATTTTTTTAGATTGTATTTATTACTAGGGAAACGCACTGGTCAAGTGTTTCCACTTTGGGCACAATGAGCGATCGGGGTATGAGTTATGCCTATTTCAAAGAATGGCTTTTTTGCTCATGTTTCCAATGGCATTCAATGTGTAATCTCCGATGAACCAGTACAACTTGGCAGCATTTTAAAATGCATTATTTGCCAAAATACATTATGCTTTAAGAAATATTCCTTGATGTATATGGCTCAGCAGTCGCCTCGTGCAGTTTTATTAATATGACTGAAAGCAAGTATCAGAAATAATTAGAACTTTTAAGTAGAGCGTCAAACATCATTCCCTTTAAGTTGAATGGGTACACAGCTGTGCAATAGTCCAGAATTATCCACATTGGACAAGAGAGAGTCTTTTAAGATGTCAATGTATGGCAACCTTAAAGGGACCATGTGCAGTGAAGGGAAATTTGAGGGAATTATCTTTGAATAACGCAATTTCAAACACAAAGTTACTTTAAAAGCTATGCAGAACCACATGTAAGTTATATTGGTGTATAAGTTGCTAATTTGGTAAATTGAAAATAAAACTAATCACTTTGAAAGCATGCCAATATGTGTTTTGGAATATATTTTTTAAAAAATCTCTTAAATTTATAAAGCTGCTCAAAGGCCTGTAAATTGGCACCATTTGTGGAAACTGACGGTGATAGTTGATTAGGTCTGAGGGTGTGGCAGTCTGGTTTCCGCTGTGATTTTGTTTTAGAAAACGTATCAAGAAACTCAATTTATGGATAACATAATTTACTGTTGACAGCCATCCATTTTTGATTTACTAAATTTACTCGTGAGGCCAAATGGAGACCCCTGCCAACTCTCACCCCCAAATTCTTTCAGCTAGCACTGCTTTTTAGTGATACCGTGCAGGCTGGACTGTGTCCAACACAGCGGTCTTATCTTGCACTGGTCTTTCCAGCATGTACACTCTGCTCAGGCAGCAGAGACTGCACTGACTGGGCCACAATCACCGAAGGAGGACGGCCACATCCCAAAGGGTATCCTCTATGGAGACCTACTGGGCATCCCCAACTGCGCTACAAGGACGTCTGCATGAGGGACATAAAGGCACTTGATATCGTTACGGAGTCCTGGTAAAGGCTTGTTGGTGACCACACGAGATGGAGAAGCTCCCTGAACCTACGCCTCAAATCGGGGAAAAGAAGCTGATGAGCGCTGCAGCAGACAAACGGGCACAAATGAAGGAGTGCAGCAGTTCTAGCAGATCAACAACCACATACAGATGTGACCTTTGCAACTGAGACTGTCACTCCAGCATTGGTCTCTTTAGTCACAAGCGATGTTGCTTCAGGGAAGCAGAAATCTTGAATGACGAGGATGTAATCCATGGTCAGCCATGACTGAAAGGGACCCCACCCACTGCAGACTAACCCTGAATATGTCTGAGCATGTGGAAATGGCGCTACTCTGGTGTGTCTCAGCCTGACCAGCTGATGGGACATCAGGATACCAACATAGAACAATATAGGAGCTTTCAGTACCTATGCTGGATATATTTGGTCTTGAAAGGAAGCGTGAAGCACCAAGATAAGCCCTTACAGTAGTGTTATTTAAAGAGCCAGTCATTCTGATTGCAGGCAAGTAACCTTTTTGGAATTTTTCATTTCTAAAAGTGCTGGAGCTATTTGCATTTTTTTTTTTTGGAGGTGTTTTGCCGCATTTGGCAACGACTGTTGCCACTTCTACACAGGGAGTGGATAACCTGTCCTCAGAAAGGCAGTTGTGGGACACCAATGTGAGTACCATTGGTTCTGCAGTATGGCAGGCAGGTGGAGCAGTGGCTATGGAGTGGGTCAGCTCTGCATAGCACCCTCTGACAAGTTGGAGTGGATTTCTTCCTGCTCCAGGACAATGATAGAAGACTCAAGTAGGCCAGCCATTGCACAAATTGTCCCAAAACACATGCTCATTAGCTTTATCTTGTATGCCATCATCTTGGTGCTTCTCAGTGTCTCGTAGAGCAGTTCTTGTCTGAGGCCTCAAACCATCTGCTAAGCTGACCCTGGCTTGCTTGCAGCCTGTTTGTAATAGCTGGCTCATTGGATGCTGATCCTAATTTTATGTTAATCTCCAAGGTGTCTGCTGGTAGTTCTTTATTGGAAGCTTGCTTCATCTTTTGTGCTGCTGCAGATATGCAGAATGAAGATTTGTGTTGGAAAAGCATCAGAAGGGTAGGCTGTGCTCAGGAAAGAAGGATGATGTACACACGGAAGCATAACACCATCTGCAGCTTCTGGTCAAAAATGTGGTGCTGGAAAAGTTCAGCAGGTCAGGCAGCATCCAAGGAACAGGAAAATTGGTGTTTCAGGAAAAAACCCTTCATCATGCCCTATCATTGTCAGGAGCTGAACAATGAGGAGGGCATATTAACTTCAGTGTTTTCAGTAGCACAACATCTCACGGATTCTTCTCATTTCCAGTGCTGCTATGCAGTAATCCACCTCCAGTAGGGTCATGAGATACAGGCATTCTGTTTCACCATAGCCCTGCTACGCTCCCTTCCACTGCGTCACTTAGTCCTGCAAGAGGGAGGGCACAATGTGCGTAATTGTGGACCATTATGTTTAGTTGATGTACTAGCCATAACCAAATTGCTGGCTGGATGTGGAAGTTGTAAGGGGTCGTTGTTAGGCTGGCAGCTCTCGTTGATATGACAATGAGGTGGAGTATCTAGCTTGTGGGCCTGAGTGTCAAGAGCTGCTGGGTGAGTGGTGATGGCGGGTGGGCTTTGGGGATGGGGATGTTATGCATTGAGTATTGTAGCGGCCAGCACCATAGTGGACAAGTGAAATTGCATTTTCTGAACTTGACGATCTCTGAGTGATCATGAGATCACTAACAACACTGGTACCAAGCTCAGGGAGTCCACGTTGCTGGCCACAGTCCCCACTTTCCATTCAGGGCTATCTATCAAAGTCTCCTAGCCCCTTGCAGAACCAGAATGTCTCTGGTTCCATCTCGCCTCCGCTGCGAATTATTCCAGCACCCCGTCTGTAAGTTTGCATTCTTCCATGTTCCCTGTACAGTTTCCATTGTAGCAATCATTTTTTTCTCCACCTTGCCTTCAAAAGGCAATATGACTCTATGAGAAAGCAGACGACGTGCCCATTTATTGCAAGGCTGCTCGGGCCTACTGTTGTTTGCAGAGCTCACTGGCATTGTTGAGAGGAGGAGAGAAATGCTTGGGCTGCAGACAATGATGCTGAAATCATGCAATCACATTGAGTAGACTAAGTTTGTGCCTTACCCATCGAGATCTGAATGGGCAGGGACACAGTGCAAATTGTGGGTCATGTGCCTCGAAATTGTGGTGAATAAATTCCATGCCCTTGCTGTCCAGAACAGACTGTACAGGTGAATTGAATGACTGCAGATGAAGGTTAGCAGTGATGGGATGAGGGGTGGCCATTAGTTGGCTACTTAAGAATCTTCGTAAGCCTAGAGGCAGGAAAGCTGGTCCTGGTTGTCTCTAGCTTTTGCCTTAATTGGGTCTTAGTCAGGTAGACTACTGGATCTGTATTCCACGCTATCTTGCCCAATTGAAACTCAATCCTAGCTTGCTCCTAAGTAGCATTAAATTCTACCTCACATTTCTGACTTCTAAATCAACGAAACTCAAAACGCAAAGCTAACACTAAAAAGGGTGCAATGTTCAACTAGCTTCTGCGATGTCATGCTGGCTGCACCTTACTTACAGGAACTGTGTCTGATTGTCATTTCAACCGATTTGAAATCAGATTCTTTCTATTCTGGGCTCCCAACATAACTGCACTAGTTTTACATCCCAGTGCTCAATTGAAAATTATTCTTCCTCACAAGAGCCAAATTATTTTTCAGCACTCGAAAAGCGGGAATAGGTGAACCTTTTTAGATTGGCTTGAGGGCCCCGGTATAATAACCTGTTTTTCCCTTTCAGATGTTGACAGACTGGCTCCGCAATTCCAGAATTTTCTGTTTTTATTTTAGATTTCCAGCGTTTGTAGAGTTTTTTTTCTTAAAAGGTCAGTTTTCACCAATTTTGCAAGACAGTCGAGCTTTACCCTTTGCCAGGAAAGTAATGTAAAGAAGAAAAATAGAGTGATGGTAAATTACTCCAATGAAAGATCCTGTGAGTCTTTCCTCAGGAGACATATCAAGTCTGAATGTGCAAGGTTAGACCGACAGGTCCATCCTGTATTTAAAACTCCCAGCAGGTTTTGGAGTTATGTGACTTAATGCCAACTAATGACTATCCTCCACCAAGATTCCAAAAGGGCTGAATCATCTTGAGTCTCAAGTGTTGTGCTTTATGCCTTCAGAACAAGCATAGACTGTTTTTTTTAAAAGCTCTTCTATGAGTAACTTCTACCTCTTGGACATTAATTAAATGTGGTTGATTTCTCTGCTATCCTCTGATGCGATAAAACTAAAATAGCCCATTGCTGTAAGGATGCACGACTCACTGGACAAATAACATTCAATGGCTTTGTTGTTGGTGCGTCCGAGTCAGTTAATTTGTGTAAATATGGTATCATCATTGGTAAAGCTGGGTAGTCACTGTATAGCCTTAATTAATCATACATCTGCAGTTCTCACACCCACCCCAGTCCCATCCAGAAATGATTAACTGTACAACTGATTATTTGCAACAACACTTTCGTCATTTTTCCCATACCGGGAAATAAAATCAGGAATCTTACATCAAGCTGTTTCTCACAAGGCACTCATCTGAGACTGTGCATCCTCCGTTGACAAATTGTCATTAATGTCCTATCCATACCTTTGATGTGCTGTTGTGTTAATATTTAGGACTGTTTCCAGACTGCAACACAAACATGTCTCATTGACTTGACCCAACTGATCACACCAGATGAGATTCATGTCCTCAAATGACTCTGCTGCGGTTTTCTCAGCCGTTAATTTTGAAATGTGGAGAACAATGTGATGCTTTCACAGTGATTGTATCTAGATCAGTTTGTGATACAACACTAAAGAGCTGTGTAAGGGTTCTGTAATCAGGACACAAACCTGTTCAATCACACCTCATTAATATTATGTGCAGTTGTTGTTTTGTGAGAAGGCACGATTTAAATCGTAGCCACAATTCACATTTATATTGCTTGAGTATTAAGAAGGAGGGATGGAAGAGCGTCGACCAAACTAAATCTCATTTACAGAGAACAAGCGCACTCTCAGTTGGAAATTAACTCATTGTGTGCTGTCTGCAGCAGACAGCAAGATCCACCTTTACAAACTGTTTCTTTCTTGCTTCAACAAACCCTATTGCATTCCCACATAAGCATTCATTGTCTTCCCAAATGGTGCCTATTGTGGATCAGGCTGCGTCTTCCGTTCCTACCATAAACACTGGGTAATTACAAATTACTTTGTCCCTCTGGCAATTTTCTGAGGCTGAACTAAACAATGTTCACCGGTTTTGCAAGACAGTAGAGCATTGCCAAAGAAATAATGTAAATAAAAACGTAGAATGATGACCAGTTGTGCTGAATTTATTGGGGTTGTCCTGTAGTTTTCCAGCTTGCCTAACGCTCCCTTTTCTATCTCGCAGTATTTCTCATCCATAAGTGAGTGGATCATCCACAAATAGTTTCCACTCCGGTAGTCATTGACTATCTCATGCATTGCTGATATTGTTCCAGAGCAATGGAAATGTCAAATAGCATACACAAGCACTTGGATCTCCTGAATAGCAATCAGAATGGAGTTTAAAAAAAAAACTGCTGCTTTCATCACTCCCCAACAACAACCCTTTCCATTGAGGGTAGTAAAGACCTTTTTCCTTGACAAGTTGTGGTGAAATTTCTCCAATAGTTACCATCAAAGCCTTTTTGATCTTTATGTCGTCATTGTCTACAGGAATAGTGCCAGAGGACAGGAGGATAGCAAATGTTGTCCCTTTGTTCAAGAAGGGGAGTAGAGACAACTCTGGTAATTATACACCAGTGAGCCTTACTTCGGTTGCGGGTAAAGTGTTGGAAAAGGTTATAAGAGATAGGATTTATAATCATCTAAAAGGGAATAATTTGATTAGGGATAGTAAACACGGTTTTGTGAAGGGTAGTTCGTGCCTCAGAAACTTTATTGAGTTCTTTGAGAAGATGACCAAACAGGTGGATGAGGGTAAAGTGGTTGTTGTGGTGTGTATGGATTTCAGTAAGGTGTTTGATAAGGTTCTCTACGGTACGCTATTGCAGTAAATACGGAGGCATGGGATTGAGGGTGATTTAGCAGTTTGGATCAGAAGTTGGCTAGCTGAAAGAAGACAGAGGGTGGTGGCTGATGGGGAATGTTCATCTTGGGAGTTCAGTTACTAGTGGTGTACTGCAAGGATTTGTTTTGGGTCCACTGTCATTTGTCATTTTTATAAACGACCTGGATGAGGGCGTAGAAGGGTGGGTTAGTAAATTTGCTGGACTTGTGGATCGTGTTGAAGGATATTGCAAGTTACAGAGGGACATAGATAAGCTGCAGAGCTGGGCTAAGAGGTGGTAAGTGGAGTATAATGTGGAAAAGTGAGAGGTGATTCACTTTGGAAGGAGTAACAGGAATACAGAGTACTGGGCTAATGGTAAGATTCTTGGTAGTGTAAATGAGCAGAGAGATCTTTGTGTCCATGTACATAGATCCCTGAAAGTTTGCCACCCAGGTTGATAGGATTGTGAAGAAGGTGTATGGTGTGTTGGCTTTTATTGGTAGAGTAATTGAGCTTCAGAGCCATGAGATCACCTTGGAACTGTACAAAACTCTGCGGCCGCATTTGGAGTAATGCGTACAGTTCTGGTCACTTTGCAAAGGGTGCAGAGGAGATTTACGAGGATAAGGTTTGGAGGGAGGGTTTTATGAGGAAAGGCTGAGGGACTTGAGGCCATTTTGTTAGAGAGAAGAAGTTTGAGAGGTGACTTAATTGAGACATGTAAGATGTTTAGATAGGGTGGACAGTAAGAGCCTTTTTCCTCGGATGGTGATGGCTAGTATGAGGGGATATAACTTTAAATTGAGAGGTGATAGATATTGGAGAGATGTCAGAGATAATTTCTTGACTCAGATTAGTAGGGGCATGGAACGCCCTGCCTGATGGGCTTTTGCCCAAAGCATCAATTCTGCTTCTCAGATGCTGCCTGACCTGCTGTGCTTTTTGACTCTAATCCCCAGCATCTGCGGTCCTCATTTTTGCTTGCCTGCAACAGTAGTTGACTCGCCAAATTAAGGGCCTTTAAATGGTCATTGGATAAACATATGGATGAAAATGGAATAGTGTAGGTTAAATGGGCTTCAGATTGGTTTCACAGGTTGGCGCAACATCGAGGGCTGAAGGGCACGTACTGTGCTGTTATGTTCTATAGGATAGGAAGATTTCTTCAAAGCTTTTTTTGCAATCCTTTTTAATGTATGCATACCCTTAGCTTTTCAGAATTTCTTCCTGCTACCATGCTGCTAATCCAGTCTGCGGGAGTTGTCATTTTTGTTGTTGCTCTCTTATAGCCCCCTTTTTTCCCTCTTAGAGTGGACTTAAGGACAGCTGGAACTCTCTTCAGCAAATGCTGAGTTGGTCTCTCACTCATCCATTTTGAGATGATACTTACTAGGAAGGCCTTCAAGACCTGTAAAAACATCTTTGATAATGTTTGAGGATCTGCTTAGTCTTCAATGGGTCATGGTCTATGAAAGTCTGTTCTGGCATTTGTGGAGTTACCAATCCAAGCTTTGTGATGACTGGGTTTTGTTTAACGTCTGCTCTATCTGGAACTGCACATTTTCATTCTTCCCACTGCACTGGACTCCCAGTTTCATTTGTCCTCTTGGGATAAGCATCATTCCATCATATATTCTCAACCATCAAGGGCTTAATTTTTGGGTTATCAATTTGAGCTGCTTTGCACAGATCTGTGAAGCTCGTGTTGTTGCATGATGCTCTGACACTTCAGATTCACTGCCTTCCTGCAGTTGCCATGCTCATAGTCACAAATCATTTCTCATCTGACAATGCCAGCATGTTGTCTGACATCTCTTCAGCTTCTCTCCCTACTGTTTTAAAGCATCCATATGGGCTTGTTTTGCTTCTCCCTAGCTAAGCACTGGTGTGTAAAATGATTCAGCTTCTGACAATTTGAGCACAGCTTTCCCTATGCTGAACATGCATTGTTCTCTTTTATGTGGTGTCATCCGCAATATTTACATCTTGTACTTTGGCCTTGATCTTTCTGCTGGTCCTCTGCAAACATTTCTTCCCTTTCTTGGTTATTTTATTTTTTGGTCTGGACTGCATCTCAGCATAATGCAAATCCTTGTCTAATATACTCTAGCTGAAGATTGATAACTTCTGAGGTTCTACACATCTGACAGTTTTCCTGAGAGTAGGTTTCTTCTCTCCTAGCAGACATGCTGTCTCAGTAGATCCCTTATGTCAAGTCTCTGAACTCATATGACTCTGCTAGATGTGTTAGCGTTGCCAGAAACTGATCAGTAGTCTCCTTCTCCCCTTGAGCTCTGATGTAGAACATATATCATTAACATGTAATGTTAATGGAGTGTTTAAAATGCATCTTTAAGGCCTTGGAAATTTGTCCAGTCTGTTCTTTTTTATCCTTAGCACAATCCAAATTACAATGTAGCTTCCAGCACTATTAACAAACTTTATATTTTTGTTTGTTTAATTCTGTAGCTGAAATATAATTTTACCCTTGAGACTGAAAGCAATTCCAATTCTATCTCATATTGCCTTTCATTTCCACAGCATCAGAGACTGCAAAAGTCACAGCCGTTCTGACTCACTCAGTACTTCAAAGTTTCAGATTGCAATTCTAATTCTTCCTTGTGTTTCTTACAGTAACTCGGTCTAGTGAAGCTGTGAAAAGCCACAATTTCAGCTCCAATCTAAAGAGAAAGCAACTTAATGAAGCTTAACTTGACGATGAAAAGTCAGATCTGTAACATGTACAGATGCATTCCTTCAAACACAGTGTTGTGTTGAGCAAGTGCTGCATTGTCAGAGGTGCCATCTTTCAAATAAAATGTCAAACTGAGTCCCCAGTAGGCCTCCTCTCATTGAGTCATAGAGATGTACAGTATAGAAATAGACCCTTCGGCCCAACTCATCCATGCTGACCAGATATTCTAAATTAATCTAGTCCCATTTACCAGCATTTGGCCCATATCCCTCTAAAACTTTTCTATTCATATACTCATCCAGATGTCTTTTAAGTGTTGTCATTGTACCAGCCTTCCCCACTTCTGGTAGCTTGTTTCATAATGCACTTTCCCCCTCACCTTAAACTTATGCCCACTACTTTTCGACTCCCCTACCCTGGGGAAAAGACGTTGGCTATTTACCCTATCAATGCCCCTCATGATTTTATGAATCTCTATGAGGGCACTGCTTAGTCTCTGATGCTCCAGGGAAAACGGCTCCAGCGTATTCAGCCTCTCCCTATAGTATCCCTATCTTTGGGCCAGGAGGCCTGGTTTCAAGTCCCACCTGCTATAGAGATATATCACAACATATTTGAACGAGTTGATTAAAATATCTGGAACCAAGTATTAGAGATTTCTTAAAAAAAAAACCATGCTTTTAATTGATAAGGAAAAATTATAACATAAGTAAATGGTGTGAAGAGGTGTACAGTGCATATTTAACGTCAGATTGCTGCTGGTTATATTAAATCCAAAGGAGCTTCTTGTTCCTGGTGCAATAACTCTCTCAAATCAAAATTTAACATGCTTCAGGTAGACTGATTAAAACTGGTAGAACAGGCTACATCATACAAAACATCATACAAACTGATTTTATGTTTTATCTCTAATAAAAGCAATACTTGCTGTTTTAAACCTAATTCTTCATGCCTGTGCGTTCCTCATGGAACAACGTGGCTTCTACCTCTGTAATGATATCATTTAGTCTAATGTGAGGTACATTGCGTATTTGTTGTCTTTGCTTGTCTCCCTGTGCAACTTTTAACCCATGCTCAGCAAAATATGTCATACAAGTTTCTAAAACTTAGCATTTGATGATGCTTCTCCTTTTGATGAATCCAAAGTTAATGCATCCTCGGAAAGTAACTTTCAACGTAAGCAGCTTTGCATATGACTGAAGTGAATATTGTATGACAGGCGTATGTAATTCCCTTGAGTAACCATCTTTCACAAGCACCGCCTGGAAGGTTTCTTTCTGTTCAAGGGAAAGGCCGTTACTGTCCAGGCCAGTATCACTAATAATCCATAAGAAGGTGGTGACGAGCAATAAATCCATTTGATTTAGAATGCCACTTATGCTGGTGACATTTCCAGATCCATCTGAACAATAAATCTTCATCCTGTCTGCAGTTGGTCTCACATTTTCCAATCATAAACCTCCCGTCCAGCAGTGTTCCACTGTCAACATCTTTCCTTATACCATTGGTTAGAAATTTCTGCACTTTAAAATATTTTATATAATAGAGGTCTGTTTTACCTGAGGCTGTACTAGGTTCCAGTCGGATACAGAACCATTTCTCTTTTTCTTCCTGTCATCTTCCTCCAGCCACTCCATCTGTAACACCTTATCGGATAAAATCCGTTCCTTTAAATTCAAAGCCTGTTAATCCAAATAGTTTAATAATTCAATATCATTGCGACTAGCTTTGCCTTAGTTCTTTTTATATTCCTTCTTTGAGGTAATTGACTAAATCATTACTTGACATGAACTGATGTGTGTTACAATCTATTAAAACAGTTACAGGCTTCAAAGCAGTCAGAAGTAATTTGCAAAGAAAATATTGCATTTATATAACACCTATACAGCCAATTAAGTCAATTGTTTGAAACATTGTTTCCAGTTTTGGAGTATTTAACTCTAAAACCTGCCTTGAACCACTGACCGATTTTAATTCTTGTTTCCTGTGATTTCAAAATTGAAGTTCTTTCTGGGGAAAGAAATTTAGAATCTTGGGAGATTGCTGAGCTAGTAAAATGTGCCTTGGATTGGATTTTGAAAAAAAAGGTCCTTTCATCAGATGATTTGGATATTTATTGCCCATCAAGGATTGCCCTGTAGACAGTGATATTGAGCTATTGGAGCCCATGTAGTTTAGGGTACCCATTGAGCTGTTAGGAAAGGAGTACCAGTTTAAAGCTTCGTTGAAATTAATAGAAGTTTTACTTCACTGTCTGAAACCGAGAAATGTCTGACTATTTGTGTTGACATTAGATGAATATCTCCACGGGTCTGACATAGAATTGTTATTCTGTAGGAGACCAGAGGATATGGCATTAAATTATAGTGGCCATTAATAAGGTGAAGGAGCCTCCATATGAACAGGCAATGTCCTGTATTTTAAACTGAATTACAGCATCGTAAATGAGGTGGTTATGTACTCCACATAGTTATGTTATAAGCTTGCTTTGGTTAACCGCTGCAATCAGAGAAAGAATTGAATATGATTAATGAAGCTGAAGTCCTTAACTATTTGATTCTTTTTAAGTGCTTTACTCAATCTATCCAACCATCCTTCCACATTCTCTTCCTCTAGTATGTATTCACTACCTTCAAATGTGTACAATTTATATGCTACTTTTTAAAAAAGAGAATGAATGGCACTCACTGGTTTATTCTTACCTGGAGCTATAGATTGACAAATACATGACATCTTTTTTGTTCACTTATTGCATTCTCTTCTGTTACCTTGTTTTGCTTCTCTTTTAAATCTGTCTAACACACATCTATGCTGTTTCAGCTGAAACTCTGTTTTAGTGAATTAAACGTTATCCAAGTTTAACTTCCATGTGAGCAAGCATTCTATAGGCTAGCACCATACAGCTGCATATGGCAGCTATATCTGTTTCGAACTGTCTCCCAGAATGTACCTTGATTCTGAACTTAGACAAAGGTTCTGTATGTGCTTTGGATGAAAATTTACATATTCTGCAGATGGTCTAATTGGAGAGAAACTTCAAAGTTCTTTCTACGACTGGATCTGTTTTTTAATTGATTGTAGGTGTCATGTTTGAGTTAAAAGATTGTGAACCTAAGTTACATTCCAGGGGCTTGAGCACTAAGGAAGTGTTACACTGCTGGATGTACCATCGTTCAGATAAGATGTAAAACCACGTTTCTGTCCTCTCTCTGTCTCCCAGGTGAATATAAAAGATCACACAGCTCTAATTGAAGATGCGCAGGAAAGTTATTTTAGTGTCCTGACCAATATCCCTCAAGTAACAGCACAGAAGATAATTATTTGGCTATTATCTTAATCATACATCGCAACACTGACCACAGCTTGTTGACTGTGAAATGTTTAGGAACATCCTGAGTCATACTAGGCATTATTTAAATGCAAGTTGTTCCTGTTTTAATTACTCTTTGCTAGCAGTATGAAAGAAAACTGTGGAAATTGTTGTGCTGAAGAGTTCATTGTGCCTGAACAAAGTAAACACTGATTCAGAATTACTTGCTCCTTAGTTATCTTAACTGTACTGCTTCCCTGCTGATACATAACATTGAGCTAACCTGATGTGCTGTCTAATAGAAAAAGGAAAGGAAGTGATTCATAATACTGCTGGGATCAAATATAAACTGAAAATACTCAGCAGGTCGGGCAGCATCTGTGGAGTGAGGAACAAAGTTAACTTTTCAGGCCAGTGATCTTTAATCACAATGACCAAACTTTCTGTTACTGATGAGAGAGTTTCTAATGTCTACTTAAATCATAAGGGCAAAATTAGTCAGATGCCCCAAGAGTCTGATGTACTTAAATAAAAATCAAAATAATATCATTTTGGTATAAATCCTTTTTAAGCGTGGAATTTCATTTTGCAGAAAAAACACCTAAAGAACTGTGGATGTTCGAAATCAGTAAAACAAACAGAAGTTGCTGGATAAACTTAGCAGCTCTGGCAGCTAAGAGAAAGCAGAGTTAATGTTTCAGGTCCAGTGACCCTTCTCATCATTGTTCACTACATTTGCAACAGGCTGGTTGTGGTTTTCCTTTTTATTTCCTGGTTCACTCTTCATTGGCACATTGGATGTGGTTACTCTCGCTAGTTGAACTCGCTAGTTGGCAACACTTGCAGTTTTCCAATCTGTTATAACAGGGCAAGGGGTATATCAAACAATTAAACTGTGTGTGTTTTGTTATCTACGGTACAACGGAACTACATTGTTTGGATTGCATTAAGCACGGTGTCTATGCTGTCTGATAAACTATAATCTTCGGTCTAAGCTTTTCATGAATTAAAGAATCCGTTGGTGTCGGGATCACTCCATTTTTCTTTCAATGCAACATAACAAGATGCTTTAGGGCTGAGGGATACTAGCTCAGGACTTAACTGTTCAGTATGTTTAGTTCCTGGTTGGACAATTGAGAGGTTTGTTACAATGAGATGTTCTTATCTACATAGAAAATGGATTCAAGCAAATGGTCTTCCCAAATATTCAACATGTGTATATCATGGTGCTGAGTTGGGCATTATCAAGAAAAGCCCCAGATAAAACCCTGCATTCAGTTGAACTAGCTGACTTTCATGAGTTGACTTCAAGAATGTAATGGAGAAAGTGAGGACTGCAGATGCTGGAGATCAGAGCTGAAAATGTGTTGCTGGAAAAGCGCAGCAGGTCAGGCAGCATCCAGGGAACAGGAGAATCGACGTTTCGGTCATAAGCCTGAAGAGGGGCTTATGCCCGAAACGTCGATTCTCCTGTTCCCTGGATGCTGCCTGACCTGCTGTGCTTTTCCAGCAACACATTTTCAGTTCAAGAACATAATGGTTGATCTCAGTGGCCATGGGTTAAGAACAAAGAAAAGCAAACCAGAGTTGCCACTTCTATCTCTGTCAGAACCTATACTTCTACAGCCAATGAGTTAGGACTAGACTGATATGAAAGTTTCTATGACACTAGTCTGTAGAACAGTTAGGGATGTTTTAGCCAGTTACCACATTAATGTTGATGGGACCATGCTTTGTGCAAATTGACTGCTGTTCATTTTTGCATCACCAGCACTATACTTCAAAAGGACTTTATTGATTATAATGCCTTTTGGTAAATTCTGTGGTTAGGAAAGACTTTTTCTTTAGTTGAGGAGTGTGGGCGTTGGACTTCAAGAGAAACACAAATCAAGATACTGATTCAGTTGGAGATTTGAGATGAATTCTTGTGGGAGAAGGAACAATACGGACACTGATAAATCAAAAACTGCAAAAAACTGAAACAAGTGAGCTTGATGTAGGACTTTAGATTTATAAAATGAGTAATTCACTGGCTTTCACTTCACAAATGAGTATTTACTAAAGCAATTGCATTACTAGACACGTTTCTAACTGTGTTTATGTTTATGGAATTTTTCATTAATTTGCCAAACATTTTGAATCATGTTCTTCATTTAATCATAAATAATGAGGTGTGAAAGTTTGTGGTGAGTACGTAGAAATCCTGAGGACTACGGGAATAATGACAACCTAACATGTTTATGAAGAAACTGGGGAAATTAAATTTGACACTGTTTGCACAACTCATACAAATTTACTCTATTAAAATTAATAAAGTGAAATTGGATTGGGTAAAGCTGGCATTTCACACAATCAGCATGGCTTTCTCAACTGATGTTTGTTTAAAATGACCCTCTGTCTTTCGATTGGTAAACAGATCACAGTGGATCAACCTGTTAACCCATGGCCATGGAACGTCACAAAGGCCAAAAAGAAATGCAACTTTCAGAATCCCTGTCCTGCAATTCATTTGCTTTGTACCGTAGCTACCCTTCCTTGGCGCAGCCAATTCATTTGTTTTCACATCTTTAAGAAACTCACTCGCACCCCCATCTTCTGTGTTATGTTAATGGATTTTGTAAGTGGAAAGTTCATTTAGAAGAGCTTTATAATGAAAATGTTGAGTTTGCCAAACACCATGTAACTATTTTCCTTTCTTCACATTGATTTGGATGAATGAGGAATGTGCTTGGAGTACAAATGTTTGTAATGCCAAAACATAAATGGATGGGTTTATTCATGAAACAAATAATTACATTTGATATTTCTGCCCTGATATTTTACAAGAAATACACTTTATATGGAAAGATGTGGTCTTCACTTTTTATGCAAACGTTTTGAAGATCATGACTTAGATATGTCATTAAGATGAACTGTGCTCACTGTTGAAAACAGTTACTTTAATTCAGGTTCTGTGGTAGAAGTAATTCCAAGAACTGGTTGTAAACTGAGTTTAGAAAAGAATAATGTGTAAATCTGCTGAACTGGCCAACTTGTTCCTTTTTAAGATGTGCTATTCCTGTGGACAAAGTTCATGATCTGTGTTTGTTGGCCTTGAGACTACATTCTAATGTCCTGATGTCTAATGCATATGAGCCAAATGGTTTAAAATGTAACGCTACATTCAATTCCAAACCGTGAAGTAATCTGTTGTACTATTGGTTATTGTGCAGGGACTATGAAGTAATATGGCTGAGATCACCTCCGTCTAGTATTGTGCAACGTTTCCAGTAAACAGTTACTTGATAAGACTTCACACTGATGATTAAGGCCATTCCTCAATTCTCTACTATGATGCAATGGGAAACTCCTCAATGCTGCCTGTTGGTTTCTGCAAAGGAAAACGTGCGTGCATTTTAACAATTGATCGTGATTTTTCCTATTGAGACCAAGTCTTGACTCTGAATGAAAGAAAAAGACTTGCATTTACATTGCACCTAAGGGTGTTCCAATCTGCTAGCAAACCTGGCATCTAATTTGTTCATGGTAAGATCCAACACTTTTTATGTATTTTTCTTGGTGGTCTTGATAGAAAAGAATATTAAGTATTCCTCACCGCCTTGAGATGCTTAAAGTGTATAGACAACTGAACCAATCCCCAGCCAAATGTGCATTGGTTAGAAATCGGAAGAACAATCTTAAACAACCGCTATTTGTGATTAATTTGAAGATATTGGATCTGTAGGCGATTCACCATCGTGTTCGTGAACAGGTTTCAGTGATTTCTGTATATTACTTTTGGGATTTATCTACGTAGGCCACATCAGTCTACGTAGGCCCACATTTGTGGGCGGTACGGTGGCACAGTGGTTAGCACTGCTGCCTCACAGCGCCAGAGACCCGAGTTCAATTCCCGCCTCAGGCGACTGACTGTGTGGAGTTTGCACGTTCTCCCCGTGTCTGCGTGGGTTTCCTCCGGGTGCTCCGGTTTCCTAATCTAATCTAATCTAATCTAATCTAATCTAATCTAATCTAATCTAATCTAATCTAATCTAATCTAATCTAATCTAATCTAATCAGTCTCTTGCTTGAACCTGGTGAGAAATGCTCGTGTTAGTAGGCTGGTGAAGAAGTTTGTGAATCTGCAACAGCAGCTTCTACTAATGTCAATTCAGCGATTAGAGAGTTGAAGGAGAGTGATAGTGGTATCGTGCAGGAGAACTTGGACAGAATATGTCTCAGGTTTGCTTAGAGAGCCCTCTGTGCTTTTGCAACTGAAATCCTTGGAGCTGATTCACCAAGGAATCTTTGGAGTGAAGTTGGTATGTTTATTTTTTTTTACTGTCTGTCTGCATGCGAGGGCTGTGGTCAGTGCATGACCTTCAGTCACTTTAGTTCTTCTTATGGTCAATTCTTAACATGTATTCTCATTCAGTTCATTTATTCATGTGAGGAGGACCAGCAGATTCATTAATTGAGAGAAGTGAAATGTTTCCACTAGATTGAGGGGCTTTATTTTCAATCAGGCTGGGAACCCACTGCTTGGATGATTTCCAGGCCGTGACCTTGTCCCATGTCTCCACCGCTTATATGATGCAATCGTCAAGTATTAATACTGGAGTTGAGCCAGAAAGGAGTTCAGTGGCCAATTAGTTGCACCAAGTTGCGAGCAGGTTGGAGAGGCCTATTGGAGCAATTGGTAAATATTTTTCCAAAGTCAAATAACATGCACCTGACTTTTGGGGCTTGGTGTGCCATATTTGTCCTATGAAGGGACCTTATCAAATTCAAGAACAAAGTCAGGTTTTCTGAGCCGTGAGTGTACCATTCATGTCCCAGTGAAATGCCAGCAAGAAGACAACCGAGCCCCAAGAAACTGCAGAAACAGCCATTTCCATTGCTCCCTTGGGCTCCAGCTGGAGTTATGCTTAGAGAATGGTGCTGCCCCTAAGGAATTTCAGTACCATCACATAAAGCACACTACCTTCATCAGTTAATAAAGGTTCATCAGTGTACCTCTGAATGTTTGGCAGAAAAACACGATGCAATGCTACACAATTTACTGTGCAAGACTTATTTCAACAAACATGTCAATGTCACAATACATCACACTATGCCACAGCAAACATTATAATGCTGTAACACACAACATGGTAGACCACAGTAAGTTGTAATACCAAACATCCAGACACACAATGTACCATACCACATCACGTGATACTATGCACTTCGTTCCCTTGATACTCGAGAACTGCTCTGTATTCTTATAGACATAAAAGTTTGGAACTTTTAATCTAATAATAATCCTTTCTATTTAATCCTAAACATTATCTAATTCAGTAAGAGTTTCTATTTATACATACATTCAACATATTTCTGTGAAAACTCAAATTTTGTTGAAGCATGTCAAGTTGGAATCATTTGGACAATTTGCACGGAAACCAAATCAGGGAGAAAACCAATATTTAAACCGCCCAAGAGGAGAATGCTGATTGGTTGGCAAATGGACTCTGGTAAAAGCTGTTGCCATGGAGAATGTAATAGTTAATGAAGATTGACAGTTTGCTCCAGGTTTTGTTTAAATTTTAAACCAAGCAATTTGACTGGTCAGAGAATTGCCCTCAAAATGACCCAGCAAATGGCTTTTTTGTTGACTTGAATTCTAATGAATTGTTCTAATGTGTACAAAGTGAAAAGCTTTGATAAAATCTCTCTCATTTTCCAGCCATACTCAAGTTTTCAGCCATACCAAAAGATTATATTTTCAGTTTCTTAAGGAAAATCGGTCTGTGGATATGTCATATGGGAACCAGGAAATCATTTAGTGGATGCTACACTGTTTAAGTTTTGGCAGCCAGTTTTGAGCAGCGAATTTACTCCATTTCATAAATGTCTACTAAATGTTCAAAGTTTCAGCCTCAAGGCTGTAGTGCTTTACTTTCCTCCATCACTTTCCCTATATAAAGTAGATCCTGGTTGGCACGGTGGTTCAGTGGTTAGCACTGCCACCTCGCAGCACCAGGGACCCAACTTCAATTGCACCCACGGGTTGTCTGTGGGAGGAAACCGGAGCACCCGGAGGAAACCTGCACAGACACGGGGAGGTCAGATTTGCAGGTTAGGTGGATTGCCCGTGCTAAATTGCCCATAGTGTTCAGGGATGTGTAGGTTAGGTGGATTAGTCATGGGAAATGCAGGGTTCCAAGGGTGGGGTGAGTCTGGTGGGATGCTGTTCGGAGTGTCGTGTGGACTTGATGGGCTGAATGGCCTGCTTCCACACTGTACGAATTCTGTGATTCTAATATCCAAATGGAAGTCCCTCTTCCCTGCTAACATGTTTTTCACTTCATACCCATGCACGCAGCTGTGAGGATTATGTTTTGCTGTTTTGGAATGCTGGTTTCTGGAAGAGTGAGTCTTACTGGAGAGCACTCTCGGTAACCTACTTTTCTCATCACACCATAAGGAGCTGAAAGCAGGCCACTATGCTTTGTTTTATTTCCTTTGCCGAATGCAGTTACATAATTGTTTTCTTTAATTCATCCAGCTGGTGAAAGACCTATTGGCTTTCTGGGGCGCAAATAGCAGTCAGCTCGAGTAACTCATTGATTCTTAAGAAACACTACACCGATTGTGCCAGGAAACACTGAGTTAATTTGCAGGCTACAGAAGAAATACTATTACTTTTCAACTGAAAATGTTACTATACGTGATGTCACGGATTTTCCAGTTAGTAAAATGAACCGTGATCCTTGAAATTAACGCAAGAGGGCTTTCCCACATTAAAACTACTAAACATTCTTCATGAATGCCTTGTACTGTAGTTTTCCAAGGCTTTACTTAGAAACAAGTCCAACACATAATTGTGTTTCTGCAAACACATGATGTTGACTTCTGTCCCAGAGCAGTATAAAGAATGTATCTGTTAGTGTTTAAGATTTTTTTTTACATGCGGTTACATTTTTAAAGGTACCACAAATATTTATGGAATAATAATTTTTTTCAAAGAAGTCCAATACAGCTCATTTGAAAACTTGTGCATTGGCTCTGATTAAAATTTCCATTTTGATTGGCAGGCATTTGTCCTGTGTTTGTTTTTGTCCTCAACATAGATGGACAAGGATGGGATTAGACCAGTTTATAATAGCTGTAATAGTGAAAAGGTGAAGGCTCTGGAGTTCATTTTCATTTTTACCCCAAACAGTGATCAGCCTTTCAATTTACAAATCCACACAATTTTTCATTTAATTGTGTAAATGGAGCCCAGTTTAAGTAGGAATTGAACAAAGATTGACTGGCATTGAAAGTGATAATTCACCCATTTCCCAAGAGCTTGATTACGTCATGGTCAGTGCTCTGTCAGTTGATCTTAGATGGACTTGGTATCAAAGATCTTTATGATAGGATATTTTGCAATGTGCACCCCGTTCCAAAACAAATTGGGTCAGAGCCCTCAATTAGACAGACTTGCCGAGGCAGAAAACTGCTATCAATGTACTACAATTCCAAGAAAGTAGGTGAAGGTTTATTTCCTTCTGCCCACAATGAAAAGCTCTGCTTTAAGAAAATTGAAATAGTAATAATTTTGAGAAACTGAATTCAAATTTTGCTCTAAACTTTTATTTCAGTGTAAACAAAGGAATAATAGTATTCCACCTGACATTCCAAGGACAAAGCATGATGTAGAGCATGAGTGGCAAGATCAGCATCTATATCCCATCCTAACTGCCCTCAGGAAAGTGATGGTGAGCATGGTTACTCAATCTGGTCTCTATGTGGTGACATGTCTGACTTTTAACTGCCTGTTAAGTGGCCAAGCAGGCTGCTTCAATCCAAACCAAAGGAATATCCATGGGCACCCGCATGGGCCCCAGCTATGCCTGCCTCTTCATCGGATATGTGGAACAGTCCATTTTCCGCAGCTACACTGGCACCACCCCCCCACCTTGTCCTCCGCTACTTCGATGACTGTATTGGCGCTACCTCGTGCTCCCATGAGGAGGTTGAACAGTTCATCCACTTTACTAACACCTTCCACCCCGACCTCATATTTACCTGCATCATCTCAGACTCCTCCCTCCCCTTCCTAGACCTCTCCATTTCTATCTCGGGCG
>NC_057725.1:55286052-55310002 GCF_004010195.1 Chiloscyllium plagiosum | reverse complement strand
CCTTTATCTCAGTCCCAACCCTCAGACTCAGCACCGCCTTCTTGACCTGCAATCTTCTACCCGACCCCCTCCGCCACTACCTCCTCTCTGGCCTTTCACCCTCACCTTAACATCCTTCCACCTATTGCATTCCCAACACCCTTCCCCCCAAGTCCCTCCTCTACCTTTTATCTTAGCCTGCTTGGCACACCTTCCTCATTCCTGAAGAAGAGCTTATGTCCAAAACGTCGATTCTCCTGCTCCTTTGATGCTGCCTGACCTGCTGCGCTTTTCCAGCAACACATGTTTCTGCTTCAACAATCTGATTCAGCTGTTTGAGCAGAAGGCCCAATGCTACCCTCACAGGTCAACAAAGAATGTGCCATCAAGTCAGTAAGGAACGCGATGCTGGAAGCCAGAGTCAATAGATGTGAAGCTAGAAAAACATTGCAAGCCAAACAGCCTCTGTGGAGCAGGAAAGTCAACGTTTCTGGCCAAAACCTTTCGATAGGACAGTTGTTGCAAAGGGTTTCAGCCTGAAACGTTGACTTGCATGCTTCTCGGATGCTGTCTGATTTGCTGTGTTTTTTCCATCCTCACATAACTGAATACTTTTATGGCATAGGGAGATAGATTCTAGTTAGACAAGGTACTCAAGGTTATTGGGGATAGGTGGGAATGTGGACTTTGAAACACAAACGAATCAGCCATGACCTTGTTGAATATTGGAACAAGCTCGAGGGGCAAAATGGCCTACTTTTGCATTTTCCTATTTTGTGTGTTTGTATGTAACTAGTTCTGAAGAATAGTCATCTTGAACTCGATGCATTAACTCTGTTTCTCTCTTCCACACGTGCTGAGTTTCTCCAGCATTTTCTTTCAGTTTTTCAGCGTCCACGCTATTTTACTTTACATATTGTGGCAACTGGTTTTATCTTTGGGGAAAGAGCTGGTTCTTTTAGGGTGGCCTGGTGGCTCAATACTTAGCACTGCTGTCTCACAGCGCCAGGGATCTGGGTTTGATTCCGGCCTCAGGTGACTGTCTGTGTGGCGTTTGCACATTCTCCCCGTGTCTGTGTGGGTTTCTTCCAGGTGCTCCGGTTTCCTCCCACAATCCAAAGATGTACAGGTTAGGTGAATTGGCGATGCTAAATTGCCCATAGTGTTCAGGGATTAGTAGGGTAGATGCATTAGTAAGGGGTAAATCTAGAGCAATAGAGTAGGGCAATGGGTCTGGGTAGGTTACTTTTCAGAGGGTCGGTATGGACCTGTTGGGCCAAAAGACCTGTTTCCACAGTGTAGGAATTCTATGATTTCTAATTGTAGAGTATTGGGTAGGGGAATGGGTCTGGATGGGTTACTCTTCGGAGGGTTGGTGTGGACATGTTGGGCCAAATGGCCTGTTTCCACAGTGATTCTATAGGGATTTTATGATTCCTTTGTTCAGGTATTATTCTAGAGATTGACTAATTTTATGCAACTTAAGCACATTTATCTGGCTTTTTCTGACTATTAGATTGTAGATTTTAACTATTCCTAAGAAATCTTTACAAGATAGAGACTGTATAATTATGCTGCCTTTAAGATGAGTGTATTTTCCACTCGCATTAAATTATGGCTCAGTCTAAACGTACTGCTTTTCAGTTTTTGAGAAAAGACTATTAGCATCATGTGCACCTTAATGTGAGACAAATCACCCAGAATACACCAGCAAGTAATTGACACACTACATGCTATTAGGATTATGGCACACATCTTCTAAATCTAGTGAGCAGAACCATGTTGTGGAACAATCTACCTCCTCACTTCCATTCCTGGAGCCAATGTAATCACCAAGGCAAGGCAAAACCTGCATGCAACCTCATGGTCAACAAAAGTTAAAATATCCTGGTTAATTCTTCTGCAACTCTCTGAGGTGATCAAATCAGACTAGGAAATTCCATAGACCATGTAATATCTGTAGATACACATCTTCTATATGATAGGATCTTTGTCCCAATCAAGCTCCCTCTTAAATAAAAGCAGAGAATCAACATTCCCTGCACCAGTTGGCAGCGTACTCCAGAAGCTTTGAGTATTGTCTATTTCTGCTATTATTAATTTAATACCTGTCACTGCTCCTCCCTAATCAGTTAAATAGAATATTTTATCAATGGGCTTACTACCCAGCCCTTTAATTACTTTGTAGACTTTTATCCAATGGTCTCTAATTCTATACTGCTTCTAAAGTAAGTAGAGCATGGCCCTTAAGGCTGTCTGGGAAGCAGGAGTACTGTTTAAGTAGTCAACTGAAAGAAATGGTGAAGGGAATAATGAGGCTGTGATTTGATTTTGCATTCATGCTGACAATTCATAAGCTGCCTGAATTGGCTGTCATGGTTTATGAATGATATTTATCAACAAAGCTCATGATTAATTACAGACTAGACATTATTCCGCAGATGTTATGAAGGCAGGTTTAGAAAAGTTGGATTATTCTTACTAGAAAGGAACAGATTGATAGAGATAAATTATTCCAAGAGCACACATAAGTTACAATGGGAATTGTGAAAAAAGATCTTGGATCTTAACATTTTATATTGTTGATTCTTTGCTATTTTGTTTGAAAGCCACTGGTGAGGTCTGTGAAGGAAATATAATTTATATGCAGTTAAATGTGTTTACACTTTATGCATATGTCCTCTAAAAATGTTAAATACCCAGTTCTTGCATTGGAGACTGTATGGAGGTAAGCAGTATACACTGACCTGGTTAGCATAGTACAACCCAAACATAAAAGGAACTTTGGAAAAGAAATACGATACATGCTTGAGAAAGGGAAAAAAAATTCAGACAATGGGGAAAGAGAACGGTTGTATAACCAATTGGATAGCTCAATGGTACAGTAGGCCAAATGATCTCTCTGGGCTTTAAGATTTTATGTCAACAGGGTCCTTTAATCATGCATGAAGACAGAATATTGATATTGTGTTTTGTACCTTGGAGATATGCAGAAATGGCTCTCACCAGATTTTGTGTGTGAAGAGGAACTTCATATACGGCTTTTAAAATGCCTGCTTTCTCATGCTTAATGTTTGTTTCCAGTTTGGAGAGACAGCACAGGGCGACACACACCCAGTATTTCAATCATTGAACACAACATTATTCTCTCTAAAACTAAAGAACTTCATTTGAAGTTAATTCATCATAAGCAACAAACATACATATACACAGTCATTTCTTAAAGTGCAAAATCTGTTTGCTCTTAAGTACAGCAATCTGTTGAGGCTTGAAATTATTGATGATGGCTCTGAGATCTACAAAATTGAAATTGTAGTTCTTGATCACCTCAATGAAGGGGATGACCAACATTGCGGTCGTACATTGTAAGAAGAAATGAATGTTCAAAATTGTTAACCTCAAAATATTCTGTTCTACTTGTGATCCAGCATCTTATGTTCCACTTTGAAGATATTAGGAGGAAGGTATAAAGGAGACGTCAGAGGAAGGTTCTTTACGCAGAGAGTTGTGAATGCATGGAATGCATTGCCAGCTGTGGTGGTGGAAGCAGAGTCATTAGGGACATTTAAGCATTGCTTATTGACTTTGGTCTTGATAGAGATGTCATGAGCTTGTAATCTCAATTGATTCATTTGATCGAAGCACATTCTCCATCTTTAAATTGTGGTTTCCTTGTCTGTGTTCCTTTATCGAAGTGTTTTATCACTTTACCATTTTGTCTGCTTTCACTCTGATGGTCTTGCTGAATATGTGGTGGTGGCTTGGGAATGTTCAGCAGGACGTGAATGTCAGAGAGAGAGAGTTGTGCAATATGTGCAGAATCGTATATGAATGAATCGTTCAAACTTTCTCCTCTCGAATATATTACCTTTCAGCATCTGTGGAGAAAAAAAGAGAGTTAACGTTTTGAGCCCAGTAACTCCTCTTCAGAACTGACAGGAGCAGGGAAAAGTTTATTTCTGCTAAAGGTGGGTGGGGGGTGGAGGGGTAGGAATGAGTTGATAGCTGGAAGTATAGTTCACACAGTTGAGAAGACAAAGGGATGGGTGATAGTGATGCTCAGGAGAAAGCATACCTGATCATGGTGCCCATTGGTAGATGAAAGTGGGTTGGCTGTGCTGAAAGCAGCCTATGTCATGATCAGGTCTGGGTTATGGAAGTGGGTAAAGGACATTCAACATCATCAGTTGGTTGATGTCAAGAGGTACTTCCCTGTTGCAAGAGATGGTTTTGCTAGGGTCTTTTCTTGGGCAGCATATTGCCACCAATCTCTCTTGTTTTTATTGGTTTAGGGATTTACAAATGGATGACCACATGGAACTCTTAGCAGAAGAGTCATGTGTTGAGCAACAGGCAAGAATGTTCCATAGTAGTAAGATGGCATGTTACAGTAATGTATTTCCTAAGAGATGCCAAAAATCTAAATCACATGGTTGTTAACAGTGGAGGTAAGACTAATAGAGTGGAACAACTGCAACTGAACTGACCACCTCCCCCCAGTAACAACCACATGGGAATTCAGAGTTGGCCCTTTCATGACAACTACCTTATTCCCTCACCTTCCACACAATCCTCTCGAAGTCAAACTGATGAAGTCTTCTTCGACCTTAATAACTTTGTGAAGTTATTCATGTATGAGCTAGAGTTACGCTTTCTTGAGCTAAATGTAATTTTGCGAATCAGTGGGTATCTGCGATTTGAGCATATTTTTGGAGGATATCTGATGATGATGGCACAAATTTCAATGACCTTGCTGAGGCCTTGTTATCTGTAACACTTGTCCATAAGCTGATTGACAAACTGTGCCTGCACCCTGGAGTATGAGGGTGCGGTATAATCTCTTCGAATCATACACAGTAGATATGATTTGGAAGACAAGATTGTGAATTTTCCCTTTTACATGTTCCACAGAATTAAAGTCTTTTCCTTCAGATGGTAACAAATATGTTTGTTAGTTTGTGTGCCGGATTTGCATGTGGAAACAAACTGCTGTAATAGATTAGATTGCTTACAGCATGGAAACAGGCCCTTCGGCCCAACAAGTCCACACCGAACCTCCGAAGAGCAACCCATCCAGACCCATTTTCCTACATTTATCCCTTCACCTAACACTACGGGCAATTTAGTATGGCCAATTCACCTGGCCTGCACATCTTTGGACTGTCGGAGGAAACCAGAGCACCCGAAGGAAACCCACGCAGACACAGGGAGAGTGTGCAAACTCCACACAGACAGTTGCCTGAGGCAGGAATTGAATCCAGGTCTCTGGCGCTGTGAGGCAGCAGTGCTAACCACTGTGCCACCGTGCCGCCCAAATACTGTCATGCTTTGTTTCATTTTCATCTTGCACGGCTCACCACTTCCTAAGAGTACTTTCCACCATATCAAACATAGACATGATTTCTGTGACCTGGTGGGATATCTGTTGGCTTTCTGTCCAGAGGCAATAAATGATTATTCTTTCCTGCAGGTCAAGTCTGCCTGCGGACAAATCTGTAACCATCGTAACCAACTGGTCTCGATCCCGGAAATGCATTGATTCCCTGGCATTGGTGGATCTCACAGTGAAGAAAGAAAAGATGCTGAAAAAAGGCAGCTTTAAATTATTCTCCAACTTTATTGCCATATATTGTGTGTTTTGTACCTCACAGAAAGTCCAGACCTGACTGTCACCAGGTTCTGTATGTGAACAGGAGTTTTATTACAATTCTTTTAAAATCTCTGCTTCCTCGAGTTTATTGTTTGGATTGTGTTTTCCTGTAGCCACATCCGCAGTTTTCACACACATCACACTGCACAGTGAACATTCCAAAGACAGGCACTAACAAACACCAAGCAATTTATCAGAACATTTGGTTTATCAAATGTAAATAATCCAACACAGTAACAGATTGATGGTATCTAATTCACAGTGTCTCATAATGAGTCCTGTCTGAATAAGAGGAAGGGAAAGGAAAAAATGAACTGGCTTTCAAAGAGAAATTAGAAAAATGTTAACATTAGACTTGGTGGTTAAAGGGATTGATGTAACTAAACAATGGTTGCCTAAACAGATGCATCAGCCAGCATTGAGATTGCAAAATTACTTGGAGAGTGTGCAAAGTTAAAAAATCACACAACACCAGGTTACAGTCCAACAGGTTTATTTGGAAGCACACTAGCTTTCGGAGCGACGCTCCTTCATCAGGTGATTGTGGAGGGCTCGATCGTAACACAGAATTTATAGCAAAAATTTGCAGTGTGATGTAACTGAAATTATACATTGAAAAATTGGTTGTCTGTTAAGCCTTTCATCTGTTAGAATACAGTGATAGTTTCACTTCTTTCATGTGTAAATCACAAAACCCTTTTTTTTAAAGTTGCATTCTCAGGTTAGCTGTTAACAATGGTGATAGCTAGACAATATGTTGAAGGTCAACAATATGTTGGAGAGTGTGAGTGACTTATTAGTGGAGGACCTGGATGACTTGAATATATTTGATGTGAATCAATTCTATAACATGTTGAAACTGCAGTATCAAAGTAAGAAATAGAAAAGCTGGAAACACTAAGCAGATCCATGAGCATCTGCAATAGCTATAGATGGCTTCATCAGGGTGATGTTCATATTTAGATGTAAACCAATTCTGTTCTTGTTTTGCAATGCTTAAGACCAATCAGGTGGACAAGTTTTATGGGCTATCTCAGTTCCACAGTGCCTCACAATTCCAGGTGCAAACCCGGAAACCCTTGTTTCTTCTAGCTATTGCACATTTGTGGGAGGCAAAATATGTGCACTTCAAACTGGAAGGGATGAGACCAACCTAAAGAAAGGGCTATAAGGAGCTAAGAAAAATATACATCCATCAGCACAGTTTGCTAAGACTGAATGTCCATGAGATAAAAATGCGGCAGGCCTGGATGAAGTGAAAAGGACATAGAATTGCAAGAATGAGTCAGTAAGTAATATCTGCTACATTCCTTTTGTAAACACTCTCCATTACTTCTTCAAACAAATCAATTAGATTAATCGCGTATGATCTCCCTTTTATAGATCTATTTACCTTAACCAACTCAAACCTCATCAAATGTTAGTTGTTTCTATGATTATGGTTTCTAAAACATTATTCACCATTGATTGAGCAATTACCGGCCAGTTAGTTTGCAGTGTATCCTTGATGCAGCTTGTGGATAAACTACACAACAGAGAATTGTTCTACAAACCATATATCTTTTTTCTCTCAGGGAAATGTATAAGTTTAAAACTAACTATAAGATTCAACAAATCAAAACTCTCGATTGTCCTCAATAAGTTGACAATGGAGATCATTGGTGGGTGACAAAGCGTGAAGTGAAAACTGGATGAGAGGCAACATGGTGTTGGATTGTATCATTATAATCATGGCACCTGATCTATGCCAAAATGGTTGCAAAGCAGTGGCATGAAATATACCCTGTGCCATCTACACAGTAGCAACATGGCTAACATGGTACTAGTTTCAGTATCCTCATTACATTCAAAAACCCAAGGTGTAGCAATTCTCAGCATAGCATTTACTGAGTTTCTTTTGTGGCATACATGAATTAAACACACTGGGTGAGAAGGCAGGAGACCACGACAGCTGTACCATGAGGGTATAGAAAAGGAAGAGATGGAGATCAGGGAAGAGTTGGCTTCGATTGTGAAGATGATTTGCTTCATCCTGGGCTCACAGTTTCGAATGTGAAGATGATTTGCTTCATCCTGGGCTCACTGTGATTCTGCTCCAATGGACCTGCAGAAATACAGAACAAATGTGTTTAAAATTCTGAAGCGGTAGACATAGAGGTTGCATCTTCTGGCTGGGGAATTCAGAACAGACAGTCCATCACAGGATAAAGAGTCAACCATTTAGGGCTGAAATGAAGAAACAATTCTTCTCTCAGAGGGTTGTGTCTGCTCTGCTATTTAATAAAACCACGGCTTATATGTTTGTGTTCCGAATTCCACATTCCCATCTGTTCTGATAACCTTTGATTCCCTTGTCTAACAAAAATCTATCTACCTCTGCCTTAAAAAAACTCAATGACCTCACTTCTGAGGCAGAGATTCCAAAGTTGCACTACCTTCTCCAAGAGAGAATTTCTTGTCATCTATATCCTAAAAGATAGTTCAAAGTAGTACCCTCTGATGCTGGACTCGCCCATTAGAGGCACATCTTTCCCACATCCACCTTGTCGAGACATTTTCGGGTCATTATAGACTTCAATCAAGTCACACCTCACTCTTCTAAAATCCACCGTCCAGCCCCATCAAAGGTATCCCCAGAAGACAATCTACTCATAGGATTATGATTATTATTACTTACAGATAAATTTAGTAAACCTTCTGTAGACTGCCTTTGAATACATTAATATTCTTCCTTAAATAAGGAAACCAATATTGCACATAGTATTCAACTGAAGTATAACATCCTTATTTTTATGTTCAATTCTTCTCATAATAAAGGAGAGCATTCATTAGCCTTCTAATGCTATACTTACATACTAGATCCTTTGCACTTTGGAATTCTGCAGTCGTTCTCCAATTTTAAGTAATGTGGTTGTTTTTACTTTTCCTGCCAAAATGAACAACTTCATATTTTCCCACACAAAATCTGCTAGACCTTTGCTCACCCACTCCACCTCCGTATATCCTTCTGTGAACTTCTTATGTCATTTTCATAACATACTTTCCAATGAATTTTGTGCCATGCAAGCTTAATTATCATGCCTTGATTCCCTTCATTTAAGTCATTTGATGTAAAAAGATGAAGCCCTAGCACTGACCCCTGCAGGACGCCACTTGTCATATCCTAAGTAGCCAAAGATTCATTTACGCACACTTTCTGCCACCCCACCAATCTTCTATCCATGCAAACGTTTTATGCCCTACTCTGAGCTTTTATTTTCTGCTATAAACTTTGATACAGCACATCTTTGCAACAAAAACTTCCAGCTCGGCGAACAGAACCACAACAACAAGCACCCGAGCTACAAATCTTCGCACAAACTTTGAGCACATCTATGTCTTTGATATAGCACATCTTTAGTGTCATCTGGAAATCCAAATACAGTTCATCTAAAGACTCCCTTTTCATCAGCAGCATGCCACTCCTTCAACAAAGTCTAATAAATTAGTTAAAAATGACTTTCCTTTCACAAAACTCTGCTGACTCTTCCTGATTTTCTTGAGTTTTTCTACATTGCAGCTATAAACTTTTTAATGATCAATTCTAGCACCTTCCCTCTGGTAGGCTTCATGCAAAATGATCCATAGCTTCCTGTTTTTTTTTTGTCTGTATCCCTTCTTGAACGGTTTGGTTATATTTGCTACCTTCCAGTCTTGTGGAATCTTTGCCTAATCAAGGATATTTTGCGAAATTAAGTCACCTCTTTAAAGCTCCAAAGTTGTGGTTTCACCACATGACCTATGCCTTCAAACACCTTTTCACCTATCTCCAGGATTATTATAATCAGAAGGAAATAAAGAGTACACAATACTGTATGTCAATATTATTGTAGTTGCTCATGGTAGAGTCCAGGAGGTTACTCTTTGATTCCTGGCAACTTTAAGCCATCCTGGAGAATTGGCCACCTAGCTTCTTAAACGTCACATAAAACCAAGCGTAAGTCAGCCCAGAAGCTTGAAATATTCAGTAAAGTGATGGAGCCTAAGCAAGCAATTCTGTTGTTCTTTTAAAGCAGTAGAGATGGTCCTTGGAAACCATTTTTCAAATCATTCTTTCTGTAATAGAAGTTCACTCTGACACACATTGCAATTGCATGATGTTACTGAATGGTTAATTACAGTGTTCTGAGAGACCAGGGAACCCAGTGAGACTTAAATTTTAAAAAATCATTCCATGACAACTAATTGCAGTTTTCCATGTGACATTGTAGCCAACTGTGATGGCTACACAGATAAAGAAATTAATTCCACAGCAGCTTCTGTCAGTGTACCACCAATAAAGATCAAACACCCAGAACCCCATGAGGACATCGACACTCATATTCTCATTGATGAAGGGCATCATTAGCTGGATCAGTAACCTCCTGATTCTGAGAGTAGTGTAAACCAGCAATTTGAACACCTTCCAAAATAGCCTGAGGCCAGTTGGTGCAAGAGGATGCCATTGTATTTAAAATGCTTTGGAGTGAAATTGTGAAGAGGAAATCAGGCAGGTTGCCAGACGGTCTGCCAAATTACAATTGCCAATTTTCTGCTGCTGCTTGAAGACTAATTTCACCTTGTCATGTTATTTGAGAATGGAACAGATTTTGTAAATAATCTTTCCCACTATCTTTTGCTGTCCACTGTTAAAGGTACAGTCTCCTGTGAGGGATCAGCTTCACAGGATGCAACTGAGAGTTGGTAAAATAGCAGGAGGATGACTTCAACCTGCTGAAGCCCCTCCCATTTCACTCCATTTCCAATGGGGATGGGCATTTTCAAATGATCCAGAACAGGACATCCCTCTGACCTCTGAATAACCTCTTGTTGGTGAAATAGTGTGCAGTGATGCCATATTTTGTGATGTGACGCATCAAAGTCCAAAGCAGATTATTATAAACAAATTGTGGAAGTGGTGTTTGTGAATCAGTGAGGAGCATCATTGCTGTCTAGCGGAGTATCAACATGAATGTTCATACGAAATAGACAGACGAGATATTCAGGCTTGTGAATGCTCAGTTCTGGGAATTTAAATGTCTTTGTTTCTCTGGTGTCTTGACACTCCAATTAAATTACAAGAAAGTCATCTGGGAAACAGGAAGAAAGATATCAGATGAAGTCTGCATGGGTTTAAGAAAAGGGAAGTCATATTTGACAAATTTATTTGAATATTTACCACAGAAGGTCTCTACTTGAAGATTACTTGACTAAATAATTTGAAAGCCACCATAGTCTCGGAGAACTATAAACTTTGATATAGCATGTCTTTAGTATATTCCGGAAATCCAAATGCAATCTGATCCAGTCCAATCTGATTAGGAAGAGAGAACTGGTGGTGAACTTAACCCAGTAATCACCATCATTCAAGTGAGTGGTGAAGTTGAAAAGATCGGCCTTCTTGCTAACAATTTATCTCAAGAACTAATAAATGGATTTCAACAAAACTTGGTACAAAGATAAGAAATGACACATGGAGGAACTGATTAGTTTTTGATGAAGGTGCAGATCTAGGTTTGGATCCTGGATTTTTTTTAAGAATCTGTCACCACTGAGGTGACATGTATTTTTGGAATGTTGTATGAGGCTTTGTTTTGAATACTGAAGATTGCTAATAAATGGGGCAAGTTGCTGATACTTTTGTCTTAACTTATCAGGACAAGTTGCAAGAATGCCAAATTTCAAATCATCACAATGAAAAGTACAGGATATCGTCACCAAAGAATCCATTGACTGCAAATAAAAGGAGCATGCTCAAGCTTTATGCATCTTTTGAATTACCCAGCAGCATTACAGAACCTATAGGTCCCCTTTGATTCTCTATGGCAATACACTGGCCAATCAGAGTTGACTTGTCAACCATTCAGCAACCTTTTCTCCTGTAGCATAAATTGTAATCACTTGAAACTTGGCTTTCTTACATTTGTCCAAATGAAAACGAGGTGGAAAACTTCAGCAACATGTCTCTTTTCAGCAAAATTCTGTACTATCAAGTGACCATTTAAAATGATGTCAATTATCTTAAGGTTGAGCCATCTCCCCTTGTGCACTGGCAGCGGTGTCTCACAAATATATTAAAAGAGTGAGAATTATCTAAAAGAATAAAAATAAGAGTATGTTTTGTAACAAGATCAGTGGTTGAAGGCTGGGGAGGGGGTGTTGACAGTAGGAGGTCTTGTGACTTCTCCCAAAAAGTCTCATTCCAACTCTATCTTGGTATTGCCACTTCTTAACACAAGTAGGCTCAGGTGCAATGTATTTTCAGAGCTAGAGGCCCAGTGGTTGGATACTGATAAAGGCTTTCATAGCTGACTGATATTTGTGGACAAAATTGATAAGAAACATAATTTATGACCTGCATATAATCAGACTATAATCAATTTAGAACAAATGAGTCTGTACAACATTACAGAAATGTTACTTGCAAGATCCTGGATCAGTGTTTACTTTCAAATTGTTGGGCCGGGCTAAAATGCTGCATAAAGACAGGTTCCTGGTCTAAACTGCTGTTGGATTCTCAGAAGGGGGCATGCTTTTGGATCAGGTCCTTGAAACTATAAAAGAAATGAAGCTGGAGACCTTGTTGACAGATCTGTTAGGCAACAGGAATGCCAAGAGAATTGTTCACAGGGGTTTCAGAATGTTATTCAAAATATCATTATGTGGTAAATTTTTCAAAATGGAACTAAGAAGTTTTTGAAGGGACACTGACATGAAAAGTTCTGATGGGAAAGTTGACAAACTTAAGGGTATGGAGTTGCTCATGAGAAATTTTAGTATGATAATGAGTACAGTAAACATGGATTCACTTAATTGCACCAGGTTGGAGAATGATTCCAATCAACAATATGTAGATGGATTAATTAAAATGTTATTCATTTTAGGGTCGGTCAGATGCTCTGATTAGCAGCAAATAGAATTCGGGTAGGAGAAAGTGAGGACTGCAGATTCTGGAGATCAGAGTTAAAGAGTGTGGTGCTAGAAAAGCACAGCTGGTCAGGCAGCATCTGAGGATCAGGACAGTCCATGTTTTGAGCATAAGCTCTTCATCAGAATGAAGACTTTTGCTTGAAATGTTGATTCTCCTGGTCCTTGGATGCTGCCTCACTGGCTATGCTTTTCTAGCACTACAGTATTTGACTCTGACAGCAAATAGAATTCAATTTGGATAAGTGTATGGTGATGCAGTTGAGCTTGATAAAAAAGGCAAGGAAATATATGATAAATGGTGGGACCCTGGGAAGCATGTTGGATCAGAGGGAGCTTAATATGCATGTATACTGTTCTCTTAAGGTAATGGGACAGGTGGATAAAGTGGTTAGAAGGAATGAGAGATGCTTGCCTTTATTAGCTGAGGCAGAAGTTTAAGAACAGGGAGGTTGTGCTGGAACTGTATATAAAGTTGGATAGGCCACAACTAGAGTAGTGGTGCAGTTCTGGAATCCACATTATAGGTGGGATGTGATAGCACTGGAGAGGGGATTTACCAAGAGGTTGCCTGGACTGGAGAGTTTTGGTTATGAAGAAAGATTGGATAGATTGAAGATGTTTTCCTTGGAGCAAAGCAGAGTGCGGGCAAATATGATTGAGGTGCATAGAATGGCGGTAGGCATAGGTTAGATAGGAAGAAACATTTTCCTTTGATGGAAGGATCAATAACCAAAGGGCATAGATTTAAAGTGAGGGGCAGAAGTTTGGAGGGAATGTGTGGTAAAATGTTTTCACCCAGAAGGGTGTGGGAATCTGGACATCACCATCAGTTAGGATGGTAGGGACCCAGAACATTTAAGAAGTACTTAGATGTGCATTCGCTATGCCAAGGCATATAAGACTCTGGACCAATGGGATTAAAATAGTTAATGGCTGTTTTTGACTGACACAGACTCAATGGGCCAAAGGATGCTTTTCAGAGCTGTCAACCTTTTTGACTGTATAAATTTACAGAGCAGTACCATAGGTGTGTCTTGTCTACGATATTTCTCATCTTTAATTCACTGGGTTTTGTTTCAGAAAATGCTCACCATGGTTCTGAGGGTGCAGGAGATTAGTTTTGAATTTGAAGTGTTCAGATATAATCTCAGAGGTGCCCTTCGCAACCTGGGGTGGACTGCTTTTTCTCACTATACCATTGCCAGAGAAGCAGTGGAAGGGTGTCACAACTCCACGAGGCATGCCTGCGGGGTGGACTATGAATCTACATAGCTTACTTCGAGCCCTACTTTAGTTTCCAAACGTTTTAATTGGAAAGTACCAAGCGGCACAGCTTAGTGCTTTAAACAAAATAAAGATTAGTTTTTGACGCCATTGTTGCTGTAAGTTATCCAAGCAAAAAGTTATAATTACGAACTAAAACACAGATAACAGATTTAAATGAAAAAAAAGGATAAAAGTTACTTATGAAGATGTATGTAATGTTAATCATTAACTTCACTGCAGGTTTGTTACTTACTTGAAAATTCTCTTTCTGGAGTAAAGCCATTGAAACTTTGAAGTCAGAATTCAGTTGCTTTGGAGGTGGACTCAGTCGGTTAGAGCAGCTTCAAGGAGTGAGTAAAGGTCTCTTCTCTTTACTTGTTCTGCTAGCTGAAATTTAAAAGCTGCCTTGCATCCTTTTCTGCAGGACAGAGATTCTGTCAGAGTGCCTCATTTATTCTGCAACTCCCAGCATCAGAGGGAACACCCCCATATCTCCCACACTGTTCACAGCTCGGGCTATGTGGCAAGAACTGTGTTCACACTGACTTCTGAGATCTCTGCAAGCATAATGGCTCTTTAGCCAGATATTAATCACAATCAAACAATAAGCTTGCTGATGTTAATTCTGATGATTTGTTGTGCTACCAAGCAAAGTCAGTTATGTTTGAATGTCCTGTGGTTTTCTTCCAGTCTCCTGTTTGACATTAGAGAATCTTTTGAATCTTCCTACATTTTCATGATTCACTAGATAGTTCTGGAATCCCTTGAAATATTTAACGACCTGTTGTGATTGACTCAAATTGGTCTGCTTATGGCTGCAGTGAATTGATAAAAGAAGTCATGTGATTTCTGGAGTCCATCTTGTAAGATTTGGTGTCCATTTTGAAAAGACAGATTAGCCTTCTTCACAAAACATATAGTATCATAATTGCACAACATGACAATAGATATTTGAGTATCACAGGCATGGCTGGCTACCATTCACCCATCGCCCAACTCCTATCCTCCTCACACGATTGAACAGACTCCATGATCTCTGCTGGCTACTGAGCAATTGTCCCGTGCATCAAAGGTCAAAGGTTACCCTCTTCCAGGTCGGCTGGCTGGAGCTGCACAATTAAGTTCTATTCATGGTTTGATCTATTTAGCCCTTAAATCCAATGATCTATTTATGACACATCAACATCACAGTGGTTACATGAAGTGAGAACTTGGGGAATTTGTGGGCCTGAACTGTAGTTATCTTGCAAAATACTCATAACTCTGCCCTGTTACAAATTTTCCATCTGTTGGTTGGTACTTTCAGTTGGTTGATATTTTGTCTTTTAATTAGGCTCTTCAAATATCAAAATACATGATTTCTTTCCGTAGAACTGTGCATTATTGAAATGGAGGCAATGATGCGTTCATTTAAAGTGTTTCAAACATTCAACACGTCTGACAAATAAATCTAATACAGAGCCCTGCTGTATAGTATTAGTGTGGAAAGCCTAATTGCAAGACATTTGGCTGACAGCTAGGAAGCTGAAGGCGTGCAATAAAATGAGCTGACATCAGAAGCATGTTCAATGTATTTAAAAATTTATGGCAGACATAATCGGCACTTGACGAGGAAGTGAATGGTAAGCCATGGTTTCCACAATTAACTGAACTAACAGCACCTAGCCATTGTATTGCTGTTAAATATAAAACTCCCTCTCAGTGGCACTATTGCTGTATCACATTACTGCCCCACTTGCTTTTTTTTTCCTATGGGCGAGTTTTTAGTCAGCAGTTTGAAAGTGCTCAGTGTTCTTTTTAAGGATTTATAATGTTTGGCAAAATGTACATCTATGTGTCAGATGGTAGTAAAGAGACTTTTACAGTTCTGTGTTGTTATTCCAAGGAAAGATTGAATGCCAGTTCAGAAATAAATATACACAAATTAAATAGCTGTGTTCCATTGTAAACAATTGCTGACCCGGTGCTAATTCAGGATCTGTTCAAATGTCAGCAGAAATTCACAGAGCTTCCTAAATAACTCTTCAGGCTTGCCTGGTCAATCTCTTGTCACTGTGGACCAAGAAGGCTCAATTCAGTTGCTTCTAGCAAAGACCCGAGTGGATTAGTTTTCACAGTTATTGTAATTATGTTCTTTTTTTTATCTGTCCCTCAAGTCAAAGTAGATAGCAGCATTAAGAGAATCATGCAAACATTAGGAATTAAGATAGGGAGGAGACTATTTGCTCTGTCGGATCTAATTACTCCATATCCTCATTTACCCGCAATAACCATTCACCTTCTTTGCTTATAAAGAATCTAACTATTTCTGCCTGACAAGAAATCAAAGACTCTGCTTCAACTGCCTTTTGAGAAAGAGTTTTCCATTGACCATTAGACTGAACTGGACCAGTCACACAAATACTGTAGCTATAAGAATAACTCAGAGGCTTGGCGATTTGCAGTGACTAACTCAGTTCCTGATACCGGTTCACCATCTGTCAGGCACAAGCCAGGAGGGTGATGGAATACTCTCCATTTGCCTGGTTGAGGTCAGCGCCAACAAGAAGCTCACCACCACGCAGGGCAGAGTAATCTGGGGAGGCAATGGCGTAATGGTATTAATGCTGGACTGTTAATTCAGAGACCAAGATAATGTTCTGGGGGCACGGGTTTGAATCCCACCACGGCAGATGATGGGATTTGAATTCGATTTTAAAAATCTGGAATTAAGAGTCTAATGATGACCACAAATCCATTGTTGATTGTAAAAACCCACCTGGTTCACTAATATCCTTTAAGCAAGGAAACTGCCATTCTTGTGTGGTCTGGCCTACATGTGACTCCAGATCCACAGCAATGTGGTTGACTCTCAACTGCCTTCCGGGCAATTTTTGAGAAGATTTGTAGCTCAAGTTGATGGTAAGTATGTAGGTTAGCTCACAATTAGAATAGATTCCCTACAGTATGGAAACAGGCCCTTTGGCCCAACAAGTCCACAACCACCCTCCGAAGAGTAACCCACCTAGACCCATTCCCCAACCCTATATTTACCCCTGACTGATGCACCAAACACTATGGGCAATTTATCATGGCCAATTCACCTGACCTGCACATCTTTGGATAGTTGGAGGAAACTGGAGCACCCGGAGCAAACCTGTGCAGACACAGGGAGAATGTGCAAACTCTACAAAGACAGTTGCCCAAGCCTGGAATTGAACCCGAGTCTCTGGCACTGTGAGGCAGCAGTGCTAACCACTGAGCTACCGTGACACGCTCAATCGCCTAGACTTTGATGCCCTCATCCTGTGAATGTGTGAACTCCATACAATCCCCCGAGTGTCCCCCTGGGCCCCTGGTGCTCTGAGGTAGCCGTGCTAACCACTAGCCACTGTGCCACTCAGGGAATCAAGAGTTGCAGGGAAAAGGGAAGGAACGTGGTCGAGAGAACTGGTGAACTAAGCATGGTTGAATAACAGAGCAAGCCTATTCTTGTTCCTGTATCTTATGGTGTTAGGACAGTAGTACTAATACTGATTCCCCATGAGATACTACTTTCACTAGCCTGAGCAACTTTCTTTAAGTGATATACTTTAATAATTGCTGTGAAAAACACCATGAGGCCTTGTAGATGCAACTAAACAGGCAGACATGCCTTGGTCTCAGCTTCACTTTCAAGCACTGCACAAATGTACCAGTGATTCACTACGCTGTGACTTTCTGTTTTCTTGTTTGCATCATGTGGAAACAAGTGAAGCTTTGGGGTATTCCCAAAAGCATGAGGGAAAATTTTGAGGTGATGACCAATCATCACGTCAGGCTGCATTCTTACACCTTCTGTCTTGGTGGAACGTTTTGCAGACTTTAAAAGAATTAATAATTGTTTTAGCCTCTTAGGGCCAGTTGCAAGGTGGTGTGGGATTTTGAATAATGTAGGCAGGTGAAGGTGACTCATTTTAGGACCTGTGCATTCACAGTTGCTGAAAATGTTTGGCAATGATTCCATTGGCGCAGCGTGCTTTGGACAGCTTGGGAAGCTGTAGCAGGGTCAAAGGTAAACAGTCATGTCTGAGGAGAAAGGTATATGAAAGAAAACATCCTATGGAGCATTGCGGATTGACATTTAAGAGCAGCGCTAAGGGAATACTGCATTTCTTTGGAGGCACTATCTTTCAAGTGAAATCTTTAACCTGATTTTTGATGAGTAAAAAATGAACAAAATGGTCTATAATATTGTTTGAAAGTGAATCAGAAGTTCTCCTGATGCCTTGGCCAATGTTCATTCTTCAAACCATACCACCAATATATTGACAAGCCTTTCAAGTACTCTTTTCCTTCTGGAATCAATACATATTGGGGATACAATATATGCCAAATAGCAATGCCTCAAAAAGTAATTCATTGCTTCAAAATTGTATACATGTCTGAAATGGAACCTGCAGCGTGGACTGTAACAGGGCATTCACTCCATTCCTAATAACAAACTGTATAAATACTCCATGACAGATGTGAGACCAATTAGCCTATAATTTCCTTGTACTGAATTAGTTGATTGGCATTGACAGTTTTCCAATTCAACTTGACAATTTCTGAATCGAGATCATGGCAAAAGTATCTATAAAATTCTCATCCACTCTGTTAAACCAAAAATAGAAACTAGTCAATGTATATGTAGTCTTAAGTCTAGTCAGGTCTTATCCTTGATTTATTTTAGTATTCCTCATATCTCTACTATTTTATTTTCTTTCTTTATTTTGAAGAAGACTAAACAAATATTTAGCAACTCTGCCATTTACGCATTTTCAACGTTGATATCTCCTGTGTCTGTCAGTGACATTACTCTTGGCCATTCTCTTTCTCTGGGTCAATATTCTGGAAGTCTCACCCTAACAGCACTGATGGGTACTTACCCACCTGAAATGCAACGTTTCAAGAAGCTAGCTCACCACCATCTTAAGGGCAATAAGGATTGGACAATAAACGCTGGTCTAGCCAGCGACACTCACAATCCTTTGAACAAATAAAAGAAAATGAGAATCTTCTGCAAACAAATGAATTGAAATGTACATAACATTTGGTATTCCTCACATTTTTTTCTTGTACTTCCCTGTTGCAGCTCTTTCGACTTGCTTTGCATCTCTTTACTGTTTCTTATAATCATAATCAATTAAATATTGATGAATTGGAGTTACTCTTGTAATATAGGATAGCACATTTGCCAATTTGCATTTGTAAAGATCCTATCCACTTCACTGAGTAAGTAAGCAGATGAACTGTTCGTGATGAAGCCAATTGAAAATTCTTTTCTGAGCTGCGTTACCAAGTACAAGTTCAGTTGCAGACAAAAATAAATGCTTTGCTTGCAATCTTTCAGTCAAGTGATTCAGTGCAACCATTCCCATGTTAGAATGAAGGTGTAGGAGTAACAAGAGCAGAAGGCAAGTGCATACAAGATAAACTGGAAAGAGGTGAATACTAACTAGGAATGATTTGGAGGTGCCAGTGTTGAACAGGGGTTGACAAGGTTAAAAATCACACAATGCCAAGTTATAGTCCAATAAGTTTATTTGGAAGCACTAGCTTTCGGAGCACTGCTCCTTCTGAAAACTATTGCTTCCAAATAAACCTGTTGGACTATAACCTGGTGTTTTGTAATTGTTAACGAACTAGGAACCACTCTTTCAGCAGAATCAATCACGCTGCTGGCACATTCATGTCTTAAAGACACTTGTTTAAGGAGAATATGTTCAGAACTAGCATTGAAAAGACTATAAAACATCGTGTTAAACACTGGAGTCTAATCAAATTAGACTAATATGTACATATTCACAGTATGTATTTGTTTTCTCTCCTCTGGTTTCTCTTTCGATTGCTCTGACAACGACCCTGAGGCTGTACTGAGGGTATAGCTGAAGGTCAGACATGCATTGTGCTAGTTTGAACTTCTTGGGAATTGTTTTTCTTCTCATGCCTTCTGCATTCTGGGACGATACATCAGCCAGTTCCTGTGCTATTTCAGGTTGATAGGCACCCTATTCCTTTACACTAACATGGACACATAGCTGAAGGCTCTGATGGTAAAAGAACTTGAACTGTCATCAGGAGAGAAAGTTGCTTTGTGGATATTGATTTCAGTTTTGTTCAGGTTTTGGATCTGAATATTCACTGATCAGTGGGAGGACAGACACAGTGGTATCTGTTAGATTCTGCAGAGTCATTGTGTCGTTAATCTCTTGGAATTTTGGTATCATTGTCCCACAGGGCCTGTGGGTCAGAGTTGAAACATCCACACAGTTCTGGATGCCTTGCAGTCAGTTCTTCATTACACCACTACTTCCACCAAATGGTGCTGAATTGTGTCAAATCATTTGGAGATAATGATACTGAGGGTAACAGGACTCTGCTAACATGATTCCTTGGGATGTTTCTCAGTGACTCCCAGTAAACATGATATTCAATTGGCATCCTTCTATTTACATCAGGACCTCAAAAAACAGAGTCTGCAGACTGTAGGGCCCAGAGGCTCGCCTCTCTGAAATTCACACTTTCCACGGTTAGATCTCCAAAATCCTCTCATCTCCTCATGTTCTGTGTCTCAACGAGTGAAGAACCCTCATCAGAATGATCTACATCTTAGGAGTGGATATCTCTAAGCTAACAAGTGAGGGAGAAAGGGCAATTAATGGCCAGGTTTAGGCAGGCATGTAAGCTTACTTGCTGCTTTCCCATTCCACATCTGTGGCGTCATAACTTAGAGTTAGCTAGAGAAAAACAGCATCAACTAGCTACCAAAATATATGATCAACTATCATTAGTATCCATATACACAGATGAAGAGGGAAGCCAGTTTGACTGGGACAATATATCCATCCTGGGACAGACTAAACAAAGACATGCATGGGAATTCCTAGAGGCCTAACATTCAAACTGGAACTCCATTAACAAACATTTTGACGTGGACTCCACTTACCAACCTCTCAGAAAAAGAACCTCTGAAGTGATATCACCTACCACAACAGACCAAGATAGATAAATAGCAAGCGGGACAGAACACCAGCGCTTCATCGGAGGCTCACTGATTATGTTACCTAGCATGGTGACGCAACATCTGGGGACAAACTTACTAGCTCAGCAAGCAAACTTACAACCAGAGAAGAAGAAGTGTAAAGGCATTATTGTGTTAGACAGCTACAGTGGCAGATTCTGTGGAGTACTTGAAAATGCCCAACCTTGGTGTTTGTCTCTTTGTGTTCCCAAAGTATTTACAGGTATAACAGGATCTCCAGCAGCATGTGGCAATGACAATGGAGGTCACTGAGCAAATTAGCCAAGTAGTCCTGGAACCCCACTAGCAGGTAGTGATGGTGTGGCTGGAACCAACTATGTAGTTGACTGGTCTCTCCCTGGGAAATACTGGGTATCTTTGATGGAAGGTCAGCTAATAGGAACGGAGAGCAGACAAACCAAGGAATTCCTTAGGTCAATGTAATAGACTGGCTCATTCCATCTAAATATCTTAAATAATTCCTCATGTCTCCTTAGTTTCCCTTCATGTTTGCAATGATCTGATGCTAGTGAAATAAGGAATCCCTACTTCATGATCTTTGGACTGCCCATGTTTTCGAGTTTCATATTATATTTCTGGTTCCAGTATCCCTGGAGCTTTCTGTGTGGAGTGAATCTTTCTAAGATTCTGAATCCTGAATCTTTCTAATTTACCAATGACAGACACTGATGGACCACCGAGCAGATGCAGTACCGAATTGAAGTGTCCAGACAGAATTGAAGAGGCTTAATAGTGACAATGATCTTTCTTTGAAACAAGAAATCTCATCATTCCAGATGAGGGGGAAAGATAGGATTCCCATGACCAGGAAAGAGACCGCTATCGGAGAGTGGGCAGTTAGAATAGACGGGAATATAGATCTCAGGCTGAAGAGGCAAGTGCAATAGTTGCTGCACAACAACTTCAGACCCAGTCTTTGCTGTTCTATATTCACAATAAGCCTCACAATGGAACCTGGTCAAGGGATGCTGAGAAGAGGTGGGGAGTTGGGACAGAGCCTTCAAACGAGATTGCCCTCAATGACGGCAACCACCACCTCAATAGTATGCAGCGACCCATCCTGTGCAGTGGCCTTCCCTTTTCACCAGGCATTAAGCAGATGAACTCCCACTGACAGCTAGGTGAGGGAGAGAGGGGGTTGCAAGGTTCTTTCAGGATAAGGTCTGGCCTTATAAGGTGTTGAAGCCATGGATTTGTTCACCGAGCCAGTGTGTTTTTTCTGCAAATGTTTCGTTGCCTTGCTAGGTGACATCATCAGTGTGTCTTTGATAAGATGTTGGTGGTCTGTCCCACCTGGTATTTATGTCTCTGTTAGTTGGTACTTTCGGTTTTGTATCTGAGTGGTTGGTATATGTGGTTCAGTTCAATGTGTCTATTGATCGGGTTCCGGTTGGAGTGCCAGGCTTCAAGGAATTCTCTGGCATGTCTCTGTGTTGCCTGTGCTAGGTTGGATACATCATTCCAATTGAATTTGTGTCCTTCGTTGTCTGTGTGGTTGGAAATGAAAGTGTTTTGGTCACGTTTGGCAGTGCTGAGATGATGTTCGTGCAATCAGATGGTCAGTTTTGTTCCTGTCTGCTCAATGTTATGTTTGTCACAGTCTTTGCAGGGTATCTTGGAGATAACGTTCATCCTATTGGATGTGCGTGCCGGGTCTTTAACCTTTGTGAGGAGCTGGTGGAGGGTGTTTACTGGTTTGTGGGCTATGGAGATTCTCAGGGGTCTGAGTAGTTGGGTGGTTGCCTCTGACATGTCTTTGATGTATGGTATGGTTGCTATCGTGTCTGGTCATGTAGTGTTTTCTTCTTTGGATTTGTCCCGTAAGTACCAGAGGATAGTGCTTTTGGGGTACCTGTTTCATTTACATCCTTTGATTGGGTGTGCATGTTCTGCCTTCTGGAGTTCTGGGTTGCTGCAGTGTGTCCTTGCCCATTTAAATAATGTCCTAATGCTGCTTTGTTTGTGGGTGCTGGGGTGGTTGCTGTTATAGTCCAGTGTCTGGGAGTATGTGTGTAATTCCTGTAGACACTGGTCTGGAGTTCCCCGGTAGGTGGTGCGTTCCACTAATACGTCCAGGAATGGGAGTTTGCTGCTGGTTTCCTCCTCTTTAGCGAACTTTATTCTGGTGAGATTTCTTCCAGTTGTGTATGTTTAATGATGACACAGGGCGTCTACATAATGGATCCTGAGTTTGGGTTTTAGATTCCCTACAGTGTGGAAACAGGCCCTTCGGTCCAACCAGTCTACACTCCGAAGAGTAACCCACCCAGACCGAGACCCATTTCCCTCTGACTAATGCACCTAACACTATGGGCAATTTATCATTGACAATTCACCTGAACTGCATATCTTTGGACTGTAGGAGGAAACCGGAGCACCCGGAGGAAAACCACGCAGACACGGGGAGAATGTGCAAACTCCACACAGACAGTCACCCGAGGCTGGATTCGAACCTGGGATCCTGGTGCTGTGAGGCAGCAGTGCTAACCACTGAGCCACTGTGCTGCCCTTGGATGCTGACAAGGGCTGTCTGTTCTAAGCGTTGCGTTACTGCTTCTGCTATCAGTTCTGGGAGTTGCTCGACAGTGGGTATGAAATTCGGCGAGGCGGTAGTGCCGTGGCTAATGGACATAAGAGTGGAGAGTGCTAACCATTACACATCAGTTTTCTTCATCATCCTGCTGAGGGGGTGTGAGCTGATTGATGTCTCTGCCCTCACTCAGGTCTCTTCTTCCCTGTCATGACTACATCAAGCTCTCTCTATCTGTCCTCAATCATCACTTTGGGTAACTAGTGGTTTGTAACCCGATCAAAACTGCAGTAGAAGGAAGAAAGTTGAGAATATCTATGGTGCTGGGGTCAAATGTATTAACAGCTATTGGGGCCCCTTTGGAAAACAAGTCTGTTGACTGTTATGAGCAACACATTATGAGGTTAGCATAAGGTAAAGGAGGTAAAAACAATGGCTGCAGATGCTGGAAACCAGATTCTGGATTAATGGTGCTGGAAGAGCACAGCAGTTCAGGCAGCATCCAAGGAGCTTCGAAATCGACATTTCGGGC
>NC_057725.1:55232139-55283617 GCF_004010195.1 Chiloscyllium plagiosum | reverse complement strand
GTTGAGGCAGTTAATGTCCCGGCGGCAGTTAGAAATGAAGAGGTCGAGGGCAGGTAATAGGCCAGCGCTGGGTGTCCAGGTAGATGCAGTGTGTTGGAGGTGGGCGAAGGGGTCCTCGGAAGGTGGACCTGCCTATCTCCTTTTCCACCTATCCACTCCACCCTCTCCTCCCTGACCTATCACCTTCATCCCCTCCTCCACTCACCCATTGTACTCTATGCTACTTTCTCCCCACCCCCACCCTCCTCTAGCTTATCTCTCCACGCTCCAGGCTCACTGCCTTTATTCCTGATGAAGGGCTTTTGCCCGAAACGTCGATTTCGAAGCTCCTTGGATGCTGTCTGAACTGCTGTGCTCTTCCAGCACCACTAATCCAGAATAAGGTAAAGGAGTCTTTGATCTTGCTCTGTGTGCTGACAGTGTATCGAACTGTACAGACTGTAGAAATTTTTGAACAGCAGTGTATCTGTCCACTCACATGCCCACACCATCACTGCTCTTAAAATTTAATGACAGCACTCTCCAACTATGCAGACTTCACGCCTTGGTCAAACTTCACATTTTACATGGAGCAGAGTTCCCAGTTAGTGTAACTCTGGGAGCTACTTCGTCACTGTCGGAGAAAGGGCAGACTGCCCACGCATATTGCCACTTTCAGTGTCAAAAATGTTTACTTCCAACCAAGAATGCTGGTAAGTCTCCTTAAACCTGCCACTGCCATGAACAGTGGACTACCTCACTTCAAAGATGGACATTGGTGATTTGGAGGATACCCAGAGGAAGCAGATTGTTCTACTTTCACATAGTACAGGATGACTTACTGTGAAGAAGATGATGATGTTTGGGTACTGTGACCTGGTTAGCCACAAGATTGTGGCTAAGGATGATATTCCGGTAGAGATTTCTTTCAACCAGATCCAGCTCCACCTCTCGGAGGATGCTTAGGACTACATGCAGAGTCTTTGGAGCAAAGTGTCACCCAAGAATCATTGTGTCTGAATACCTGCTCCCCTATACTTCTCATGAGGAAGAAAGACAAAACTGAGGATCTGTGCTGGTTACTGGTGATCAAGACAAAGACACATCATCCACAGGCTATCTTCCACACTACCTCTTCTATGACTTACCACCTTGCCCATACTTTTGCTTCCTCCAGTATTGCCACTTTTTACTTAAGGCATGTATTTTATAACTTTCCTTCCCAGTTTGATTTTACACCTCCCTATTTTACCAAGCCAATAAGAGCTACTCTGGGCCTGATTACAACAAATGTGGCTCAGAGTTAGTTCTCTTGCCCCACATTCACAAGTATTCTGGCTCAAGTCCCACATTCATATTTCATGTTCACATTTTTTATTGGAATTCTTGAGAATGTCAGACTTTCAAAATACAGGAGGGAGCAACCAGAGAATCAAAGAGATGTACAGCACAGAAACAGATCCTTCAGTCCAACTCATCCATGCTGACCAGATATCTTATATAAATGTAGGCTTCATTGATGAAGAGTGTTTCATTCCACCTGCTATTGTCTTGCAAATAAGAGTGGAATGCAAGTATTCCTTATTCATTAGAGTAACCACCCACAGTGAACTGTAAACTGGGAAATACTTGCAGTATTTTCAGCCCCAGCCTACTAGGGGCAATATTGTTTACAGCCATTGGTTGTGCTGTCCTTTCCTTGCTTTGAGGTTGTGTTTGGGCTACAGCAAATGGCAAATTCCAGTGAGGCTGTCCTTACTGAAATGCAGACCATTGCTTGCTGTGTTTCAGGTGAGGGAAACTTTTCTCTGACCATCTTGGATGGCCATGATGTGGAGGTGCCAGTGTCAGATTAGGGTGGGCACGATCAGAACCAGGATATAGTCCAACAGGTTTATTTGAAATTACAAGCTTTTGCTCTGTTGCTCATTCGTCATTCCCTATTCCTTCCTTCCTCTGGTATCCTGTCCTGAACAACCTTGTTTCATTTTCCCGGTCATGTTTAATACCAAGACAAGGGCCCATTAGTCCACTCATCACTAAAATGCGAATATTCACTGATGGAACTAAATCAGCCTTGTGGCCATTCTCTGCCCACAGGCTAATGCTCTCAACAATATGTCTGGCACACTTAGCTTGGAGTGTGCACATCCCCTTTGATGATTGGGGATGGTCCAACCTTCTCTGATGTTCTGTGAAGTGTCACACTCATTCACCCTTTCGAAATCCCTCCTGTTTTAGACATCAAAATGCACAGAAAGTGCTCAAACAACAGGGTATTACCGGTCATAATTTCGTACCAGAAAGGAGCAGTTCTACACACACAAGTAAAATCATGCAGCCAACTAAATGAGAGTTTGCAAGGAACTCCTTGTCATGAATTGTTTATTTAAGTTATTAACTGGCACCTAGGAGAATGAATACTGGGCCTACAGAATACTTCTGAATGGAAGTAGATATATTTTCGTTGCGTGATTTCATAGTTAAGGCAGGCTGGTAATTGAAAACTTACTGGTTTAGAATGAGCAGGATGAGAGGATTATTGTGGATTTACGTTGCAGATGCTATTAGTAAAATTAGCTCAGTACTGAGAAAACCGATAATGCACAGCAGGCTCACAGTGAGCATCTGAAAATAGAAAATGTTGTTTCAAATTTCACGTGTAGTATTTTAACAGAACTGAGCACTGGAGGAAAAGTGATTTCCTTTGTGGAACACAATAAAATGGTGATGATGGGGAGGTGGACCAGAACACGTAAAAGTTAGCAGACTGACTGCTGTTTCAGAGGGGAGTCAATAGTTTTAATAGGATATTTTGAGCATTTGAATTAGGAGCAGGAGGAGGTCTTTAAACTCCTCAAAACTGTTCCACCACTCAACAAGATTATGGATTTCTCCACATTTCCACTTATCTGAAGAATCTATCTGCCTCTGACTTTAATATACATGTCTTTTATATCTTTAATAGGGATTATATGATTTCAATGCCTTTTGCCCACCTCACACCCGTTACCTTGAATACCACTGGTAATCAGAAATCTATCTTTACCTTAAACATACTCAAAGACTGAGTTTTCACAGCCCCATTTGGAAGAAAATTTCAAAGTTTCACAATCTTCTAAATAAAATAATTTCTCCTCATCTCCGTCTGAAATGGCATTCCCCTTAACTTTTAAACCGTGCCTCCTGATTCAAGACTCACCCACCAAGGCAATTAACTTGCAAGCATTCCATCTGTCTATCCATTTAAGTAATGTGTGAATTTCAATAAGATCACCTCTCATTCTTTGAAACTCGAGAATTTGGTTCGAGTTTGCCCAGTCTCGTTTCATAGGACAGTCTGGCCACCCTAGGAACATGTCTGGTGAAATTTGCAACCCTTGTTTTTAAATGCTGATCCCTCATATTGATATTTGGTAGATTTATATATCCTTAGATGCTTATTATACAAGAGTTGTTAGTGCTTACTTGTAGAATTTATTTGCATTTTCATCGTCCAGTGTTAGTCTTAGACCCTCAGCTCTAATACAATCTCGCAGCCCACAGTATTGAAACTAAAGATATTGTATCACAGATCAATGATTCTTATGGTTTTATCTCTCTTTTATTTAAATAGTAGTCTTATATTGTGACTTACTCCTATGATAAAATGCATTGAGACGATTCAAGGTGACTTCAAGACGTTGCAGCTGTGAGACTGAGAAACTACTTATCCTGCTGTCTTATCTGGATGCAAACCTGATTTTAAAGTTTTTCAAGTGTCAGTCTCTTAACACAACCAATGGTAATAACTCTTTTACCACATGGAGGATAGTAAGAGAAGGAAGGGTGGTAAAACAGTCATGAAGGCATATGAGGCTTTTCTCTATCTCACCATTTTTGTTTGTTTTACTGCTTTGCCATATTTTGTTTATTTGATTAAGTTCTCTAATTTACTCATTATCCAATGCTTCAACCTTCCTTAACAAGTAGTTTTCTTTTTATTTATGGTAGTTATTTGGTATAGGAATAGGCTTCAAGTTTCACCCCAGGCCTTGAGATTTTTACATGGACTGATACCATAAGATCATAGGTTGTATGACCAGAAGTTGGCCATTCATCCCATTGAGTCTGCTCCACCACTCTGAGATATCTTGGCTTTAATGCTACTTCTCTCCCACCACCTTTGATTGCCTTGCTGTGTAAAAATCTGTCTACCTGAGCATTGAATGTACTTAATTACCCAGCCTCGACAGCCGTCTGCAGTAAATAATTCCACAGATTCACAACTCTCTGAAAGAAGAAAGTCTTCCTCATTTCTGTCCTAACTGGGTAACCCCTTACTCTGAAGTTATGCTCTCTGATCCATAATAGGGAAACAATCTCTCCCTGATAATAGTGTAGTATTACGGGAGTGATGCTTTATTTCACGTTGCCTGTTCAGGGAATGTAATAGGTCCCATGCCACTTTTCAAAATACCTTTTGACGTGAGGTTAAAGTGTATCAGAAGTACTTTGGAATATCCTGAGAACATTAGAAAATGCTAGATAATGCACATGTTTGCAGTCTAATTTAACATTTGTTTTGCTGATACAGTCTGTCACTATTTTTGTTGGGACTGATATTTGTAAATCAGGGCCTTAGTCTATTCCATCTTGAAACCAAACTAATGTGCTAATAGTAAGCATTTTAATTAGCTTGTAAGATGGCTGAAAATGGATTCTGCTTTGGGAAACTACTATAGCTAAATATTTGGACAACAATTTAAAGAATTCTCCTTTGTTAAAAAGAACTGAATATTAGAATCAATGTGAAATATTTATACTTGAATGAACTTCACCAAAATAAATTTGAGCACCAACTTATATTTGCATGTTAAAGTTATTAGGTAGCCAATATAGATACAATCATAAACAGATGGCCGTATGAGAGCTTTCAGGCCTCATCTAAAGAGTACAACAATATAGCCACCACTGTCAAGAATATGCAGAATATCCTCAGAAAAGTTTGCTTCATTTTCTTTTACTAACACATAAGGCAGTCTCAGTCTAGGCAAGAACCCAGTTGTAACATTTCCAGAATTGAAAAAAAAAGTCATAGAAATCAGATGGAAATTGTGTGGAAACATCTACAAACACTGAGTTAATAGAAAACTCTATTTTCTCTCTTCAGCAAATTGCTTTGGCCTAAAGGTTATTATGATCCTGACATGCCCATATACTGACACAACTGCGCCCTTCATTATTCCTATGGGGCACAGGGGAGTTTCCTTACGGTAAAATCTAGTTTAAGAAGGTAAAACAGCAACACAGGAACAATTTAGAAACTTTCTGGAAAATGCCCAAAGCCACAATGGAAATCAGTGCACATGGAGGCAAGCAAACCCTATAACAAAGGTATTCAGAGTGGACTCATTGAATCATTTAGGCAGGCAAATAAACTGAGCAATACCAAATGCATTGTCTGCAATCAGTCATGCTAAAGAACTAAGCTTCAACTGTGCTATCTCAGTGAAATGTGTTCTGAAACCCCAAACATTAATGTCAAAATATGAATTTCCTAAACGTAGAGCTGGGAAAGCATAAACGTTTCCACATGCGTACTTTGGCAAGAGGAGGGTCTTTCATGGCCCTAGGAAAATAAAAAAGGTTTAACGTGTAGACGTTTCAATGAATGTAATCCTTGACTGTGGCAAAACATCTACAGGTAAATCAAGGGAAATTGAAGCAGAAATTTTCCCCTTCAACGAGTTATATCACAAACAAATGCATTTAGATTTTCCCAGAAATCTTTGACATCTTTTAGAATAATTGCTGCTTGAAATCCAGCAAAGTAATGCAGTCTTCCATTACATCATTTAATTGGCTCGAGTGGAAAAAAATATTCATTTATATCAATACCTTTATATATATCTGGTCTCTCCCTTTAACACTCAGAGTGCTGGCTGGTTCAGGGTAGTTCCTGCATCCGAGTTGCTGTGTCTTCAAGTAAATGAAGGGATACTAGATGAAGATAGGTTTTTAGTGTGGTGAAGGAGAGGAGTACAGCAAGGTAATTTCAGATGTACAGATGGCGGAGCCATTCTGATACCGCTCATGGAGCAGAGGGAAGGGCAATGTATGGGAGGACTGATCGAAACAGTGCAGTGTGCAAGTGGTATGTAGGCTGGCATTGGTTAATGAGGCTGGATGACACAATGGAGTCTAAAGATTTGAAGACAGGCATGAAAATTGGCATTTTGGGCAGGTGGTGCTATAGTATGAGCTTGAAAACAAAATCAACATCCATATAAATTTCCATTGTAAACGTGCCCATGCCTCTCTGTATCTCTTTATAGCATAACATATAATCTATAATAACTAGAACATTAATATGACCGGCAATTAAATACAGCCCCTGTCTCAAAGCCTGTTTGTTCGGATTGACTCTGTCTCTCAGAGGCGGAGACAGATTATCCACAAACCTTGTTGTGATGTTTAACCTAAAGATTTTCTTCTGACTGCATAATCATGTCATCACTAAGATGTTTGTTTCTACTCCTGCGGCATTCTCCCACCCACTTTACTCTCTTTATACTAACTGGTCCTGAAACTATCTATATCTTTGTTACCACTGGATTGCCAATTTTGATACACTCCTGGCCAGCCCTATATTCTGCCCTGTATAAAGGAAACTGGATGGATACAAATAACCTTTCAGAATTAAGGGTTAAAACCGGCCAAAGGTCTAGACTGACTGGAATTCTCCCTGGGAAGACAACATGAATTTAATGAATCAAATGGCTTCCTCCCACTTTGTAAATTCTTCTATGGCACCTTATTTTCAACAAGATGTGGCATCTTGCTAATTTTGATTTTCTGTATAGCCTCAAGATATACGTTTTCTATTGTCTTTAGGAATTCTATCAAGTTTTTGGTAATCGTAATTGGCCCTCCATTCATCAAATGGATACAGGCAATCATGGTTTTTCAGTGCCTTTTTAATAATAAGTAAATGTTTCAAAACTTTGTAGAAAGGAAAAGATGTATTTATGTAGCATCTTTCATAACCTTAGGATGACCCAAACATTTCGTAGCTAATTAATTGCATGCAAACTGAAGTACAGTCTCGGTTGCAATGGAAAAAACATATCTGACAAAATTTGCAAATACATAATACCAAAAATAGCAATGAGATAGTGACCAAGTATAAATAGATGCTTAAAGTAGAGTTATTTTAAGAATTGAAATATAAAAGTTTTCTCTGAGAAAACCTGTGGTTTATAATAAGATTCTATCCCCACAAACAAATTATCCATGTTCTGTGACTGCAACAAGTGCTCAACCTCTTCCTGCAAGTGATTACAACTTAGCTGCTTCTCTCCTGTGCTGGTCCCCATCAAGCAATTCATCAAATATTGATAAATCAATCTGAAACCGAGGATTTACTGTGGGGGATATCCACTGGGGCAGTAGAGGAGCAGACAAATCATTTGGGAGACAGGTAGACATTAGGGAGTGTATGGATCTGATGGTTCTGTAGAGATTCATGGGATGGGGAGATAGAATATCGGTCAGAGACCGGTGTCTCCAGCCACACGTTGCCATGCCTTGGATACAATTGTGCTTAATCATTACAAGATTGGAAATAACAATCGATGTTTTTCCATATTTTATCAGTCAGACATTTTTTTTCCTGCTATGCATCTCTACTTTGTAATGGAATCATATAATCCCTACAGTGTGGAAACAGACCATTCAGCCCATTGAGCCCACTTACCTTCCCATTTCAAACCATTCTTTGACATCTACCTGTATCCCTTAAACACAAGACCCACTGCCACTCCCTCCCTTGTGCTTTCATTCTTGCTGACCTCTCCTGGTCCTCTAGCTTAAGCATTAGCTTTATCTCTGAGAAGTTTAACTACTAACACATAAGAAGTAAATGTTTGACATAAAAATTGAGGCATTTTAATTGGTCCCAATGGCCCCATCTAGTTTTGTTCTTATTATTTCTTCTCTCTAATGAGACTGTCTATTCTTTCAGATGAATGGAAGAGATGCCATGGTACTACTTTATGAAGTGCAAAACGTTCTTGCTGTTGTCCTCATCAAGATTACCCCTCAACCACCAGATTATTTGGTCATTAGCTCATTTCTATTTGTGGGACCTTACTGTGTGTAAATTGGCTGTTGAGTACATTACCCTAGTTGTTACACTACAAACTACCTCCTTGGCTATGTTTTGCATTGTCTTGAGGTTGGGAATGGTCCTGTGCAAATGCTGAAAGTTTGTGAACTAAAAGCCTATTGTACAAAGTTGTGAAATTCCTCTAGCCTGAAGGGGAAATAAGAATTGCAAAGGTAGAGTGGTTTCCAGAAACTGGGCTGGTTCACCAATGCTTTTGGTGACGGTTATTCTTCCCATGACTGACATACATGAGACTTGGATCCTAAATCACAAGATTGATTCTTAATGGGACCTGTTAGATAGTCATGGAGGTTATTTAAGCTATCAGGCAGCTTGTTATTAACTAATTTGTCAGGGAAGAGCAGAGTGTCTGCTAAAAGAATGCCGACATTTCCTGTTTTCCATTTACTTACAAAACCCAACCAAAGTCGGTAATTTTAATGACAGGTGATGGCATAAAATGCATTACTTGAAACTGACTGTCCATTGTAACTGTGCCTGATATTCCCTTGCATCAAAAGGAGAATTGCTTGGAGTGTATAACATTCATCTCATTCAAGATCTCTTGATTTACAACATGGTTAAAATGATCTCCAAGGAGCAAGAAATACAAATAAAGGAAGCCTGCATTTTTTTTAATGATATTACACCATTGAACACATCTTTCTTCATTTTTCATTGACGTTTCGTTGTTCATTACAATTAAGCCAGAGTTTTGATATTTTGATTGAATGAATGGTTAGCTTCAGATGGTCAATGGTTTATTATTTATTTTTTATTTTGTGTAATTATCTCAGCTTGAATTAATCAGATCAAAGGTCATCTCTTCACTTGCTATTAGGCTGTTGACACTTTACTCACACCGTTTGACACATTTGATCACCAGCAAAGACGTATAATTCAGTGGAGTCGATCAAAGCTGCTGCAGCTCCCATGTCTGTACTGGAGCTAAGGTCTTTTCTTAGGCTGGTGAATGATTACAGAAAGTTCGTTCATAATCTGGCCTCCATCCTGACACCTTTACATGAATTCTTAACAAAGGGTCAGCCTTGGAAAAAGTTGTGTAGCCAAGTCATAGCTTTCAGAAAAGTGAAGAAACAGTTATCATCCTCTGAGATGTTAGCACACTCTGATCCCAAGTGAGATCTGGTACTGACATGCGATGCCTCCCAGATGCATCAGGATCGTATTAGCTCATAGGTGACTCAATGGAGAGGAACGTCCAATAGTGTATGCATGTAGGATTTTGGCTAATGCAGAGCGTAAATACATCCAATTAGAGAAAGAAGGATATATATGGAATCATAAAGTTCCACCAATACCTTTATAGATGTATATTGGTAATATAATGGACCACAAAAGTGCTAGATCGACTTAAAGAGGACAGGGCAGTGTTGCCCATAGCTTCAGGCTGAATTCAGTGCTGGGCTCTAATATTAAGTGCGTAAGTGTTGGAACAAGTTGGAACACTGTCTGGGAGGCCAAGTAGCAAATGCAGATGCATTGAGTTGCCTCCCACTGGCAGATGCACCACTGGTGGTCCTGCCACTGGAAGAATTGGTAACGGTTTTAAATTTTCCAGTCTCAGCTGACAGTGTCAGACTTTGGATGCAGAAAGCTGCAGTCCTGGCAAAACTGAAGCAACTGGTGATGACGGAGGAAACCAAAGGACCATCACATCCTGAATTGAAACCTGTTTGTACCCAGAGAGACCAGATCACAATAGAGGACGGCTTTTTATTATGGGGAGCAAGAGTATCGTGCTGAGGTCAGCCGGATGGATGTCATAGAATCTGAGTTGGGGCTGTTCCCTAATTGGGGCTGTTCATCTGGTCCAATCAGAGAGCCCTGGCTGACAGATATAAACAGGACTGTTTTGATCACACAGCATTGCCCTTTGTGAAGGGCACTGCTTGTCACTGGCCACTTGGGTGTTTCCTTTCTAGAGAAAAAAAAGATAAGCAGGACTGTCACACGTCCTGTTCACTCTGAGAGTTGGGTCTGGGAGAACTGGATCAGTGTCAAGGACTATCCGTGTATAAATAAAGGATGACTTGGTGACAGGATACCAGCCTCTGGGCTGTTATTTCATCACACCTGCAGTACTGTGTGCAGTTTAGTTTCCTTATCTGAGGAAAGATAATTCTGTCTAAGTAGAGAGTTCAATGAAGGTTTACCAGACTGATTCCTGTGATGGCAAGACTGACATATGAAGAGAGATTGGATCAGTTAGGATTATATTCATTAGAATTTAGAAGGTTGAAGGGGGATCTCCGTGTAACCTACAATGGTTTAACAGGATTGGACAGGATGATTGCATGTAGGATGTTCTGGTATGTCCAGAACCAATAGTCACAATCTAAAGATATGGGTAAGCCATTTTGGATTGAGATGGTGAGAAATTTCTTCACGCAAAGAGTGTGACCGTTTGGAATTATCTGCCACAGAAAGTGGTTGAGATCAAAACATTGAATGTTTTCAAGGAGTATTTCTTGGGGTTAAAGGAATCTGTGATATGAAACACTTCAGAACTTTAATAATTGTTCAGGGACTGAGGGAATCATCAAAAGATAAACTGTTCCATGTGAAAAGCAGCAGCAAAAGCTTTCTGGGATAAACTGGTTCTGGAGATGAAAAGGTGACACTCTTATAAAATGGATTAAAAGCAACATGTGAATTAGCCATCCCTGAAAAGAAACTGAAGGAACATAAACAAGCTGTTTCCTTGGTGGGGTGTTGGGAGAGAGAGAGAGAGAGAGAGAGAGAGAGACAGAGAGGAGATAACAACTGCTTGATAAGTTATGGTCTCATGACAAGTGGGCAATTGACTTTGCGTGCAGAAGGAATGTTCTGAAGTAAAGGGGTTAATTGCAGGAAAATCTGTATGTTAAGCAGACAGCTAACCCCAAATATAACAAGGAACAGAGGAGCTACTTCTGATAAGTCTTGAGGTCTCCCAGAAGGTAATTTGGGTCGGGGATGAAAGAATTGATTGAATCATCAATAATGTCACACCACAAACTTGAAAGAGAGAAAATTGTATAAGAATCGAAGACCAGAACTCCACCTTTAGCAGAATTCTAGAGGACAACTTTACATCAGGATCGAACCCTGGACACTTTCAGAGACAGACTGGTGTTGGTGGAATCCCAGCTAGATTCCATAATTAATCAGGTAATAACCAAGTTGGGTTGTGAGGATTAACTGGCTAACTTGAGAGGTCTTGTTTTGGTTGCTACATGCAATAACATTTAATTCATTGTCTGTGAGATTTCTTAATAAATAACTGAATTAAAGGTAACTTGTGGTGATTACATACTACAAATTGAAGGGAATGGAGGGAAAGCAAGAATAGGAGACTGAGTTAGATCATTAGTCATGATCATATTGAATGGTAGGGCAGGCTCAAAGGACCAAGTAGCTCACCCCTGCTCCTATTTTCCATGTTCCTGCATTTTTCTATGTTGGTCTTCAGTTGGGATCAAGAACTCTGAGTGGATGGGTTTCCATTTCGAAGAAGAAAACCCTCTTTTTTGAAAACTCTACCTTCCTCTGTAAGAATGTTTGCAAGGACTTCTTACTGTTGCATTTCCTGACCTAATGGTATCTGAAAGAATCCAGAGACAACAATGTGTTGATTTGTGACTTGAGCCCGAACATTACAGCAACAGACCTTGGGATGTTCAGAGCTCCATTCTTTTGCCTTCATTGAGCAAACTGTTCTTTTTTGTGAAGCCAGTCTTGCAGAGATCCAGCATCCATTGTACCTCTGCAGAGGAATCCATTTTTTTTCTCTTTTCCTGAATTACTGTGTGTTTTTAGAGGTATTTAGAGGGTAAGCTTTTATACATATCATAGAATCAGAGAATCCCTACAGTACAGCAGGAAGCCATGTGGCCCAACAAGTCTGCACTGACCCTTGAAACAGCATCCCATCCAGACCCCTACCATATCCTGTCAGCCCACGTTTAACGTGGCGAATCCAACTAGCCTACGCCTACACATCCCTGAACACTATGGATAACTTCAGAAAAGCCAATCCACCTAACCTCTATATCTTTGGTCTTATATTACTGACTTCAGAGGAACCTTGATTATCTGGCATTCTATTTTCTGAATATCGGATTATCCAGCAAGATCGCAAGGTCCCGATACTTGGCTAAACTATGTTATCCAGTGTTCAATTATCCAGAATTTGATTAACTGAATGAAATACTCTCTGCCTGTGTCCTTCGGTTAATCGAGGTCCTTCTGTATTACTATATTATATTTTTCTTCTTTATTCATTCACAGGAAGAGAGCATCACTGGACCAGCAGCATTTATTACCCATCCCTAATTGCCCTGAGGGCAGTTAAGAGTCAACCAGATTACTGTGGGTCTGGACTCACACGGAAGCTAAACCAGGTAAGGACGGCTGCTTCCTTCCCTAAAGAAGACATTAGTGAACCAGATGGGTTCTCCAACAGCCAACAATGGATTCATAGTCATCATTCGATTCTTAATTCCAGATATTTATTAAATTCAATTCAATAATGGCAGGATTTGAACCTGGGTCCCCAAAACATTATCTGGTTAACAGTCCAGTAATAATACCACTGGATTGTCCTTTCCCTTTGTATATGTATGTATATAATTACATATATATGAATTATGTATTATTAATCAATTGTTACATCTTCACAGAATATATTTTGTTTTGATGATAAACCAATAGTTGTGCATATTAAGAAATCTGTTTGATAGACCTTTTATTGAATTTAAAACCTGATAGAGATTTAATTGATTAGTTTGGTTTGAGATTTTTGAGATTTGTAGCTCAGGTTTAAGTTCAGGTTGTGAGTTTGTTTGCTGAGCTGATAGGTTTGTTCTCAGATGTTTCGTCACCATGCTAGGTAACATCATCAGTGAGCTTCTGTTGAAGTCTCATGGTAGCCCACTCGCCTACCAACACAATGAAACAGTTACTGTTTAACCTAAAGGACCCTATACAAAACAACCAGCAAAATGAATCTCATTTACAAAATATCCTGCAAGGACTGCAGCAAACACTACATCGGACAAACCTGCAGGAAACAAGCCACCAGGATACATGAGCACCAACTAGCCATCAAAAGACATGACCCACTATCACTAGTATCCTTACACACAGACAAAGGACAACACTTTGACTGAGACAGCACATCGATCATAGGGCAGGCTGAACAGAGACATGCATGGGAATTCCTAGAGGCCTGGTATTCAAACCGGAACTCCATCAATAAACACATCGATTTGGACCCCATTTACCAACCCCTGAGAAAAAGAACCGGAAATGACATCACCCACCACAACAGACCAAGACACAGAAATAGCACATGGGACAGAACACCAGCACTTCACTGGAGGCTCACTGATGATGTCACCGTGCATGGTGACTAAACATCTGAGATGAAACTCACAATTTGACCAGTTTGGTATCTGGGAGAAAGTATTTTTATTTTGTGTTGTGTAGTAGGATGGCAGTAACAGCTGACTGCTCCAGTGTTGAAATAGCACTAAACTGATGGTTTTGTTTTATGGTGGAAAGTGGAATTCGGTGGGATAAGATTGGTTGGGTGATTTTGCCCCACCTAAGTGGTCTGCAGACAGAAGTGTTTGAGAGCCACTATCCTAATGCAGCTTGGCTTGGCTTTTGACCTTCAGTCATGGAAAGTGCAAATAGTCTCGAAGAGGGACCTCCAGCAGTTCTGGGCTTAGAAAGCTTGGCTTCAGACAGCATCGTCTCAGCACAGATGGCAGCAGCCTGGGTCCAGCTGGCAGGCAACAGCCCTGGCTGCATAGTGGAGATGAGGCTGTGAATGCCGTCATCTGGAGAGATATTCGTCAGTTTGTGTCCCAAGAAGCCTCTCCCTTCAGTGGTGTCTCAACAATCCCAGAACTCTGTTGAAGATCAAACTTCTGGAGTGCCGTGATGACACCTTGGCAAGCTCTCTGGGCATGACAATCAGCGCTGAGGAGGCATGGCAGCAGCAGGATTTTCCATTGCTGCACCTGGGGTGGAGATGGCTTCTGGTAGCGTTCAAGCGTCAATGTCAGGCCTTAGATGTTGCAGCCCAGTTGCTCTGTACAGGATTGCTGATGGATATGATACCCTGTTTCATTTTGGGAGTGTTGGCTCCAAGCTCTCTGCTGAACTGCTGCCGGATTCCCTCATACTTCTTAGTATTACAGCCAGGCAACACAGTTTACCAAGCATTTAGGGGCACACATCTACCTTTTTCTGTAGCTTGGGGGTATATCGTACATGGTGATACCTGCATCCATTTTCGGGGCTAGCCCTATTAAATTTACATCTTCTGAGGCCCAAATCTCCATGTTCGACCTTCAGTTTTTTTTTCCCCTGCTTTCCAACACCAACTGCTCTAATGCACTCATGAGTTTGAACATCTCTTGATAGTTTAAAATGGGTGGTATCTGTTTGGCTGCCTGGTATATACCTGTTGTAAGTTTATTGAATGTAGTGGAAAGGAACAGAAAAGCTTTGAGTGGTGCAGAATCAGAGTGACAATTATCTGATATGGCTCTTTTCCCATTCTCACCATAGATTAATATTAACCTTCCTCTGTATAATTCCAGACAGCTTTCTCAAATTGACTTCATCATTCTACTCCATGACAGGGATCAAACTGGCTGCAGTACCGTGCTTACACAGTGAAAAAGATTTTGGGAAATCTCATGAGGTCTAGCACAATGTCAGAAAGCATTAAATATTGCTTTTAATGTGTTCAAACATTTTATACCCAGTGTTGTCCCATAAATATCATTGAGGTCAATTATAGAGTCATAGCGTCATACAGCATGGAAACAATTCAACAGTCCCTGCGGACTATAATCCCAAACTAAACTAGTGGCATGAGTCCAACTGTGCTTGGACTATATACCTCCAAGCACTTCTTATTCAATAACTTACCCAAATATCTTTGTAGCTGTACCCGCATCCACCACCTCCTCTGGAAGTCCACACATGAACCACGCTCTGTAAAAACAATTGCCCCTCTTTTATTTTTAACTCTTTCTCCTTTCACCTTAAAAAATACACCTGCCAGTCACCTTATCTATGCCCCTCATGATTTTATAAATGTCTATAAGATCACCTGCAATGCTCCAGTGAAAAATGTCCCAGCCTATCCAGCATATTTTTATAACTCAAATCCTCCATTTCAGGCAACATCCTGGTAAATATGTTCTGAACCCTTTCCAACTTAGTCCCTTTCCTTCCTATAACAGGGCAACTGGAACTGCACACAGTACTCCTGAAGAAGCCTCACCAGCATCCTGTACAATTAAAACTTCATGAATTTTTGATTAAGGAATAAATGTGATCAGGATGCTACGGGATGTGCTTGACTCATTCTTGCAGGAATAGTTAGTGTAACCCTGACCCAGCAGAACAGGTTAGGGACTTAGTGTTCATTGGAAGGACAACATCCTGAACCACCTTACAGCACTCCTTCAGTAATCCACTGAAGTGTTTGTTTGGGCTACCTGTTCGAGTCTTGAGGGTCTGCAACCTTTTGACCTAATGTTGCTCTCAGTTGAGGCAAATTGACATTTGAAAAGTGCATGACTTTGAGAGAATAAGCAAATACACAACTTATTCTGAAGAAGACTGACCAAGGCAGAATTCAATCTGGTGTTGGTGAAAATAGGGAAAGAAACTAATCTCCACGAGTGGTATATAATAGGTTTGTTGTGTGCCTAACAGTCGCTGCAATATGCTCTGCCAGTTTTTATTTACTTATTGAGTTGAAAGATATTGCCAAGATTTTTAATTTCAAACCAAGTAAAAGTGATTAGAAAACAAAATCCTAAAGATAAAATAAAACCAAGAACTGTCAATGCTGAAAATCTGAAAGAAAAAGAAAAATCGAATCTAGTTCTGATAAAGGGTCAGTCACTGGACCCAAAATGTTGACTCTATTTCTCCAGGGACACAGCCAGAGCTGTTGCGTTTCTCCAGCAATTTCGGTTTTTGTCTATGAATTTCAGTGGATGGTAGATTAGGTGCAGTGAAACATTCACGCTGATCAGTTGAAAAATCTGTTTTTCGCTGCTGACCTAGACCACTTCACTTTATATATGTTTGCAAGTCAAGACAAGGTTAGCTTAACTTTAGTTAATGGGCTAAAATGGGGGTAAAGAAGTAACCATGCATTATACAGTTTGCCCAGTTTCCTTTCTCATTGAAGTCAATGGAACAACAATTTGTCTGGGCATTTATTAGGTGGCAACTCAATATGAAGGGCTTATGCCCGAAACGTCGATTCTTCTGCTTCTTGGATGCTGCCTGACCTGCTGTGCTTTTCCAGTAGCACACTTTTCAACTCAATTCACCAGATTGATACCATCACATAAAGAGCTGAATCTTACCAGAAACTGACTAAGAGTCGTATATGGTGGGTTACATGAAGGGTTTCTGTCTTCAAGTGAATTTTTTCCTGCTAACTTCCCAAACTTGCCTCACTACCTATGTACCATTTCCTCGTAGCACTCCACTTGATTTCCCATTTGCCACTGTTGGATGTACTGATGACACCAGTGCATTTTTAAATGACAGCTGTGCACCTGATCAGGCGTTGGCGGTCCATAGCTGCCCGAGATGGTTTGTTATCTTTCACTAGGCAGGTGGATTAAAGGGAAATTGGCAGCCTGCTTTGCTAAGAGAATTGGAAGTCCTGGTGGATGGGGATGTTTGCAGTTTCTGCCTGTAAAGTGTACTCCGCGATGTTGATGACCAAGATAGAGAGACTGAGGAGCAAATGGTGAGCTGGAGTTGCTAGGTTCCTTATCTGACATCTAAGTTGTCTAGTTTCTATCCAGCAGGTGGGAGAATGGGAAACTGTGTATCTATGGGGTGAAACAGTGCAATTATGAAGATGTCAACTGCATGTGATTGCGTGAGAAAAGCCTCTAGCCACTCCTTAGAGAGAATAATGTCTGTTGCTCAACACTTGGTTGGAAACTGGCACTTCCTTGCCCTCAATGTCGTGAAGCCCATCACTGTCAATTTCACATGAACGTCCTAAGTTTCTTGCTCTTTCAGTGTCTTGGGAAGATTCCGTTCAAAGGTTTTTCATCATCGAAAGATGCTGTGGAGTGAAAGTGGATTTGGGTGTGACCTGGTCAACAGTGAATATGTTGCCTGAAGCTCGTTTTCTTTACCCATTAATATTTGGGTGTTGTCACGCTGTTTTTGAGTCTCTGTCAAAGTCACACTTCAACCTCCCTGTGTCCTATTGTGCCTACTATGATTCCACTTCCATGTTTTCTCATCGCCATTACAAAGATCCTCTCACACAGGTCAGCAATGTTCTCCGTAGTTCCTCTTTGATGTGTGTGGCCTTTTTGTTTGCACTGCACGATCCCTTGAAGATTACTACGTGGTTACACATGGACAGATCTTAAAGGCATAGTTTCCTGTCCAGGGTCTTTTTGTCTATTCACAATTTATTGCCTGTGGTGCAGATACACATCCATGCAGCTTAGAGGGAACGCTGCAGCTAACTGTTGACTCCACATGCACAGAAACATGAGGGTTTGCAAAAAGCAACACGGGGAGTCAGACCTCAAAGTGAAAATCGTTGCTAGGGCGATATGTGCTGAAAGTTGAATACGAACATAAGAACTAGGGGCAGCAATAGGCCATGTGACCTCTTGAGCCATTCAATAAGACCATGGTTAAAAATCACACAACACCAGGTTATAGTCCAACAAGTTTATTTGGAAGCACTAGCTTTTGGAGCACTGCTCCTTCATCAGATGATTGTAAATTCTGTGTCTTATGATCCTGCTCCACAGTTTCCTGATGAAGGAGTAGTGCTCCGAAAGCTAGTGCTTCCAACTAAACCTGTTGGACTATAACCTTGTGTTGCGTGGTTTTTAACTTTGTCCACCCCAGTCTAATACTGGCTCCTCCACAATAAGATCATGGCTGATCTTTTTGTGGACTAAGTTCCGCGTACCCACCTGCTCCTCATCACCCTTAATTCCTTTAGTGTTCAAAGATCTATTTATCTTTGCCTTAGAATCATTCCACGGGGTAGCCTGAACTGTTTCACTGGGCAGAAAATTCCACAGGGACTGCAAGACTGGAACTCTGCAAGAATAGCAGAAAATAACACAAACAATTCAGGATCAAAAAGAGTCATTATATTTCTGAAAAGATAGAAATAATAGAGAAGCCACGTGGACTAATTCACAGAATGTATGTGCTGTGGAAGGTTTGGTGCTTCACCAGCACTTTTAAAGTCTTTCCAGAGCTGTGGTAATTCTTGTAATATTCGTACCATACATCTGCACACAAAAGCTCTTGCGTGAGAAAGATGACCCACAGAGTTCCCCATTTGCCTCTGGCCTTTGTAGCTTTGCAGCCACATGGGACACGCAGTTAATTTATAAGCCTCCCTGTCCTTTTGATTCCAAGCTAAAAGAAAAGCCTGATTAAAAAATAAACAAAAAGAGGGCTTTCACACTGAATCAAATCTGGCAAATCTCAAGTGGAATTCTGAAAATCATGCAGTGTGGGGGGATTTCTCAGAATCTATTTTATGGCCAAATAAAGCTATATTACACAGTGTTTTCCTGAGGAACTCACTGACAGAGCACAACTCAGACTCTGGAATCACAAGAACCTTGTTTTACTATCAGATGATGGAACAGGACCTCCATTGACTGACAAAGAATGACACTATTCCAAATACTGGACATGGTATCACTTAGTTAACTGACATAGGCAGTGCTGGCAGCTTCCTGATAAATCTGAGGACTGCTCCAATAGGAGAAGAAGGCTTGCTTTCACAGCACTAACTATGTTAAAAATAAGTGTTCTTTATTTTTTCATCTTGGTGGAACAATGGCGGTAGGATTCTGACTGATCAGCTCTGGGGTAGATGAGCTTTCTCTTCAGGAGCCTTATAGTGGACTGTAGCAGTTCAAGAAGGCAGCTCAGCACCACCTTCTCAAGGGCAACTAGGGACAGGTGATAAATGCTGGCCCAGCTCCTGATGCCCACACTCCGCAAATGAATTTTAAAAAGTCTGTATTAGTGAGAGTTCCACGTAGGGAGACTTCACGGGGGAAGCCTGTAAACAAGATCACAAAAGTATCTGAAAGATTCAAGGAGCAGGTGAAGGACTCATAGATTCTCACCTCAGTTTTAAGACTGGTAATTTAATGATTTGTTCAAAATTGTGGTTACACCTCTCCCATGCGATCCACTTGTTCAATTTAGAGCTCTTTGCAGTTTCAAACCCATATGCAAGTAGACAGCTAATCAAGATTAATAGTTCTAATTATTTAGTGAACTTGGCATTTACAATTCTCTTGCAGAAGTAGCATTAGCTTACCTCTAAATACTATTTGTGACCATTCATAGAATCAGAGAATTTTGAAGCATAGAAAGAAGCCAGTCAGCCTATTGTGAGACTGCTGGCTGTTTGAAAACATTATCCGATCATTCCCACTTCACTGCACTTTTCCTATGGCCCTGGGTATACGTCCAAATTTCCTTTTTGAAGATATTGTCGAATGTGCTTCCAACACCTTTTCAGGAAGTGCATTCCAGACTGTAGTTGTGCAATAAAGTTTTCCCTCATCTCCCATCTGGATGTTTTGCCAATTATCTGAAATCTGGGCCAGTGCAAACATTTATCCTTATTTGCTCACTTAAAACTTTCATAATTTTGATCAATTTCTCTATTTTTCCAAAACAATTGAACCCTATCCCCCTTGGTATCATTCTGATAAATCGCCTCAGTATTGACTTCAAAGTTTTGAATGACAAAGTGTGGTGCCCAGTATAAATGACAATATTTCAAATGAGGCCTAGCCAGTGATTTATAAAGATTGAACATAACTTTCAAGTAGTTAAGCTCCCCTTGTCTTGATGGAGTAGCTGTCTATAGAAAACTGTCTTAAGCATTTATGTATGTTTCCTTTGGGAGCGACTTTTCAGTATTGCACACTTTCTCTTATACAATGGTAATACAATTAGCCCATCTACAGACCTGAGATTTGGCGTACTTTTAAAAATTGACACGTATTCGGAAGCTATAAGTTTCCTAATATCTTGAATGTAGGGGGATTTTAAACCCATGGTATTGTATATTATCTTCAAAATAAAGACCTTCTCAACGCAATAGTAAAAAGTTACCTCATTTGTGGGGTATTTGAACTTTCTACCTTTCAGGTGTGGTCTAAAGTGTGGAAAAAGCAAAAGTCCCATCCAAGATTGAAGCGAACAGTATTCATGGTTCAGGTTTAATGCAGGAAACATCAGACTGGTGTCTATAGTATTTGGTTTCTTTTTAATGTACTAATGTGGCTTTGAAAGTTCTGTTCTTGGGTAAATTGTGAGAAATTCAAGAGCCTTCTGCAAGAAAGAGCTCTGAGTTTCTGTGTAAATATGTGGGAATTTGACAAGTTCAGTGAGTTCATCTTCATGCTGAACATGACACACAGTTTAAGCTGGCTGATTTAATTGCACAGGGAGTTACAATTTTACTTAATAATGTGTTATACTTAAAAAAAAAAAGAAACTTTTGGTTTTTGGTCCCATTATTAATTGAGTTCCCACATCTGAGATGAATTTAGTGCACAGCACATCTTATAGACCTTTCCAAGCGTATAGATGGTGTAAGAGGTTGAATCTCAACACTGTAACAACGCGGGTTTGCATTAAAAATTAGAGTTGGCTTGAGATGATTTCAGATGTTTGAATTGTTGACAGACTAAAGCTTGTTAACAAAATTGTACCTCTGAGTGTTACATCACAATTTTCCCATTACTTTTTTCGGTTCCCCTGTGTTTTGGATTGATAAGTCTTGCATTTACACAGCACATTTCATAGATCAACATGTCATGTCAACATAATGTTGGTTAATTGAGTGTTAGTACATTAATACAAAAGAGGCTCTTCAGCCCATCAAGTCTGCACTATCAAAAATATGCTGCTGCCTACACTTGTCCCACCTTCCTAAATTAGGCCTATAGCCTTGAATGTTATGACACTCCAAGTGCTCATCCAAGTACCTTTTAAAGGTTGTGAGGTCTTCTGCCTCAACTACCCTCCCAGTCAGTGCATTGTGGATCTCTGGGTGAAACAGTTTTCCTCAAATCCCTTTTGTATCTCCCGCCTTTCATATTAAAATTATGCTCCCTTGTTATTGACCCTTCGACTAAGGGGAACAGCAGCTCTCTATCCACCCTGTCCATGCCCCTCATAATCTCTTAAACCTCTATCAGATCATTTTCTGCTCCAAAGAAAACAATCCAAGCTTATCCAGCCTGTCTTTATTCTCTATCTCAGGTAATATCCTGGCTAATCTAACTTGCACCATCTCTAATACAATCACATCCTTATAGTGCATAAGAAAGTACTCAACTGTTAGGATGTGAGAAAGTACACAATTGCTTTCTCCATATTTAGATATCAGAAAGCAATGTCTTATAAGTTCATCTGTTTTTGGAAGTAGAGGGAGCACTGCACAGAACACCAGGGCAACAAATTGTTTTGCTTCAAGACCTTTCAAGACAACTTTATATATCCAACCAGAAAGACAGGCAGTATTTCTGATCATAGTTTGAAGGTCCTGTGCTATTCCATTTACAAACATTACTTCAAGAAAACTACCACCTTCATACTGTCCTCATACTGATCAATCGGACTGTTTTATGTTGCTTGGCGTTGAATTTCTTGAGTGGTGTTGAAAATGCTTCAGTCATTTCAGCAAAAATACAGGACAGCAGTGTAATGCAACACGCTTCACTCTCCTGGGTCAATGCAACTGTAATGAGACTCAAGAAGCTCTCCACCACCCAAAATCAAATAGCCCACATGCTTGACATGTTGTCCAACAGCTTATAGATTCACCCTCTCTGTCCCAGCTGCAAGATGCATTGGAACAACTCACCAAGGATCCTTCAATCCTTGACCTATACCACCCAGAATATCACAGTCAGGAGTCACATGGGAAATAATACACCTCCAGGTTTAACTCTAGGTCAGATAGCATTCTGATTTAGAACTTAATTGCCATTCATTCACAGTTGCTTTGTCAAAATCTTGGAATCCCCTCTTTAACAACATTATTATGGACTTACACAGCAGATGGTTCTCAAAGATGCTTACCACCACCTGTTCAAGAGATGGGTAATATGGCCCACATTCATTTAAAAAAATTAAAAAGTGAAAGATTGCATATTTTGTAATGGCCTTGCTTGAAGCAAACCAGAGAGCATTCAGTTTGATTGACTAACTCATATAAATGTTTTATAGAACAATAATCCAAACACAAGAAAGAATGTACAAGTATCACTGACTTAGTAAGTAACGAGTCAGAATCATAAGTCTAGATTTTCATGCTGCCTTCATCCATATCTGCTCGGAGGCAGAGTGGATCAAAAAATAATCAGGAGGACTTGATTCCAGGATTCTTGCACATACTCCTGTACAATGAGATTTTTATAGTCCAGGATAAGAATGCACTTAACAATCCTGTTCTGATGGCTCCATTGCAGTTGTGGACAGTTTAATCTCTCCACAATATCTATGGAGTTGGGTCTGTTTAGTTTGGAGCTATGGTTCATGATATTTCAGAGGATGTGTACCTCAGTTTCAAGTGAGGAACAAAAAAAAGGATATCTGCTCCTGGAATTTTTTTCAATGACAGACTTTGAAATACAAAAACAAAACACGGCTGTTTAGATTAGATTAGATTAGATTCCCTACAGCATGGAAACAGGCCCTTCGGCCCAACAAGTCCACACCGACCCGCCGAAGCGCAACCTCAGTTTCAAGTGAGGAACAAAAAAAAGGATATCTGCTCCTGGAATTCTTTTCAATGACAGACTTTGAAATACAAAAACAAAACACGGCTGTTCTTTCAGATTCAATGGTCAGATTTTCTACAGTAAGTCTGGTGTCTTCTTTTTACTGAATTGATTGATTAGACAGCTCAGTCCTGCAAAAGTAAGGTCATCATTACATTGATTAGCTCTGCATCAGTTTTGACATCTGTTTGTCATTTTTCCACTGGACAATATGCTCTTATGCATTCAAAATTGAAGAAAACACTGATTGAGATCTCTAGTATAATAATCTGAAGTGATTTAAATGCCAAGATTCCATTTTAAATGAAAATAATATTTCAACAGCTTTCATTTAGATAAAGAAGGATCCTATCTGCTACTTTGACTAGCAGGATATGTGGAGAAAGTGAGGACTGCAGATGCTGGAGCTCAGAGTCGAGAGTGTAGTGCTGGAAAAGCACTGCAGGTCAGGCAGCATCCGAGGAGCAGGGGAATAGATGTTTCGGCCAAATGCCCTTCAGGGAAGTTTAGGATCAAAATGGCCATATAGCATTTCAACTTCAATAGATTCCATTGTTCGTTATTACAGCTGAGTCCATTATGAATGCTTTCAAAAAGTCCAAAACTACATCTCAGCAGGGGGTTGTACTTACATTTTGAGTGATAGCTTTAAGATTTTATGAAAAATACTTATCTTTGATGTGATTTGATAATGGTATTATCTGTTTTTGCAAAAGATATTTTTTGAATAGGTTTTATGAATGAGATTGTTTCAGTCTGAAGTATGGGAGGATATTGTGAAACCCGAAAGGGTTCAGAAAAGATTTTCAAGGATGTTGCCAGGGTTGGAGGGTTTGAGCTGCAGGGAGAGGCTGAATAAGATGAAGCTGTTTTCCCTGGAGAGTCGGAGGCTGAGGGGTGACTTTATAGAGGTTTATAAAATCATGAGGAGTATGACTTGAAGGTACCGGTGTTGGACTGGGGTGGACAAAGTTAAAAATCACGCACCACCAGGTGATAGTCCAACAGGCTTATTTGGAAGCACTAGCTTTCAGAGCCTTCGCTGCTGCTCGCACTGGAAATCGCACTGGAATAAGATGAAGCTGTTTTCCCTGGAGAGTCGGAGGCTGAGGGGTGACCTTATAGAGGTTTATAAAATCATGAGGAGTGTGACTTGAAGGTACCGGTGTTGGACTGGGGTGGACAAAGTTAAAAATCACGCACCACCAGGTGATAGTCCAACAGGCTTATTTGGAAGCACTAGCTTTCAGAGCACTGCTCCTTCATCAGGTGGTTGTGGAGGTTAAGATCATAAATTTTATTTTATTTTGCTCAAAAACTGCATGAATCCATGTAAAATTCTGTAAATCTATACAGAGAATTTGTCAGTCTGACATTGCATTAGGACACAGACAGACTTCACATCTATTTGAACATGGAATAGTACAGAACAGGGCCTTTGGCCCATGATGTTGTGCCAAGGATTAATCCTAATGTAAAATAAAATAACTAAACCGAAGCACCCCTCAATTCACTGCTATCCATGTGCATGTCCAACAGTCACTTAAATGTCCCTAATGACTCTGCTTCCACCACCACAGCTGGCAATGCATTCCATGCATTCACAACTGGCAGGGCAGGTTTGGGGCCAGCAACCATAATTCCATTAGATTTAAAATAGTGATGGAAAAGGATAGACCAGATCTAAAAGTTGAAGTTCTAAATTGGAGAAAGGCCAATTTTGACGGTATTAGGCAAGAACTTTCAAAAGCTGATTGGAGGCAGATGTTCGCAGGTAAAGGGATGACTGGAAAATGGGAAGCCTTCAGAAATGAGATAACAAGAATATAGGGAAAGTATATTCCTGTCAGGGTGAAAGGGAAGGCTGGTAGGTATAGGGAATGCTGGATGGCTAAAGAAATTGAGGGTTTGGTTAAGAAAAAGAAGGAAGCATATGTAAGGTATAGACAAGACAGATTGAGTGAGTCCTTAGAAGAGTATAGAGGCAGTAGGAGTATACTTAAGAGGGAAATCAGGAGGGCAAAAAAGGGACATGAAATAGCTTTGGCAAATAGAATTAAGGAGAATCCAAAGGGTTTTTACAAATACATTAAGGACAAAATGGTAACTAGGGAGAGAATAGGGCCCCTCAAAGATCAGCAAGGCGGCATTTGTGTGGAGGCATAGAAAATGGGGGAGATACTAAACTAGTATTTTGCATCAGTATTTACTGTGGAACAAGATCTGGAAGATATAGAAAATAGCAAAATAGATGGTGACACGTTGCAAAATGTCCATATTACAGAGGAGGAAGTGCTGGATGTCTTGAAACGCATAAAGGTGGATAAATCCCCAGGAACTGATCAGGTGCACCCTAGAACTCTGTGGGAAGCTAGGGAAATGATTGCTGGGCCCCTTGCTGAAATATTTGTCTCATCAATAGTCACAGGTGAGGTGTCAGAAGACTGGAGGTTGGCTAACGTGGTGCCATTCTTTAAGAAGAGTGGTAAGGCAACGTAATATAGGAAAGATGAGAAGGCCTTGGAGAGCGAGTGCAGAAAAGATTCACAAAACTGGTTTGAGAGATGATGAACTCTGTGAAGAATTGGAGACGTTGGCACTGTTTCCCTTGGTGCAGAAGAAATTTGATAGAGGGATTCAAAATCATGTGATGTCTGGACAGAGTATTTAGGGAGAAACTGTTCACATGTGAAAGGGTTGAAAATGACAGGGCATGGTTTTAAAGTCACTGCCGAAAGGATCAGATGTGCCATGAGCAGAAAAGCTTCTACATGCAGCAAGTGGGTTTTTATTAATTCATTTGCGGTACTTGGGCATCGCTGGCTGGCCAGCATTGATAGCCCATCCCTATTTGCCCTTGAGAAGGTGGTGGTGAGCTGTCTTTGTGAATCACTGTGGGTTGACCCACAATGCCAGTAGGGAGGGAATTTCAGGATTTTGACCCAACGACTGTGAAGGAACAGGGGTATATTTCCAAGTCAGGATGGTGAGTGGCTTGGAGGGGAACTTGCAGGTGGTGGTGTTCCCAAGTACCTGCTGGCCTTGTCCGTCTAGATGGAAGTGGTCATGAGTTTGGAAGGTGCTGTCTAAAGGATTTTTGGTGAACCTCTGTAGTGCATCTTGTAGATAGTACACACTGCTGCTACTGAGCTCCAGTGGTGGAGGGATCAAATGTTTGTAAATGTGGTGCCAATCAAGTGGGTTGCTTTGTCCTAGATGGTGTCAAGCTTTTTGAGTGTTGTTAGAGCTGCACCCATCCAGGCAAGGGGAGAGAATGCCATCACACTCCTGACTTCTGCTTGTAGATGGTGGATAGATGTTGTGGTGTCAGGAGGTGAGTTACTCGCCGCAGTATCCCGAGTCTCTGACTTGCCCTTGTAGCCACTATGTTTATGTAGTGAGTCCAATTGAGTTTCTGGTCAATGGTAACCCCAAGGATGTTGACAGTGGGGGATTCAGCAATGGTAATACTGTTAAATGTCAAGGAGTGGTGGTTAGAATGTCTCTTATTGGTGATAAGGCTTATGGTCTGGAATGCATTGTTTGAGAGTGTGGTGGAATTACGTCCATTCAAGGGCGTTCAGAAATGAATAACACTACTGGCTGAAAAGGAAGAATATGCAGGTTTATGTAGTGATGGCAGTGGAGTAGATTGGTACATTATACATTTTTGGAGAGCTGATGCTGAGATAATGGCTGATTAGCTTCCCTTTGCACTGCAAAGATTCCGTAATTATGTGATTTATTTACCCAGCTCTTCAGGTTATTTAGAATTTTCCAAACCCGAAATCAGTCTCTGATTCACATATTTACCAATTTATCCCCTTAGCAAACCCTCATCTTCCTGTTTCAGGGGGAGGTAGCACCTTGAAATACCCCCCCACCTTGGTACCTGTTGCCATTATGTCTGAAATAGCTGGTTTGACTTAATGAAAGAAAATGTCTGAAATGTGGAATTCATTCCTGCTCAATTCTGTAGAAACACAAGCCGTTATCAGGCCTAGGCAGTGTGTGACACCAATTCCTGACAACTCCAGTCTACTTCATGCAGGAAGTAAAAAAATAATCTGACATGACTGAACCTCGTGTCAGGCAAATGCGTGTGTACTTTGCCTTAAGACTATGAATAATTTAATTGTTAAATGTATGAATAATTGATGTGTTCCCTCTCTTGTCACTGCCCCACCCTCTTTTTTAAGGTCCTGAGATTCTGGAGTCAAAACAAAATGAATGTCTGGGATGAAGTGATAGAAGAATTCAAGCAAGTATTACACAAAATTTCACTTTGTGCATCAATAATTGAATGCACCATAAACTAAATTTCTTTATTTTTTGGGACAGTGTTCTTTTAACTCACTTTCAGAACAGCAATTTTCTTCCTTCAAAAAACTGATACTGCCTTTCAATATTTTTTAACTGTTTAGCATTATCTTTTGAGCATTTTTACATACAGCCTGGGAAAGTTATTAAGCTGCAGAGAGGAAGTGATGCTTTACTGATTTAAGAGGGCAGCAGGAGGAGTGCCAAAATGGGTTTTAACATCTCTGGGTTAGGAATGGAAAAATATCAGGCAAGCTCCTTGTTTCTCAAAGCTATTAGTAGCCCTGTACTGCAATATGTATTGTGTGGATATCAGATATAAGAACAGTGGCTTGGAATCTGGTCCTGTGTGATGGATGTATTGATGTGTACATGTATAGGCTGTACATCTGAAAAACAACTGCTTTGCAGTAACTGCCAAAGTTTATGGAACATATGCCAGCACCTTCAGAGATGAAAAGAAGAAAAATTGGGGAAATTACTTTTTTTTTAAACAAAAATAACTTTGACTGTGATTGGAGCACTAGCTGAATTTCCCCTCTGTATCCCAGGGCAGCTGAAAGCAATTCTAATGTTGTCCCAGCAGAGATTAGCTGGCTGTACTTGGATCAGGGATCAAACAGGCCTCATCTCGTCATTGTGGTTGAGTCATAGATGTTCATCTGATCCATCTGATTGATCAAGTGAATTTATTTCATTATTCCTGATGAAGGGCTCCGGCCTGAAATGTCAATATTTCTACTTCTCGGATGCTGCCTGACCTGCTGTGCTTTTCCAGCAAAGCACTCTCAACTCTGATCTCCAGAATCTGCAGTCCTCACTGTCTCCTATTTCATTATAAGTCTGTAAGTTTGCTCGCTGAGCTTGAAGGTTTGTTTACAGATGTTTCGTCACCATCCTCTGTAACATCATCAGTGAGAGTCTCTGGTGAAGCGCTGGTACAGCCTCTTTATTCACAGGTCTTGGTTTCTTAAGGTGGATGATGTCATTTCCGTTTTTTTTCAAGGAGAGGTGCGCAGGGTCTAAATCGATGTGTTTACTGATGGAGTTCTGGTTAGAATGCCATGTCTCTAAGAATTCTCGTGTGTGCCTTTGTTTTGCCTGTCTTAGGATGTGTGTTGTCCCAGTCAAAGCGGTGACCTTGTTTATCTGTATGTTTAGAAACTAGTGATAGTGGGTCATGTCTTTTAGTGGCCAGCTGGTGTTCATGAATCCTGGTGGCAAGTTTTTTTGTGATGACAAAGGTGTCATCTATGTAACGGACCCAAAGTTTGGGTTGGATACATGGGAGGGTAGCTTGTTCAAGTACATGCATTACTCCTTCCACTATGAGCTCTGATATTGGTGATCCCATAGGTGTTCCGTTGACTTGTTAGTATGTTTTGTTACTGAATGTCAAGTGCGTGGTGAGGCACAGGTCTAGTTTGAGGATGTTGTCTTTGCTGATGAAGTTGGTGCTGTCTGGTCTTTGTGGTCTTGGTTTTCCTAGTGGTGATGCCAGAGTTTCTTTGGCCAGATCAATGTTAATTGATGTGAAAAGAGCTGTAACGTCAAAGGAAGCCATTATTTTGTCCTCTTCTATCTTGGTGTCGTTAATGATGTTCAATAATTCTTGGCTGGAGTGAATTGAGTGATGTGAATCTTCAATTAGGTTTTAGTTTCGGTGGAGTTCTTTGGCTCGCCTGTATATTGGTGTACCAGGTAGGGAGACCCAATATACACAATCCGCCGATTCCCTAGAAACAAACCCAAACAAGCAGACACAACGCAAGCAAAAACTATAGCCACGCTACCTTACATCAAAGACATATCAGCAATAATTTCCAGACTACTCTGACTCCTTGGCAACATGGTAGCTCTTATGAACCTAAAGGATCCATTAGATACTACAAGCAAAACTAATGGCATTTACAAGATACCATGCAAAAACTGTAAAAAACACCACATCAGAAAAACTAGCAGGAAGCTTGCCACCAGGATACATGAACACTAACTGGCCACCAAAAGACACGACCCACTAGCGCTAGTTTCTTTACATACAGACAAAGAAGGACACCATTTTGACTGGGACAACACATACATCCTAGGACAGGTAAAATGAAGACATGCGGGAGAATTATTAGAGGAGTGGCATTCTAACCAGAACTCCATCAATCAGCACAATGATTTAGAACCTATCTACCTCCCCTTGATGAAAAGAACCGAAATGACATTACCCATCTTAAGAAACCAAGATCTATAAATAGAGTGGTGGTACATACCACCAGTGCCTCACCAGAGACTCTCACTGATGATGTTACCTAGTATGGTGACGAAACATCTGAAAACAAACCTTCAAGCTCAGCGAGCTAATTTATATACTTATCATCAACCAGAGCTACAAATCTTCTCTATTTCATTATGTTCACTACAACAAAGTGATGAAAGATGCTACTCTGAGAGCTCTCTGCTTTTTTTATTTGTTAATACATTTTCTGGTGATTATTTGCATTTTCTGAGGTTCCCTAGTTCAGGACCCTAGGTAACAAGTTTGCCATTTGTACATTGTTGCATGATGTTGGTGTTTCCATTTGGAGATTGTTTGAAAGCAAGTTCATTTTACCGCTGTTGTTGCTGCATTGAACTCATTCTCCATATACAAATACCTAAGCATGCACCAAAATCTCTCCCTAACCCAAGAGACTCTGCTATGACACAAAGGTGTATTTGCTTCACTCTACATTCTGACAAATCATCCAGTTCACTTTCCTTCAGCCATCGTTTTCAACCCTTAAAAAAGGGATTTTAGTCAATGTCTAGTTATTTTGTGATATAATGCCAAACAGAATAATTTGTATGTAGATAAAATCCAATGGAATATTGGCATTTATTTAGAGTCATAGAGATGTACAGCACTGAAACAGTCCCTTGGTCCAACCTGTCCATGCCGACCAGATATCCCAACCCAATCTAGACCTAGTTGCCAGCACCCAGCCCATATCCCTCCAAACCCTTCCTATTCATATACCCATCCAAATGCCTTTTAAATGTTGCAATTGTACCAGCCTCCACCACGTCCTCTGGCAGCTCATTCCATGCATGTATCACCCTCTGCGTGAAAAAGTTGCCCCTTAGATCTCTTTTATATCTCTCTCCTCTGACCCTAAATCTATGCCCTCTAGTTCTGGACTCCCCCACCCCAGGGAAAAGACTTTGTCTATTTATCCTATCCATGCCCCTCATAATTTTATAAGCCTCTATAAGGTCACCCCTCAGCCTCCGACGCTCCAGGGAAAATAGCCCTAGCCTATTCAACTTCTCCTGATAGCTCAAATCCTCCAACCCTGGTAACATCCTTGTAAATCTTTTCTGAACCCTTTCAAGTTTCACAACATATTTCCAATAGGAAGGAGACCAGAATTGCACACAATATTCCAACAGTGGCCTAACCAATGTCCTGTACAGCCGCAACATGACCTCCCAACGTCTGTACTCAATACTCTGACCAATAAAGGAAAGCATACCAAACACATTCTTCACTATCCTATCTACCTGTGACTCCACTTTCAAGGAGCTGTGTACCAGCACTCCAGGTCCCTTTGTTCAACAACACTCCCCAGGACCTTGCCATTAAGTGTATAACTCTGATAAGATTTGCTTTCCCAAAATGCAGCACTTCACATTTAACTAAATTTCTAGTGGAAATGGAAGATAAAGATAGGGAAGTTTTAGCTCTGCTGTATTGGAGAAAGTGAGGACTACAGATGCTGGAGATCAGAGCTGAAAATGTGTTGCTGGAAAAGCGCAGCAGGTCAGGCAGCATCCAAGGAACAGGAGAATCGACGTTTCGGATTCCTGAAGAAGGGCTTATGCCCGAAACGTCGATTCTCCTGTTCCTTGGATGCTGCCTGACCTGTTGCCCTTTTCCAGCAACACATTTTCAGCACTGCTGTATAGGGCCTTGGTTAGACCACATCTAGAGAACTGAGTACTATTTGATCTTATTTGAAAAATGATATAATTGCATTAGAAGCCATTCTGAGACTATTCAGCTCATAGTAGGTGCACTGGAGTTGTCATCTACCTTTCAACGCATTTTGTATGCACGCAGCTTCCATAATAACCTAACCAGCAGAATCCCATGAAATAGTAAGCAGATGTTTCTGCTCCCTCTGGCATCCTCTGGATCTGAATATCCTGGCATCATATGTAAAGGTCACCATGGCACCCCTTCACTCATTGCAAGTCAGGAAATCAGGAATAGATGCTGCATCCACCCCGAAGGTATCTGCCAAATGTATTATGGTAGCTCCTGTTATGAAGATGTGGGTGTACTGTACCTTTAAGAGAGTTAAAAGTTAGCAGTGACAGCACCAAGTATTCTCAATAAGATACAATGTAAACATGTGGTTCAGCTACTGGGGTATCTAGGGTACCTAGTTGCCTGGAGACAAAAAGACAGATTTGAATCTGTTTAAATCTATCCCAAAACAAACACCAAACTCCAACCCAATTTAGATTTAGTATGTTGACGATCTTAAAGCTATTGACACAATCTGATGCTTTGGGGGTATAGAACTGGCGAAAATTGAACATTTGGGAGGAAAACTGCCAAGCCACACTGCCCAGATAAATAGCTCTCTTAAAGGTACCTTTATTAATCGATAATCTGTAAAGCAGAATCCCCAAGACGAAGAAAATAAGACAGGACTACAGAGAAAACTGAAAGCTGCCTTGTTTTGAGATAAGAAGTTTTATTTTGTAAATCTTAATCGGGGGTTTTATCAGACTAGTATTATAGAAGCGAAAGGTAAAAGAAAGCTTAGAGGAAGTAGTTGTAAAGAGTTATTCATTAATTATTCCCTGTTCTACTTTAAGAAATAAAGTCATTTATTTTCACTTAAAATAGTTCTTGGCCTCTCGAATATTCACAGATTACTGCAGAGGATAAATCTTTTGTGTTGTTTTAAATTAAGCTTGAGTATTTATCCCATGTTGTAACACTTCATCTTTAATGATGTCTTACTGAATGCTCCTCTCCACACATCTGGGCCAAAAAGGAGGTTCTTTTCCCCTCTAATGGGTGAAAGAAGCCATTCATCAGATCTATGTAGCCTTGGGTCAGTTCATGTTAGAGGTCAGGGCCTCCAATTGGCATCAGCACAGTAGGATTGAGTTCAAGTTGTGGTTGAATGATTGCCTCTACTCTGCAAGGGTGATGCCTTTTACTGCAACCTCACATTCATAGGATGATCACTCAGTCTATGAAATCCCAGGCACTGTGCTTTAAATTCACTTTCTGGGCAGGGCCCACTGTCCATCATGCCCCTGCATGCTCATCAAGTAGTCATGCAAATATTCCCATCATACCTTCCCTTTCTCTCATTGCAGGACAAATTAGTGTACAGCTGGAAGGCGAAAGTCCAGACTAATGGAAACCCTCCTGGTCTCTGCATCCTCATCAAATGGTGGCATTTAGCTTGCTTTGAGGCAGTTCAAATACTAAGCCCCATACTCCACCATTGCCACCCCCACCCCCCAACACCTCATTGTTGTTATTTTTATTGGACTTGAGACACTTAACTCTTGCCTCCTTACTCTGCCAGTAATCATTGTGGCCATTTGGATCCCAACCTTCCCCTGGAGACCCTCAACATTGATGTCCCATTCTTCCTGCTGATCTTATCTTTCCCTGGTCAAAGTCATCAGCCCCCTGACATCCTTGACCTCTCACCAAGCACCTCACAACAATGTGAACATCCCATTCCCTAACCCACTAAATACCCAACTGCAACATATAACTGCCTTCTATCCCTGTGTTCATCTCCTCTGCTTCACCAGCCGCTTCACAAAACCTCAGACATGTGTTGACCTCAGAATGGTTGGCGAACTAGATACAATCTTCACCACCTTGAACTGGCCGTGGGCTAAAAAATCCCTGGACACACTGGAACTCTCAACTGACTGCATCACATCTCCACGGATGCTTTGAAGCCTAACTCTTGGACTGTCTGGAGCCTAATTCCCAGATTGTCTGGACCACACACTCAGTTGGCTTATTCTTTCTTGCTGCCATTACTTCTGCTGATCCATGCCACTCTCACCATGCCACTCCCTATTTTATGTTTTCGTTATTCAATGCAACTCCACCATAAACAGCCCTCTGTTTGCAATGGACACTCAAGTATGCTCATGAGCCATCACCTTTTTGCCCTGTATTACCTGGGCTTCAAATGGCCCAGGTAGGGAGACAATGGGTTTATGTCTAATCGTACTTGGAGGAGTGACAGTACAGGTAATTGTAAGTAATATTTAAAGCTATATCTGGCCAAGGAGAAAGTAGGGAGTTCCTGGAACTTCATTTCAAGTTGAACAAAGAGGTGCAACTCATCAGGTATGTGTCCGTGTTTTGCATTGAATGTTATGATTAGATAGATGTTAATTGGCAATGCAAAGTTAATTCCAGCAAGTTGTCACAGTAATGAGATGTAAATACATTGCAGATGGGCTTCTTGCCAGCAGTTAGCAATATACACGATACATCTTAATGAGGGAGTACATAATTGCTGAAGTGTTTCTCGATGCTGACAATCTCACCCAGTCAGTTTCACTTGCCCGCCATTCTGCTTGCCTTGACAGGGATCTGAAAAAATCCTATTCTATGTCCCTAGGTCCATATACCAGACATGCAGATCAAATATCCATAGAAGAGAATTTATGTTTCTGCAAAGCATTGCATGCACCACACTCTGGTTCCATCTCAAGTATTTTTTCATTAGTTGGTTGTGAGTGTCTTTATCTCTAATTGCCACAGAGAAGGTGGCAGTGAGCTGTCTTCTCGAACAGCTGTAGTCCTTGTGGTGAAAGTACTCCCACAGAGCTGTTAGGATGGGAGTTCTTGAATTTTGACCCAGCAACAGTTAAGGAATGGCTATATAAACCTCACCAACAGACGCCTGGAGGAAGAGCGCCTCATCTTCCGCCTCGGAACACTTCAACCCCAGGTCATCAATGTGGACTTCAACAGTTTCCTCATTTCCCCTTCCCCCACCTCACCCCAGTTCCAAACTTCCCGAAACGTCGATTTTACTGCTCCTCGGATGCTGCCTGAACTGCAGTGCTCTTCCAGCATCATAAATCCAGATTGTGGTTTCCAGCATCTGCAGTCATTGTTTTTACCTATATAATTTCAAACCAAGTTGGTGTGTGTAGTGATTGTAATGAGGTCAGCCAGACAGATATATATATACAGGAGTGTCAGAGATTCTACACATTCTAGACATATCCTGAACAGAAAGACTCTCGGTCAGCCCACAGCAAAATCCCAAATCAAAGCCAAACCTCGGCCAAACGGTTAAAATTTTCTTCAGGATCTGGGTCAGCAAGCCATTGTAGTTCCTGCCATTATGTAGACTCGAGACCGCAAAAGTGCCCACCAGACTGAAATTGAAAAAGAGAACTCACAGGCCACTCTGCAGAGAGTGCACACCCTGGAAAGTCCACCCACATCTGGTTTGGAACAGTTAAATTACTTAGCAACATCCAAATAAGAACCAATCAAAACAAACGTCTGGTTAAGTGGCCAACCAATTCAAACGGAGGTCGATACTGGTATGGCCATTTCAGTGATCGCACAATCAGTCTTTACTAAAATTTGTTCTGGACGCCAACCCTTGAGTTTGTGTGAAACCTCGGTTAGACTGAAACCCTGTACTGGGGAACCTTTACAGATTAAAAGTACAGCTTTGGTTTCAGTCTCGTATGAGAAGTAGCTGGTTCAGTTCAGTTAAAAGGCTTGGGCCCAAGCTTGATGGGATGAAATTGGTTCAGAAAAATTCACCTTGATTGGCTCAACCTTTTTCGAGTAGAAAATGGCTGCCTGAATGAATTTCTAATTAAATACCCCAAAGTTTTTCAGGAAAGTCTAAGGACTGTCAATGGATCCAAAGCCACTGTTGATCAGGAAGCAATTCCACGATTCTGCAAGACCTGCCCAGTACTATTTGCCTAATGGGCAAAAGTAGAGGCAGAAAACAAGAGGCTGGAAAGTGAAAAGATCATCAAACCAGTACAGTTTGTAGTATGGCCAGCACCAGGCAGACCAATTGTGAAGCCCAAAGGGTCTGTTCACCTTTGTGGGATTTTAAACAAAATGTGAACTGCTTTTCATAGCGGGATAAATATTCGATCCCTCGCAAGAAGGGGTTATCTGCAGAGCTGATAGGGCAGCTGACCTTCATGAAGCTGGACTTGAGCCATGTGTACTTGCAATTGCGGTTAGATGATTCCCAGAAGTAGGCTTCAATGAATACCCATAGAGGTTTGTACATATATACGAGGCTGCCATTTGGTGCATCATTAGTCCAAGCAATTTCTCAATTAACGATGGAGAACATTTTACAAGGTCTATGTCAGATCACCACGTATCTAGATGACATTCTAATAACAGGGAAGACGAATAAAGAGCACTTAGAGAACTTGGGCATCGTGCTTAAACATTTCTCCCAGGTGGGCGTACACCTTAGAAGGGAAAAATGTGTGTTCTAGGCACCCCAAGTGACCTACTTGGACTACAGAGTCGACAAGACCAGGTTACACCCATTGGAAAATAAAGTGAGGGTGATCAAAAATATCTAGATCCCACATCTATCCTGGAGCTTAGATCATTCCTTGGGCTGGTGAATTATTATGGACAGTTCATACATAACATGGCCTCCATCCTGGCACCTTTACATCAACTCTTATCGAAGAGTCAGCCTTGGAAATGGTTGCACAGCCAAGACATAGTTTTCAGGGAAGGGAAGAAACAGCTATCATCCTCTAAGGTGTTGGCACGTTATGATCCTAAGTGAGATTTAGTATTGACATGCGATGCCTCCCCATATGGCATTGGATAGGATTAGCTCATAGGTGGCCCAATGGACAGGAATGCCCAATAGCATATGCATGTCAGACTTTGGCTAAGGCAGAGCGTAATTACCCCCAGTTAGGTTTGGGTGTGATATTTGGAGTCAGGATGTTCCAACAATACCTTGATGGATATAAATTTGTAATACTAATGGACCACAGACCCCTGCTAAGTCTACTTAAAGAGGACAAGGCAGGCCGAATTCAGTGGTAGGCTGTAATACTAAGTGCATATAATTGCAAGTTGGAACACCATCTGGGAGACCAAGTAGTGAATGCGGATGCATTGAGCTGCCTCCTGCTGGCCGATACCCCACCAGTGGTGCCGCCACTGGAAGAGTCGGTAAAGGTTTTAAATTTTCTGGGCACACTTCCATTCACAGCTGACAGTATCAGACTTTGGACTCAGAAAGATGCTGTCCTGGCAAAACTGAAACAGCTGGTGGTGATGAGGGGAACCAAAAGACCATCACACCCAGAATTGAAACTTGATTGTACCTGGAGAGACCAGATCACAATAGAGGATGGCTTTTTATTATGGGCAGCAAGAGTGATTGTCAGATACAAGCTGAAATCCACCAGGGTCATCCAGTGGTCTCCAAAATGAAGATATTGGTGAGAGGTTATCTAGGGTGGCCAGGATTGGTTGCAGACATAGCTATGTTGTTAGGGCAACGCCCAGAGTGCCAACAAGGACAAAACTCACTGGCAGCAGCTTTCTCCACATTCATGGAATGGCTGGGCAAACCCTTACACACCAACTATGTAGCTCCTTTCATGGCCTCCATTGTAGACACCCAGTTACTCATTGTAGACACCCAGTCAAAGTGGCTGGAGTTCATTCATCAAGCACAGGGCCAACTATAGCAAAACTGTGTGCATCTTTTGCAATACGTGGACTCCTGGAAGTGTTGGTTATGGATAAAATAGAATCATAGAAATCATAGAATCGCTACAGTGTACAAACAGGCCCTTTGGTCCTGAAGAGTAACCCACCCAGACCCATTCCCCATTACTCTACATTTACCCCTGATTAATACCACTAACTTCCACATCCCTGAACACTATAGGCCATTTAGCATGGTCAATTCACCTAACGTGCACATCTTTGGATTGGGGGAGGCAAATGAAGAATTTGCATATTTCCTAAATGGTATTCAAATGGTAAGGTCATGGTGAGGGTTGCTGAACAAAGACACCTTGGAGTGCAGGTTCATAGTTCCTTCAAAGTGGAGTTGCAAGTGGATAGGATAATGAAGAAGGCATTTGTTATGCTTTCCTTTATTGGTCAGAGCATTCAGTATAGGAGTCGGAAGATTATGTTACAGCTGTACAGGACATTAGTTAGGCCACTTTTGGAATATTGTGTGTAACTCTGGTGTACCTCCTACAGGAAGGATGTTGTGAAACTTGAAAAGGTTCAGAAACGATTTGCAACCTATTCTCAGGATTGGAGGGTTTGAGCAATAGGTAGAGGCTGAGTAGGCTGGGGCTGTTTTCCTTGGAGCATTGGAGGCTGAGGAGTGACCTTATAGAAGCTTATGAAATCATGAGGGGCATGGATAGGGTAGATAGACTCTGGAGTGAGGGGAGTCCATAACTGGAGCGCATAGTTCAGGGTGAGAGGGGAAAGGTTTAAAACAAACCCAAGGGGCAACCTTTTCATGCAGAGGGTGGTGTGTATATGGAATGAGCTGCCAGAGGAAGTGGAGGAGGCTGGTACAACTGCAACATTTAAAAGGCAACTGGATGGCCATATGAGTAAGAAGGATCTAGAAGGATATCGCCCAAGTACTGGAAAACAGAACTCGATTAATTTAGAATATCTGGTCATCATGGACGAGTTGGACCAAAGGGCTGTTTCTGTGCTGTACATCTCTATGGCTCCATATCATCCATCATCCAAAGCTCTGGCAGAAAGAGCAGTTCAAACTTTGAAGGCAGGTTTAAGGAAAAAAACCTACAGCTTCACTAGATACCAGACTGTCCCGGTTCCTGTTTGATTACAGAACCATCCCTCATGCAACTATAAGGATAGCTCCAGCAGAGTTGCTGATGGGGAGAAGACTCTGCACCAGATTAAAGCTGATCTTCCTGGACCTAGGACCGGGGATGGGGGTGTGGGGTGAAATGGCATCAGGCAGGCCAATGTCGGACTCAAGACTCCGTTAGGTGAGAGAGACAGTTTACTTCAGGGGACGAAGGTTGGTGTAGGAGCCATGGGAATGGCCCTGCGTGAGTAAGAGGCATGGTCGACACAAGGTCAGGTCCAGTGATGTAGAAAGTTCAGGTAGGTGTGATATTCCTGAACAATCACGCGGACCAGATGAAAGATGCAAACTCTCAAATAGTGCGGAAGCAAATCATGTCCATCTCCTCAACTGCCTTTCTCTATTTTTTAGATTTTAGATTAGATTACTTACAGTGTGGAAACAGGCCCTTCGGCCCTACAAGTCCACACTGCCCCGCCGAAGCGCAACCCACCCATACATCTACCCATTACCTAACACTACGGGCAATTTAGCATGGCCAATTCACCTGACCTGCACATCTTTGGACTATGGGAGGAAACCGGAGCACCCGGAGGAAACCCACGCAGACACAGGGACAATGTGCAAACTCCACACAGTCAGTCACCTGAGGCGGGAATTGAACCCAGGTCTCTGGCGCTGTGAGGCAGCAATGCTAATCACTGTGCCACCGTGCCGCCCATATGTTCCAGAACTCAGGGCTTCTCCCTCTCCATCAAACATTGAAGATAGCTCGAAATCTGAGATGGACATGACAGATGTCGCCGTCTTGACGCCTTTGCTGCCTGAAGAGGAGAATGAATATCTTCCAGGATGTTCTGGGCTTGAAGGTGAGCTGCTGTGCATTACATGCCGCCTGTATCAGAGGCAGAGGTGAGGAACCTGAGGCAGTGCTAAAACACCTCAGGGGGAGCTACAAAAGAAAGAACTGGCTTATGTCCACGGACTCAGAGTGGGAAGATGTAGTGATTGTTCCCTGATTTGGGCTGTTAATCTCATCTAATCAAGGAGCCCTGGCTGACAGATAAGAATAGGAGTGTCAAACATCCTGCTCACTCTGAGAGCTGGCTCTGAGGCATCTGGATCAGTGTCAAGGACTTTAAAAGTGTAAATGAAGGGTGACTTGGTGACCCTATCTGAAGTTATTTCACTGTGACTTGGAGGACAACTTAGAAGTCCTGCTGGCCCCATATATTTGATTTCCTTATCTTTCTACATGGTAGAGGATGTGACTTTGGAAGGTGATATTGAATGTGTCTTTGCGAGGTGCTACAGAGAAATGTCAAAATGGCATGCACTGCTGCCATTACCAGTGCTAGCAGTGGAAAGAATAAATGTTTAAAGTAATGAAAGGAGTGCCAAACAAATGGCTTGCTTTGATCAGGATGGCATTGCGCTTCTTGAATATTGCTGGAGCTATGAGTAAGTGAAGAGAATTCCATCACAATTTGTACATTGTGGACAGCATTGGAGAATCAGGAGATGATCACTTCCTGCAGAATCCCCAGCTTCTGACCTGCTCTTGATTTATGTATTTCTTTCAAGTAAGTTCCCTGTCATATGTAACTTCTAGGATATGGATGGCGGGGAATGGTAACATCACTGACCATCAGTGGGAGATAGGTTGATTCTCTCTTCTTGGAAATGATCTGTGCAACTTGTGAGCTTGCTGTTACATACCAATAATCAGCTCAAAATCAGTTTCTGAGGAAATGAAAATGACGCTGCAATTGACAGTGAGAATTCCCACTTTTGACCTTTTGATAGAGGACAAGTCACTCCTGAAGCAATGTTTTAGTTAATGGCAGGATTCTGAGGCGCACTTATAGTGATGCCCTGGGTCAGAGATAATTGGCCTCCAAAATCAAGCAAACAAAATCACTTTCCTTCATGCTTGGTATAACTCCAACGAATTGAATTTTTCCCATGATTTCCATTGATTTCAACTTTGCTCAGGCTCCTTGATACCAAATTTAGTCAAATGTTGTCTTAATGTCAAGGACTGTCACTCATTTCGTGTCTGGAGTTAAATCCTTTCATTCATGTTTGGATCAAGGGTATAATGAGGTCATGGAACCTAAACTGAGCAATGGTGAGCTGGTTACTGTTGAGCCAGTGCCACCTTCCATTTTTTTTTCTGCTGTTTTTGAATTATCTGATGAAATTAGATAATTGACCATATTGGGTTTTTTTGTGGACAGGATGTAGGTGGGTAATTTTTCTGCCATTGGATAGATATCGGGATTATAGCTGTAGCTGACAACATACCAGCTTGCCCACATGAATGAAGTGTGCACAGCCATTAGACTGCAAACGCAAGATTCTACAAATGGGAGAGACCTGCCTCCTGGATAAGACATTGAGCTGAGGTCCTATTTACCCTATTAGGTGGAAATAAAAGATCCCCTGACACAACTTTGAAGAAGAATAGTTTGAAGATGATCGTTAGAAGGATTGGAAGGGATATGACAAAAAGGTTTACCATCCTGGGGGAAGTGGGTGTGAGGTTCATTGCCCACTTCAGTGGTTGAGGGCAAGACCCTCAACTGAAGCTAGATTAACACCTGAAGGTGACAGATCAGGTGCTGGTTAGAATAGGCAGCAAGTTTATTCAATGGGCACAGACATGGACTGAATGGCCTTTTTCTGTTCTGTAATGTTTGTATAGTTCTATATTTCTAACAGGGAACTTTTCCCACATATTAGGCTATGACCATCGCAAATAAGAAACAATCTAACCACTGCCCCTTGGCATTTAATGGTGTTACCAGCACAATCTCCCACCATCAACATCCTGGGGGTTATCATTGACCAGAAATTCAACTGGACTCACCGTATAAATACAGTGGCTACATGAGCAGGTCAGAGGCTGGGTACGTATCTCATGACTCCTCAAATCCTGACCACCATCTACAAGGCACAAGTCAGGAGTGTGATGGAATACTCTCCACTTGCCTGGATGGGTGCAGCTCCAACACCATTCAAAAAGCTTGACACTATGCAGGACAAAACTGCCTGCTTGATTGACATCACATTCACAAGCATCCACTCCCTCCACCAGTAATAGCAGTGTGTACTATCTACAAGATGCACTGCAGAAATTCACCAAAGATCCTCAGACAGCATCTTCCAAATCCACAAGCACTTCCATCTGGAAGGAGAAGGGCAAGAGATATATGGGAACACCACCACCTTCAAGTTCCCCTCCAAGCCACTTGCTACCCTGACTTGGAAAGATATCAGTTTTCCTTCACTATCACTGGGTCCAGACCGTGAAACTCCCTCCGTCAGGACATTGTGAATCAATCGACAGCAGGTGGACTTCAACAGCTCAAGAAGGCAGCTCACCACCATGTTCTCAAGGGCAAAAGGGATGGACAATAAATGCTGGCCAGCCAGCAACATCCCCATCCCTCAAATGAATAATTTAAAAAAAGTCCTGCCACTACTGTTCCTCCATCAACATTATCAAGAATCAGATTACGTGGTCATTATCACATTGCGGTTGAGGGAACCTTTGACGACTGCATTTCCTGCATTCAAGCAGTGACTATATTTCAAAGGTATTCTTTGGTTGTAAAGGCTTTATGACAGCTGAAAATGTGTTGCTGGAAAAGCGCAGCAGGTCAGGCAGCATCCAAGGAACAGGAGAATCGACGTTTCGGGCATAAGCCCTTCTTCAGGAATCCGAAACGTCGATTCTGCTGTTCCTTGGATGCTGCCTGACCTGCTGCGCTTTTCCAGCAACACATTTTCAGCTCTGATCTCCCGCATCTGCAGCCCTCACTTTCTCCTCAAAGGCTTTATAACAGCCCTGAGGCTAATTACTTTATTAGTTTTAAGACTGTGTGCAAAAATATTATTGCAACTAAAAAAAAATGGATTTTCTTCACATTTTCTCTCCCCAACCATCAGCTCATCTTGCTCAACATATGATTCTACTCATTCAGAATGGCGGATTTGCCATGAAAGAAATCTACTACTGAGAATGAACAGGTTCAATCGCTGAGCATATTCTGAATGATGTTGAGCTTGGCTTGCTAATGGTCAGAAGATGGATTCAGGTTGATTATTTCAGTAGACAGATGAGTTCTCTAGATAACAAAAGGAACCTCTAATCACATTGGCAAGAATTTCTTGATGAAACAATTTCTTGATTTCTAACTATGCAGTGAAATGGTGACAGTTTCTGGCAGTATGCTCAAGCTAAATGGAAACTAACACTGCTTTGTTAAGGATTGGTCTCTTCCATATATAATTTGTCTTGTGTTCATGTTAGAAAAGCAATTTCTACAAGCAAACTGAAGCTCCGACATACCTCACCCCCATAATGTGTAATATATGAGTAGTCTTGCCAAAAGTCAACAATGATTTCCCTCATTGTTGAAGTAATTCTGCGAAGATCACATGGCATATGAATCACCTTCTCCTGAATGGTGGAGGATACCATCAGACTAGTGTCTGATTATTGAAGGCATTTACCAGGCTGCATAAAAGTCAGATGATAAACAAGGATACTAAATCAATACAATGAAATTTAGATCTCATGAGAATGGATGTAGATAGCCTTATTAGTAGATAGATTTTCTATTTTGTGGACAAGTGGTTAAAGACTCCTGGTGGTCTAGTGGTTAGGATTTGGTGCTTTTGTCGCCACGGCCCGGGTTCGATTTCCAGTCAGGGAATGGTTGTTTTGGGTGGCACAGTGGCTCAGTGGTTAGCACTGCTGCCTCACAACACCAGGGTCCCAGGTTCGATTCTAGCCTTAGGCGACTATCTGTTTGGAGTTTGCACATTCTCCTCACGTCTGTGTGGGTTTCCTCCGGGTGATTTGGTTTCCTCCCACAGTCCAAAGATGTGCAGGTCAGGTGAATTGGCCATGTTAAATTGCCCATAGTGTTAGTCAGAGGGAAATGGGTCTGGGTGGGTTACTCTTCAGAGGGTTGTTATGGATTGGTTGGGCCGAAGGGCCGATTTCCACACTGTAGGGAATCTAGTCTAATCAAACAAAACTGTCAAGTTTCTCTCTTGGTAGACCTTATATATGCAGTTTAATATTTGGACAATCAGTCAACCCAACAAGGTTAGATTTTTTGACAGAGTGGAAGATATGTCCTCATTGTCAAATCTGATTTGGAAACAAAAGAAAGCAGGAGGGAGATGAGTGTTAATTTGCCATCAGTCAAATCTGGTATACAGACAAGAACAAACCTGGCATATAAGATTTGGATGGGATGAATAAAAGCCATTGAAGTGTTCGATCAGTCTTAGAACATAGAACAGTACAGCACAGAACAGGCCCTGCAGCCCACGATGTTGTACCGACCATTGATCCTCATGTAAGGTAAACCTAATGTACGAACTCTCACATTTCTGTGACCATATGCATGTCCAGCAGTCTCTTAAATATCCCCAGTGACCTCCCTTCCACAACTGCTGCTGGCAACGCATTCCATGCTCTCACAACTCTCTGCATAAAGAACCCGCCTCTGACATCCCCTCTATACTTTCCGCCAAACAGCTTAAAAGTATGACCCCTCGTGTTAACAATTTCTGCCCTGGGAAAATGTTTCTAGCTATCAACTCTATCTATGCTTCTCATTATCTTGTATACCTCAATTAGGTCCCCTCTCTTCCTTCTATTTTCCAATGAAAAAAGTCCAAGCTCAGTCAACCTCTCCTCGTAAGATAAGCCCTCTATTCCAGGCAGCATCCTGGTAAACCTCCTCTGAACCCTCTCCAAAGCATCCACATCTTTCCTATAATAGGGCGACCAGAACTGGACACAGTATTCCAAGTGCGGTCTAACCAAAGTTTTATAGAGCTGCAACAAGATCTCACGGCTCTTAAACTCAATCCCCCTGTTAATGAAAGCCAAAACACCATATGCTTTCTTAACAACCCTGTCCACCTGGGTGGCAACTTTAACGGATCTATGTACCTGCACACCAAGATCCCGCTGTTCCTCCACACTGTCAAGAATCCTGTCTTTAATCCTGTACTCAACTTTCAAGTTCGACCTTCCAAAATGCATCACCTTGCATTTATCCAGATTGAACTCCATCTGTCACCTCTCAGCCCATCTCTGCATCCTGTCAATGTCACGCTGCAGCCTATAACAGTCCTCTATACTGTCAACGACACCTCCAACCTTTGTGTCGTCTGCAAACTTGCTAACCTTCAATCTCCTCATCCAAGTCATTAATAAAAATTACAAAGAGTAGAGGCCCAAGAACAGAGCCCTGTGGAACACCACTCACCACTGACTTCCAGGCAAAATATTTTCCTTACACTACCACTCGCTGTCTTCTGTTGACCAGCCAATTCTGTATCCAGACAGCTAAATTTCTCCGTATCCCATTCCTCCTGACCTTCTGAACGAGCCTACCATGGGGAACCAGTCTTGATTGTATTGAGTGGCAGACAGGCTCATTTGGTGAGTGGCCTACCCTTGTTCCTATGTTCCTACAGGATTTAGGATAGTCTTTATGAATTTTGGTCTGCAGTGGAGACTTTTAACATCTCCTGTGATGACTTCACAAAATTGATGATGATCAACCTGTAATGATTAATTATCATGGTCAAGATTGTTGTGACCAGGATTTGCATCCCACACAGTTGGATACTGCATGCATTTCTCATGCAGGAGGCTATGATTACATGTCTTCAGTCTGTTTGCAAAATTGCCTGATTAATGTCGTTGCCCCTGTAAGGGCCTCATGTCACTCACAAGTAAGAGCAATGTGTTCTGAAAGAAAAAAAAACACTTACTCTGCCCACTCTGGGTGTCATCACATTCATTTTCCATTTCCATTGCATATTAATGTTTCACATGAGGTTGGAATGAAAGCCAGGTTGTCTTTGGCACACTGAGTCACAGCTCGTCTGGTAACCTAGGCCCACCCCACCCCCACTAAAAGCCCATTCTCCATTTTCCTGTCTCCCATGCCCTCTCTTTAAATTCCAATACTCCTGAACTTTCACATGTTCCCATCGAAGTCTTTCATTTTCATCTTCATCGCACAAATTTACCCAACAAGCCCTAACCTAACCCTACAACTTAGCTATGCCAACCATCGTGCTGTTCTATACCCATGTCTCCCACCATTATATGATGAGTTTTACCCTTTCACAATTATTGCCTGTCTCTGCACCCCAACATGCTGCATCCAATCTCTACAATTGACTTCCCTAACTATCCTACCACAGCATGCACACTCCCCTGCTCTCCCCACTTGAGCAGATCTCCAGGACTGATTGTAGCCCACTTCCTTGACTGTCTTGGAGACACAGCCCTGACTAATGAGTAACTGGACCACTGTGTGCAGCTCCCTAACTGACAGCGCAAATCCTTGGGAATGGTTTTACTAGATCCGCAGGACTGACCGTGACCCAGGCTTCCAATGTAATGATACAGAACCCCTGATCCTGACCAATTGGATCATAGAATCTCTACAGTGGAGCAAGTGGAGCCACCAGGTACCCAATCTGCCTTTCATGTCATGAATCATCACTGTCTAGTTTCTATTCAGCACACAGGAAAATAGGAAACTGCTCCAAATGTTTTTTCCCGTTGTTGCGTGAGTTTTGGAGTACCTGTAGAGGAAGGGGATTTTGGCACTGCTTGTATATTGCTGTTAGGTTGCGGAATGTCTTTAAAACAGTGAGAATCAAATGGTTAGAAATAGAAAGAATGCAATGATGCATTGTCACTGGTTTCCTATTCAACTGATTGTTCCAGTGAAGTCATCTTTGCAAGTTAATAGATGTGTGGGTTTGCTTATGCAGCTGTCTGCCAAAACACTCCTCAGGCTTTTCTTGTGGATCGCTTTTTGTGAGGCTGAAACAACTGAGTCCAAATCAACCAGTAATATGTCCATTGAGGATTTTGTTTATTTTTGGGTGTGTTGGTCGAAGTGGCCATCGATGTTTTGAGTCATGAAGAAAGGCTGGCTAGGTTGGGACTTTTTTTCACTAGAGTGTAGAAAGTCGAGACGTGACCTTATCGAGGGTTAATGGTAAGTGTCTTTTCCCAAGGATGGGGGATTTCAAGACTAGGGGGTACATTTTTAAGTTGAGGGGAGAGAGATTTAAAAAAAACATGAGGGGCAAATTGTTTACGCAGAGGGTGGTCCGTGTGTGGAATGAACTTCTTGTAGAAGTGGTAGTTGTGAGCCCAGTTGTAACGTTTAAAAGACACTTCGATAGGTACATGAATAGGAAAAGTTTAGAGGGCCATGGGCCAGGAGCAGGCAGATGGGTCTAGTTTAGTTTGAGATTATGTTCGGCATGGACTCAATACCATCAATAACATTCTTTCTATTGAGAATAATCACTTTACTGTTAAACACGATTATGCTATATTGTTTAAGGTCAAATCTCAGGTCTGAGTGACTGAAGGGTCTGTTTCCATGTTGTGTGACTCTGTGACATTCGAGTTTGCAATGAGTTGGACACAAAATGGCTGCCGTGTCCCTTTTCGTTGCAGCAGCAGAAGCAGCAACAATTCTGTATTTTTCTCTTTGAGATAAGTTCCCCAGTAAGCAGAATTCATGCCAGGAGCCTGTTGACAATATGAAAATGAAGATGAGTGAAGAAAATAAATTGAAATCGTGGTGCAATGGCATATAGTGAAGGATAAACATGCATCTACGAATAAATCTGCTATAGGGGAAAATCTAGACTCAAGAGTCTATCAGTTAGCTTCAGTCTATTGAATTTTTGTTCAGAACAATGGTCTTTTTCATGAAGCATTTTAAAAAGGGGAAATTGTAATATAAATAGTATTTCAGTAACTTGGACAATTAATTCCAGTTTCTTGATACAGTCTCGCACTGCTGAAATCGCTACTTTGCAAGTCTGAGTGCAAGTATGACCAGTATTTGATATTGTGCAGCCTGGCAATAATGACCACCCACTGTTCTCAGTAAAAATTATCATTATTTACAAGTGGTTCTTGTTCTTAGTGAAGTGCCGGCAATAACGTACAAACTTTTTATTCTACAGAATGATCAAAGCAAAGTAATGCCGCTTGTAATCTTTGGAGAATATGACTTGTTCATGTATAGCACTACTGTAAAATTAGGAGCATGTTAAATGGAAAACAGCTGTTGAATACTGTAGGAGGCCTATGTCCTATCTAGAATACAGTATTGGACAGTATTGTATTCTGACCTGCGATTTGACCTTAAACAATATAGCATAGTCTTGTTTTACAGTAAAGTGACTATTTTCAATAGAAAGAATGTTATTGATGTTTTATTCAAGGGAAAGTATTCCTGCTCATTTGTCATATAATCCCAGTGTTTGTAATGAGAGCTATCTGGAGACTTATTGATGCTTTTCAAGCCACTTTGTAAGTGTTTTATGTTTTAAGGTTCCTTATTTGACAGCAGGCACTCTGTGAAGAACCCCCACTGGTCATTAGTGAAGAATATTGACCACTGTTCTCAGCTCAACTGTCTTTGTGTTAACAATGCCAGGGAACCAACCTCATGATGTACTGTCAGAAGTAGTGTTGTTTCCAAACTGTCTCCAACAAGCAATTTTAAATGAAGAAAACATGAATAAAAGGAATGATTGGGAAACCTGAATTGTTTATTTTCCTTTATTTGTCAAGTGATCAACCTTGGGTGAGAAAATACTTTTGCATTACTTTATTTGTAATTGATGTTCTGGTTAAAGACAAAACTAGTCACACAAGGAAAATTTTATTTTGAGAATGTGTCAATGTTAAGGAGGGAAATTAAATCCTAAAGCTGTCAATTATCTCACTTTTTAACCTTCAGTATACTTCCTTTGTAAAAAGATAATACTTTGTAAAAAAGATAAAAGGTATTTCTTTTATATGTCAAATCATTAAAATTAATTTGACCTGTCTTTCACATTTCTGTGTATTAATTGATACGCTTTATCTCAACTTTATTTTGTCATGAGCCTTGTGAGGGAACTGAATTTCCGTCATTGAAGTTGTAGCTATTGGCCACTGGAAATTGGTAGAAAATAAAACATCAATGGATATTAATTAAGCTACACTGGCAGATAAGTTAAACTCTCGGCTAATTCTGCCAATAACATGTTTGATATATTTTGAAAAAGGTGTAAAATAGAACTCAGGAAATGTTCAATAAGTGTCTTGATGTTCTGTCCTGTGCCATACAGAAGTTAACTTTGGGCTTCTGATTTCCCATGTGTTTTAAGCTGTGTAATTGGGGAGATGCCAAAAGAAAGTTAGGCATTTTCCCACAGAGAAGGAATATCATCAGGCGTGTCTGTGTGGGGAAATATTCTGCACCTGTTGGCAGAGGTGGTTGGGAACAGAGGCCTGAGAATAGACAGTCTGCCTGTTCTCTTGATTAGAAGGTGATAAATAGTGTGGAGAAACTCATCCATCAGATCCAAGGCACTGTAAATCTGAATATCAATATCAGTGTCATCAGTATAGTTAGAGATCCAATGCCAGACATATGTGTGATTAAATACTTTTTGATCATTCATGTAACAATAGAGACGTACATTATTGAGATGATTTATTTCCCGCAACAGCTCCCAGAAAATCCTAATTTTCAACACTTTAGCGCATTTCGAAGCATTTTTGAAGTGAACATTTGGGACTAGATTTCCACTAAACTAGTTTTTAGAATAAAATGTAAATGAGGATTGATGACAGTAAGGGTAATACTGAGGTTCCTTTGTGAAAACCATGTTGAAATAGAGTATGGATTGGAGATTAGGCTAAAACAGAGGAGCCTTAATATTTTTCCAAGCATTCTTCCTGAGACCATGCAATTAATGAATTAGCCCTAGTATATGGGCGGCACGGTGGCTCAGTGGTTAGCACTGCTGTCTCACAGCGCCAGGGACCTGGTTCGATTCCCGCCTCCGTCTGTGTGGAGTTTGCATATTCGCTCTGTGTCTGCAGGGGTTTCCTCCGGGTGCTCCGATTTTCTCTCACAGTCCAAAGATGTGCAGGTCAGGTGAATTGGCCATGCTAAATTGCCCATAGTGTAAGGTGGATTAGTCAGGGGTAAATGTAGGGGAATGGGTCTGGGTGGGTTGCTCTTCGGAGGGTCAGTGTGGACTTGTTGGGCCGAAGGGCCTGTTTCCACACTGTAGGTAATCTAATCTAATCTATATAAATTCTGATCAGGATTAGAAATACTACAACATGGGTGCAGTTAATTGAAGGAGCCGCAAGGATTGGTGGAAGAATGCATTGGCAATTGAAAATTAGACATACGTTTACTGCATAGAGCACATGGACCAGTTTATTTTCATGCTGGTGGAAAAGTGGACATGTTATTGACTTTGACTGCTAGCTGGCAGTCAGTGTCTCTTCTATAGACAGATGCAGAGCAGCATTCCTATTCTGAATATTCCTGCCACCTCTTGGTCCACAAGAACAATGTCCAGCGTTGTTACATCAGTTGACATTTTGGTTATAGAACTTTGTTTTCTTGTATTTCATTATTCCCTGGATTTCTTCCTTCACCCATCTAATGATGACAGCAATCACATGGCTTCTGTGCTAAATTTGGCTCAGTGCCTCTGAGTCAGAAGGTTGGGGAGGTGAGAGGTTCTGCTTTGTGTCCTGACTTTTGTATAAGGGCTTTAGGACCCTGTAGTAATCTTGCAGGGATGTAGTGGAATTGGTCCCTCAGGGTATAAATAGGGTAGTGTGGGGGGAGTTAGTCAGATAGATCTAAACTGATAGAAAGTGGATTTGAACTAGAGTTAAAAAAAAAATTATCTGGGACGTAGCATCGCTGGCTGGCCAGCATTTATTGCCTGTCCCTAGTTGCCCTTGAGAAGATGGTGGTGAGCTACCTTCTTGAACCACTACAGTTCAGGATGGAAATGGGATGGGAATTCTAGGATTTTGAGCCAGCGACAGTGAAGGAATGGCAATGTATTTCCAAGTCAGGATGGCGAGTGGCTTGGAGAGGAACTTGACATGTGTCCCCATGTGTCTGCTGCCCTTGTCTTTTTAGATGGAAGTGGTTGTGGGTTTGGAAGGTGATGTTTCTGCAGTGCAGCTCCTCGATAGTACGCACTGCTGCTACTGATCATCGCTGCGCTGCTAGAGGGAGCGGATATTTGTGGATGTGGTGCAAATCAATCGGGCTGTTTTGTCCTGGATGGTGTTAGGCTTTTTGAGTATTGTTGAAGCTGCATCCATCCAGGCAAATGGGGAATATTTCATCATACTCCAAGGCTTGTGCCTTGGAGATGGTGGACAGGCTTTTGGAGTCAGGAGATGAGTTACTCTTCACTGTAATCCAAGCCTCTGACCTTCTCCTGTAGCCACTGTGTTTATATGGCAAATCCAGTTGAGTTTCTGGTCAATGGTAAACCCCAGGATGTTAATAGTGGGGTATTGACTGATGGCAACACCATTGAATGTCAAAGGGCAGTGGTTAGATTGCCTCTTACTGGAGATGGTCATTGCTTGGCAATTGCTTGGCGCGAATGTTATTTGCGACTTATCAGCCAAAGGAGAAAGTGAGGGCTGCAGATGCTGAAACGAGAGTCGAGAGTGTGGTGCTGGAAAAGCACAGCAGGTCAGGAAGCATCCGAGGAGCAGGAAACTTGACGTTTCAGGCATCAGCCCTTCATGACGAATGAGGCTTGTGGGCTGGGGTGCTGAGAGATCAATGGGAGGGGGTTGGGGTTATAGAGTCAAAGAGTAATAGAGATGTACAGCATGGAAACAGACCCTTCGGTCCAACCCGCCCATGCCGACCAGATATCCCAACCCAATCTAGACCTATCTGCCAGCACCCGGCCCATATCCCTCCAAACCCTTCCTATTCATATACCCATCCAAATGCCTCTTAAATGTTGCAATTGTACCAGCCTCCACCACTTCCTCTGGCAGCTCATTCCATACACGTACCACCCTCTGCGTGAAAAAGTTGCCCCTTAGGTCTCTTTTATATCTTTCCCCTCTCACCCTAAACCTATGCCCTCTAGTTCTGGACTCCCGGACACCAGGGAAAAGACTTTGTGTATTTATCCTATCTATGCCCTGCATAATTTTGTAAACCTCTATAAGGTCACCCCTCAGCCTCCGACGCTCCAGGAAAAACAGCCCCAGCCTGTTCAGCCTTTCCCTGTAGCTCAGATCCTCCAACCCTGGCAACATCCTTGTAAATCTTTTCTGAACCCTTTCAAGTTTCACAACATCTTTCCGATAGGAAGGAGACCAGAATAGCACGCAATATTCCAACAGTGGCCTAACCAAT